>NC_060139.1:291950157-292287478 GCF_021461385.2 Schistocerca piceifrons
TTTGATGGTTGGTTTCTTCCTCTGGCAGGAGGGTCCATCACATTGTGAAATTTGTGGTATGCCACTTCCGGTTCAGCATATTTTGGCAACGTGTGTTTTGTACACTGACATCAGGCTAGCTCTCAGTTTGGCTGGCTGCGCGGGGTAGCCGCGCGGTCTAGGGCGACTTGTCACGGAACGCGTGGCTCTCCCCGCCGGAGGTTTGAGTCCTCCCTCGGGCATGGGTGATTGTGTTGTCCCTAGCGTAAGTTAGTTTAAGTTCTGTGTAAGTCTAGGGACCGACGACCTCAGCAGTTTGGTTGCGTTGAGGCTTACAACCAGTTTTTTCAGTTTGGCTGCAGATTTGCCCATCATTCTCGCTGACACACACACAAGCGCAACACGATCATTGAAATTTTGTGAACTGTCAGGCCTCATCCCAAAAGTGCTGGGGATGGTAGGTCAGCGTGCTCTGAACAGATAGCTTGCCCAGCTAGTTTGCGATTTTTATTATTCTATTTTCAGTGTCACAGTTTAGTGTACCATGAAAGCTTCTCCCTTGTCCTCCTCGTCATGAGAATGGCATGCTGACACTTTGTAAGGGTGCTGATGACCATTTTGTTGAGCGCCCCACATTCAACATCGTCATTATCATCATCATCATCCAAGAGAGTATTACAGGGCAATTACTTTTCTAAATACGCACAAATGAAATAATGCATAACGTCGGAAGTTCCACCAGGGTTTTCGCGGATAATCTGTTGTATACAGAGAACTCGCGACGTCAGAAAATTGTACCGAAAATAAGGGAAGACCTGCAGAGGATCGGCGCTTAGTGCAGGGATCGGAAGTTGACCCTCACCATAAACAAAATGTAACGGATTGCGCGTAAATAGCAAGAAACCCCATTACTGTACGATTACACGATTGCAGAACAATCACTGTAAAAAGCCACATTCCTTAAACATCAAGGGAGAAGGCGTACGGGTCGTATTAAAATGGAGTGACCACACAAAACTAATCTCAGGTAAGGGGGATGCCGGACTGAGATTTACTGGAAGAATCCTCAGGAAATGTATTTCAATTTTTGTATTTTATTTAGTTATTTAACCTGATCTGATTACGGCCATCAGATCTTCTCTTACGCCTGACCAGGATTTTACACATACTGTATATATTACATAATAGTTACCTGAGAAAATAATTTTAGAATGGCAGCTAGTATTAAAATGATCTGAGTGTCTGCGGTGGAGGTGTGAGTAAATTACAATGACTATGAACTAACAAAGTTAATGCTGGCATTACGTGTACTACTGCAGCTGCAGCCACTGATGATAATAACAATAATAATAACCTAATAACAATAAAAATGTCAGTAATTGTGAAGTTAATAACAATAAAGACGAGGCAGATAAAAGAAGAATTTATAGCTGTTTTCTCATACAGCGAGTTTTGGAAAAGCGTAAGTTAAGGAGGCAACGTCGTTAAGAATACTGCGACACGAGAAAGATAGCGCTGGAAAGAGGGGAGTGCAATTAGTAACGAGTGCGTACCTCTTAGTAATCGTATTAAAGTACCTCTTTTCTTAAGCTGGAGATTTTACTTAGTTCTCGAATATAATGCGGCAGGTTGTTCCAGCGTAGAGTACCTGCTGCTGAGAACGAGAACGATGGGGTGGAACGGAAAGGATTTTGCTCTGATGGGAACGGGTGTGCGTGTTGTTCAGACAGGAGCTTTAAGGTGGAGATGAGATACGAGGTACAGTGTTCGTTGATAAGAAAACAGAGAAGACAGAGGGTATGAAAATCCTTCACTTGTATGCACAAAGACAAAATAGCTATGAACATGATGATGAAATATGATCAAAGAGGCAAACATCACAGATATAACTAACACAGGTATTTATAACCAGTTACAGGTGCTATTAGCTTTCTTGAGGAAGTCCTTGAAGGATAACATCGCTGTAATCAATAATTGAAAGTATAAGAGTTTGTACAAGTTTCTTTTTCAGGTCAAGACAAAAGAGCTTTTTATATTTTTGTGGAGCACGGAGAGGTGCTGAGTCCAATATAGACTTTTACTTTATTATTACTACTAGATTCTTTGCTGACAGAGAGAAGTTGATATTTATCCTATTTAAGGTTAAAGGTGGTAGGGGGTCCTGACATTTCGTGCTAATAAGCCTAGAGTGACCAACCAGGACTGCTTGGGTTTTCGATGGGCTGAGCTTTTGCTCTACATCCTTTGCCCATTTTGATAACGCACACAGGCTGGTATTAAGATTCTCGATAGCTGTCTCCAGGTTTATACGTTTAGTCCATCCACGAAGGAGCTAGCTTACAAAGCCTTAGTTCGAACAATCTTCTTCTCTATACATAAGAGGCACCGTTATGACTGACTGACTCACGCACTCATCATCGCCCAGCCAAAACCGCTACAGAAAGAAAGTTGAAATTTGGAGAAGATGTGGATCTTATACTCTAGGCGTCGTTTAAAAAGGGATTTCTCGAAATTCTAACCCTATGGGGGTGAAATAGGGCATCAAGGTCTTTTTTTGTAGAAAATGTCGCTTTTAAGGCAATTTCGAAGCTAGACCTAGGAAAACTGGTATTTGGTTTCTCGGTCAGAAATACAGAAATACTTGCTTCAGCATTTTCGAAAATGTAATCACATTGTAATACCTAGGTATTTCAATTACGAACAACTTAAATTGGAAAGAACACATAGAAAATGTTGTGGGGAACTCTAACCAAAGACTGCGTTTTATTGGCAGGACACTTAGAAAATGTAACAGACCTACTAAGGAGACTGCCTACATTACGCTTGTCCGTCCTCTTTTAGGATTCTGCTGCGCGATGTGGGATACTTACCAGATAGGACTGACGGAGTACATCGAAAAAATTCAAAGAAGGGCAGCACGTATTGTATTATCGCGAAATCTGGGAGAGAGTGTCAGTGAAATGATACAGGATTTGGGCTAGACATCATTAAAAGAAATGTGTTTTTCTTTGCGACGGGATCTTCTCACGAAATTCCAATCACCAACTTTCTTCTCCGAATGCAAAAATATTTTGTTGACACCGACCTACATAGGGAGAAACCCTGATAAAATAAGCAAAATCAGAACTCGTACGGAAAGATTTATTTGTTCATTCTTTCCGCGCGCTATACGAGATTGAAATAATAGAGAATTGTGAAGGTGGTTCGATGAACCCTCTGCCAGGCACTTAAATGTGATTTGCAGAGTATCCATGTAGACGTAGATGCAGATGAAATAGTGCAAGGAAGATTTTTTATTTTTATTTTTGAAAAATATCATCATTAAAGAGCTACTAAAGTATTTCTAAAGCTACATCTATGAACATTGGTTTTTGACATCTCAGTTACAAAGAAAAACATACGTTTTTCAGTGTTTTTGGAAACTGAACCCCTAATAAAATATTTTATTATGGAAGCATTTTAAAGCTAAGTCTATTAAAATTTAAGTTTGGCTTCTCAGTTCGAATTTTTGTTAAAAAAAAAACGTGTTTCACTGTTTCTGGAAATTTAACCCCTATGGGAGTGAAACGGGGGATGAAAGTTTTTATGGAAATATTTCATTGTGCAAGCATTTCTGAAGCTAAATCTATGACAATTCTGTATTTGGCTTCTCTGTTTGGAATAAAATATATGCATGTCACTGTTTTTGGAAATTCAACCACTAAGGGGATGAAATAGGATCAGACTGATTCACTGACCCGTCATTGCCCATCTCAAACCAAAATGGAGAGAAACCTATCCTTTAGGCATCGTTTAAAAAGGGATTGCCAGAAATTCCGCTTCTACAGGGGTGAAATAGGGGATGAAAAGCTTTTTGAAAGTATCACGCTACGAATGGAATTTTGAAGCTAGAACTACGAAAACTGGTATTTGATTTCTCAGTCAGAAAATAAAAAATACGTGTTTCAGCATTTTTGGAAGTTCAACAACTAAGGGGGTAAAATGGTGGGTGAAAGTTTATTTTTAAAATAAATAATTGCTAAATAACTACTAAAATGCTTTTAAGGCTACGTTTATGACAACTGATATTTGACTTCTCGGTTAGGAATAAAAGAAACACTTGTTTCAGTGTTTCTGGAAATTCAACTCCTAAGGCAGTGCAACAGGAGATGAACATTTTTAAGAAAATATTTCGTTACATTAAAAAAATTTTAAAGCTAAATTTATGAAAAATGGTATTTCACTTCTCGGTTAAATATAAAGAAATATTTGTCAGGAGATGAGAGTTGCTGTGGAAATATCTCCTCAAGAACGCAAAAGGCATAATTAACAAAAACTTTGGACTCCAGAAGACCGTGCTTATATGGCCTCAATTATCGAGAAAAGCTTAGAAGGTGTTGCCATTTGTGAAAAAAATAAAATAAAAATTCGGTTAAATAAAAACAAAACAAATCTCTCCAGGCCATATAGTCTACGCGAGGAAAGCAGCTGGTGCTACGCTTGTAACTGTATATTGTTCGTCAGTCTGGGATCCGTACCAAACAGGATTGATAGAGGAAACGGAGAAGATCCAAAGACGAACAGCGCGTTTCGTCACAGATTTATACAGCAAGCGCGAAAGAGTCATGGGGATGCCCAGCAACTCCAGTGCCAGACGGTGCAAGAAAGGTGTTGTACATCTCAGTGTCGTTTACTATTACAATTCCGAGAGAGTACGTTCCTGGAAGAGTCATTTAATATATCGCTTCGTCGTACGCATTTCTCACGAAAACAGCAGGAAGGTAGAATTCGACAGATACGACGACGCACAGAGGCTTCTCATGGACCATTGGTGACGAACAGGAAAGGATTAAGTGACAGAGGATCATAAAGTACCCTCAGCCACGCACTATAAGCTGGGTTGTGGAGTAAATATCTAGATGTAGATTCTGATTAGAAACAGGTCGTTCGCGATCTAACGGGTCCAATGGAACGGATCACCAAGATGAACGGAACGAGCAAGGAACGAATTCTAAGGAACGGTCTTTTATAGTTCACTTCGGTCGCGGATTTCTACTTATAGTTCCCAGAATCGGGAAACGGTCGGTCTCGTTCCCGCAACGGCACGTCGGCCGGTCTCGTTCCAGCCTCGGTCCCGTTCCCGTCTGTCTCGGTCTCGGTCTCGCTCGTCCGTACTCGTCCATCTTCGCGTAGCCACTCGTCGCAGTTCACTGCCGACTGCTCATAGTTAGTTGAGTATCGAGTTGTTGTTGTTCGTTTCGTTCGCTTCGCACGCCCATTCTAGATATGTTTCAAAACTTTTTTGAACTCTGAACTTCTGGTTCTTTTCGTATTCTATTCAGCGTCCATGACCGGTAATTAAAATGTATTTTATAATTACGTAAACTACATAAAAATTACGTGGTATGTAATACATACATCTTTTCAGGTAACAAAACGATGTATCAACTTACTTCACTATTTCCATAAACAGCAGAAGAAATACTTGTAAAAAGGTAAGATTTTTTGTTATTACGCATGCAAAGGACGTCGGCACGGCACACATGAGTGGCCATTTTTCGTCTTTTTTTGATCCACGGTGGAAGAGCATGTTCATTGTTATGGAAGGCAGACCGACTTACAACCGAATGGAGCCCGCGCTTCGTAATCGAGTGTATGGTGACACATTTTGTAAGGAGAATATGATAAGTCCTCCAATATTATTTCAGTGGCACAGGGTGGCGCACGAAAAATCTGCCCCGAGTACTCGACTGCTCATTGTCGCCCACCAATCGTCATATATTGTTTCGAAGTTGTTTGCATTAGGTTATTTGTCACTTCTTCACTGCCTAATTATTACATGTTTATCTATTCTGCTCGTAGCGGTCAACAAATCGTGCGTAATTGGCGAGCAGTCTGTACTCGGGGCCGGTTTTTCGTGCGCCATCTGATATTATTTCACTGCGATCAGCCACATAACGCTACAGTTGGCTAAACGAGAAGTTTCGAAGAATCACGAAAATTACAGGAGTGTGAGAATTCTGTTATGAATAAAAACTCTGTATTCCAGGGGGGAGGCAAGTCCCCCTCTTGGCGCCTTCCATCTTCAGTCACCTATGCTACTAATTTTCAGTTTTTCATAAGAACCATATACCAAGCACAGGTGAACGGTGCACGAGTAAAAATGAACGGTTCCCAAAAAAGAGCGATCACCAGTGAACTAGTTCCCAAGGATGAACGACTTTGCCCATCTCTAATTCTGCTTGCGGCCGCGGGTAGGATTTTGCGCAATGGAGCGCAGAAACGTTTCAAACGCACAAACTGTTTTTAATGGCCTTGAGAGCAATCGACAGTGGCTATACTAAAACTCCAGCAACATTTATGAAGCTTCCGGAAACTCTCACAGACGTCTTTGTTCAAAGCATTGCTGTCATACATTTCTGGATGCTCACTGAAATATTGTGGAGACAGCTGTGCACAGCGGCCCTGCCGGTTGCCTAGCCTACAGTGACACCTCCGACAGTTCGCATCCGTGTTGCCTTCCGTTCGCGAGTCAGTTTGTGTATAACAAATCCAGAACAGAATTTCCGTTTTACCAAACCTTAACAGTATCATTTCCTAATCGCCAGGCTTCTCCTAATATACATGCACATATCTAAAGTAATGTAAGAGCAGATAAGCAGCGGTCATAGTTTGTTGTTAGTATGAAACTTCCCAGCAGATTAAAACTGTGTGCCAGACCGAGACTCGAACTCGGGAACTTGCCTTTGGTAGAGCACTTGCCCGCGAAAGGCAAAGGTCCCGAGCTCGAGTCTCGGTCCAGCACACAGTTTTAATCTGCCAAGAAGTTTCATATCAGCGCACACTCCGCTGGAGAGTGAAAAACCTCATTCTTGTTGTTAGTATACTCTACAAAGGCAGCATTCAGTGGATGCTTCTGCCTGTTGGTGTGTAATAGCTTTATTCGTTCCACATCCCAGCAGAAGGCTCTCATTCCTGTTGGGATTTACAGAAGATGAAGTGTGAATCAATTAAGGAAAAGAAATGGCGTGCCTGCACGCAATATTACTTCTGAGATTCCGGTCGATTCACCAAGGCTGATGTGTTTCTTGCACAGGCAGGCTGTGTTTATTAGCTATTCGGTGAATTGTGTGGACGTATCGTGGCGTCCCTTGACAGTTACACGGCCTTTTTTCTTTCTGGGGTAAGGCAAGTACAGATGTCTGCTTTACGCGTTACACGTGAGGAAACATATGTGTGTCGTTCTGCTAGTATTTGAAGGGTGTTGGCCGCGGCGGCGCCTGCTGCTGTCTGGCGAGGCAGTCGAGCGTCTGCGAGTCCGGGCGACGTCGGAATTAGCTCTGGCCGCTCATTAGCGACCTCTGCAAACGGGGGAGGGGGGGAGCGACCGAGCTGCACGGCCGTCACTCGGCGGCCGAAAGCGCTGCCAGCACCTGCCAGCTGCCAGCTGCAGCCGCAGCTGAGCCGTCTCGCAGCGTCGCGACGCTCCATCCGACGAGTCATTGCAAGGTCTCGGCTCATAATTAGGAAGCGCTCCCACACGCGTCTGGCTTCGCCGGCCCTACAGAGACTGAGAACCCAACGTCCAGTGTAACAGTAGCACGACACACTGTTCTATCTCTGTCTTCCTTAACCTCAAAATCACTGTGAAATGGTACTGAAACCGCAAGGCCTCAACACAAGTCAATGTCAAGCACTGAGCAAATTAGAAGTATCAGAGAGAAGAGTCATGACAAACATCTACATTCACATGGTTATTCTGCAATTCACACTTCAGTGCCTGGCAGAGGGTTCATCGAGCCATTTTCATACTACTTCACCATTCTACTTTCGAATGGTGCGTGGGAAAAAGGAACACCTAAATCTTTCCGTTCGAATTCAGATTTCTCTTATTTTATTATGATGATCATTTCTCCCTAGGTAGGTGGGTGTCAACAAAATATTTTCGGATTCGGAAGAGAAAGTTGTTGATTGAAATTTCGTAAATAGATCTCGCCGCAGAGAAAACCGCCTTTGTTTCAGTGACTGCCACCCCAACTCGCGTATCATATCAGTGACACTCTCTCCCTTATTGCGCGATAACACGAAACGGGCTTCCCTTCTTTCCAATTTTTCTATGTCCTCCGTCTATCCTACCTGGTAAGGGTCTCACACCGCGCAGCAATTTTCCAGCAGAGGACGGGAAAGTGTAATGTAGGCTGTCTCTTTAGTGGGTTTGTCGCATCTTCTAAGTGTTCTGCCAACAAAGCGCAGTCTTTGTTTCGCTTGCCACACAATATTATCTATGTGGTCTTTCCAATTTAAGTTGTTCGTAATTGTAATTCCTAGGTATTTAGTCGAATTGACAGCCCTTAGATTAGTGCGATTTATGGTATACCAAAAATTTATCGGATTTCTTTTAGTACCCATGTGGATGACATCGCACTTTTCTTTGTTCAGTGCCAATTGCCACTTTTCGCACCATACAGAAATTCTCTCTAGTTCATTTTGTAATTGGAATTGATCGTCTGATGATTTTACTAGAAGGTAAATTGCAGCATCATCTGCAAACAATCCAAGGGGGCTGCTTAGATTATGACCTAGATCATTTATGTAAATCAAGAGCAGCAGAGGGCCTATGACACTACCTTGCGGAACGCCAGTTATCACTTCATCTACATCTACATCTACATCCATACTCCGCAAACCACCTGACGGTGTGTGGCGGAGGGTACCCTGAGTACCTCTATCGGTTCTCCCTTCTATTCCAGTCTCGTATTGTTCGTGGAAAGGATTGTCGGTATGCTTCTGTGTGGGGTCTAATCTCTCTGATTTTATCCTCATGGTCTCTTCGCGAGATATACGTAGGAGGGAGCAATATATTGCTTGACTCTTCGGTGAAGGTATGTTCTCGAAACTTTAACAAAAGCCCGTACCGAGCAACTGAGCGTCTCTCCTGCAGAGTCTTCCACTGGAGTTTATCTATCATCTCCGTAACGCTTTCGCTATTACTAAATGATCCTGTAACGAAGCGCGCTGCTCTCCGTTGGATCTTCTCTATCTCTTCTATCAACCCTATCTGGCACGGATCCCACACTGCTGAGCAATATTCAATCAGTGGGCGAACAAGCGTACTGTAACCTACTTCCTTTGTTTTCGGATTGCATTTCCTTTGGATTCTTCCAATGAATCTCAGTCTGGCATCTGCTTTACCGACGATCAACTTTATATGATCATTCCATTTTAAATCACTCCTAATGCGTACTCCCAGATAATTTATGGATTTAACTGCTTCCAGTTGCTGACCTGCTATTTTGTAGCTAAATGATAAGGGAACTATCTTTCTATATATTCGCAGCACATTACACTTGTCTACATTGAGATTCAATTGCCATTCCCTGCACCATGCGTCAATTCGCTGCAGATCCTCCTGCATTTCAGTACAATTTTCCATTGTTACAACCTCTCGATACACCACAGCATCATCTGCAAAAAGCCTCAGTGAAGTTCCGATGTCATTCACAAGGTCATTTATGTATATTGTGAATAGCAATGGTTCTATGACACTCCCCTGCGGCACGCCTGAAATCACTCTTACTTCGGAAGACTTCTCTCCATTGAGAATGACATGCTGCGTTCTGTTATCTAGGAACTCTTCAATCCAATCACACAATTGGTCTGATAGTCCATATGCTCTTACTTTGTTCATTAAACGACTGTGGGGAACTGTATCGAACGCCTTGCGGAAGTCAAGAAACACGGCATCTACCTGTGAACCCGTGTCTATGGCCCTCTGAGTCTCGTGGATGAATAGCGCGAGCTGGGTTTCACACGACCGTCTTTTTCGAAACCCATGCTGATTCCTACAGAGTAGATTTCTAGTCTCCAGAAAAGTCATTATACTCGAACATAATACGTGTTCCAAAATTCTACAACTGATCGACGTTAGAGATATAGGTCTATAGTTCTGCACATCTGTTCGACGTCCCTTCTTGAAAACGGGGATGACCTGTGCCCTTTTCCAATCCTTTGGAACGCTACGCTCTTCTAGAGACCTACGGTACACCGCTGCAAGAAGGGGGGCAAGTTCTTTCGCGTACTCTGTGTAAAATCGAACTGGTATCCCATCAGGTCCAGCGGCCTTTCCTCTTTTGAGCGATTTTAATTGTTTCTCTATCCCTCTGCCGTCTATTTCGATATCTACCATTTTGTCATCTGTGCGACAATCTAGAGAAGGAACTACAGTGCAGTCTTCAGTCTTCCTCTGTGAAACAGCTTTGTACAAAGACATTTAGTATTTAAGCCTTTAGTCTGTCATCCTCTGTTTCAGTACCATTTTGGTCACAGAGTGTCTGGACATTTTGTTTTGATCCACCTACCGCTTTGACATAAGACCAAAATTTCTTAGGATTTTCTTCCAAGTCAGTACATAGAACTTTACTTTCGAATTCATTGAACGCCTCTCGCATAGCCCTCCTCACACTACATTTCGCTTCGCGTAATTTTTGCTTGTCTGCAAGGCTTTGGCTATGTTTATGTTTGCTGTGAAGTTCCCTTTGCTTCCGCAGCAGTTTCCGAACTCGGTTGTTGTACCACGGTGGCTCTTTTCCATCTCTTACGATCTTGCTTGACACATACTCACCCAACGCATATTGTACGATGGTTTTGAACTTTGTCCACTGATCCTCAACACTATCTGTACTAGAGACAAAACTTTTGTGTTGAGCTGTCAGGTACTCTGTAATCTGCTTTTTGTCACTTTTGCTAAACAGAAAAATCTTTCTACCTTTTTAAATATTTCCATTTACGGCTAAAATCATCGATGCAGTAACCGCTTTATGATCGCTGATTCCCTGTTCTGCGTTAACTGCTTCAATTGATTCGGGTCTGTTTGTCACCAGAAGGTCTAATATGTTATCGCCACGAGTCGGTTCTCTGTTTAACTGCTCAAGGTAGTTTTCAGATAAAGCACTTAAAAAAATTTCACTGGATTCTTTGTCCCTGCCACCCGTTATGAACGTTTGAGTCTCCCAGTCTATATCCGGCAAATTAAAATCTCCACCCAGAACTATAACATGGTGGGGAAATCTACTCGAAATATTTTCCAAATTATCCTTCAGGTGCTCAGCCACAACAGCTGCTGAGCCAGGGGGCCTATAGAGACATCCAGTTACCATGTCTAAGCCTGCTTTAACCGTGACCTTCACCCAAATTATTTCACATCTCGGATCTCCGTCAATTTCCTTCGATACTATTGCACTTCTTATCGCTATAAACACGCCTCCCCCTTCACTGTCCAGCCTGTCTCTGCACTTCTGTTCTACTCGATGATTTACAATTCATCACTATGAACTGTGACCTCTCTGAGAGGAAATCACAAATCCAGTCACACAACTGAGATGATATTCCATACGCCCGCAACTTGATTAATAGTCGCTTGTGAGGAACGGTATCAAAAGCCTTCTGGAAATCTAGGAATATGGAACCGATCTGAGGTCCCGTGTCGACAGCACCCATTACTTCATGGGAATAAAGAGCTAGCTGTGTTGCACAAGAACGATATTTTCTGAACCCGTGTTGGTTATGTTTCAATAAGTCATTTTCTTCAAGGTGATTCATAATGTTCGAGGACAGTATATGCTCCAAAATCTTACTGCAAATTGAGGTCAGTGATATGAGTCTGTAATTCCTATTTCCTTTCTTGAATATTTGTGTCACCTGTGCTACTTTCCAGTCTTTAGGAACAGACCTTTCGTCAAGTGAGCGGCTGTATATGATTGAAAAGAAAGGCGCTATTGTGTCTGCGTACTCTGAAAGGAGCCTGATTGGTATACCATCTGGACCGGAAAACTTGGCTTTCTTAAAGTGATTTGTTTCGCAACACCTAAGATATCTACTTTTATGTCACTCATGCTAGCAGCTATCCTGGTTTTGAATTCTTGAATATTTACTTCATCTTCTTTCGTGAAGGAATTACGAAAAACTGTATTTGGTAACGCCGCTTTAGTAGCACCATCATTGGTAATACTTCCATCGCTATCGCGCAGAGACGGTATTGACTGTTTTTTTGCCACTGGTGTACTTTATATACGACCAGAATGTCTTTTGGGTTTTCTACCATATTTTGAGACAATGTTACATAGTGGAAACTATTAAAAGCATCTCGCATTGACGTCCGCACTAAATTTCGATCTTTCGTGAAACTTATCCAGTCTTGGGGATTTTGCGTTCCGAATTTGGCATGGTTTTTTCGTTGGGTCCAATAAGAAGCAATGATGACATACACAAAAACCCGAATAATAAGGAAAAACACTTATATTTTTTGGACATTTATCAGGATGAATCACAATAGGCTGACAAAACGGATGCTCGAGTATATCTGGGAAAACAAAGTAGACAAGCTAGATGCTAATACTTAAGAAAGATTTAAAGATAAACGACACAGAAGTTGCAGCAAGAAGAGGTATTTTCCGAAAGAAAGTGTTAAATTTTGGAGGATTCGAAGGCAGGAGCAGTAAGAGAATCGGTGTGAAGCGACCTGAAGAAATGATAAAATAGAAATGGTGGCAAGGTTAAAGAATATTTGAGCAAAAGAGAATGTATTGAAACTGTCATGTGGCGCCTACTTGGACAGAAGGGAAGCAAAAGTAAATGACGGTAATGCTTCAATTCTGTCATATACTTCTACTTCTTCCTCTCAATTTTATGGGTTAGGCTTTTAAATCTTTTCCGTCTTCACAAATTCCTTTCATTTCGTCTTAGGTCTTCTGACGTTTCTCCTCTCACGTGATTTATAACCCAACACTGATTTAGGAAGTCCATTTATTGATCACTCTTCATATGTATTCATACCGGTTGTTTCGGTACTTGTTTACCTTATCTTGAACTCTTTCCTACTGCTCACCACATTGTTTCATTTCTTATATGTTTTGTTCTAGACTAACCTCTTCTTACTCTAATAATTTCATTTCAGCCATTCTCTACTCTATCTGATATGTTTTTTTTTCTTCAATCCAACTTTCTCTGTCATATGAAAGTTGTGGAAGTTCCACAGTTCTATGGAACTTTATTCTTGTGTCTTGCTGGAAATAGGTATTAAGATTGTTGTGGATAGTACCACTACGTTCAGATCGAGGCAGCTTTGTTTCGAGATTTTTATTACTATCATAAACACATTGACTAAAAAAGCAGCAGAATGATATTTGTCCCAATCCCATGTCATCGAAAACAATTTTGCTTCGCTGTATTATAAAAGCAGCTGTCAACTACTAACTTGACGACATTTTTGTTTAAGGCATTTTATCGTTTCTTGCCATGGCCGGTTCCGCACATTTTTTTCATAATCAGATGGCTGCCTTGTATTTACAGGACGAACTGTTAACCAGCTACTGAAGGCTTTGAATGCTATGGTGCTCTACTGTGAAAGCTAATGAATTTTTGAAAAGGGAACTGGCATAAGTACTTACAGTGAACGGGTCCTACTTGCTTTGAAAGCTTGCACTTTTTGCATGTAGCAAGAAATAGAGTATTTCAATAAACACGTAGGTGTCACTGTCTTGAGTGATTTTTTTTTTCATCACAATCATGAACGCAAAAAGTGCGTGTCCATTTGCTCTTATACACTGAACAACCTGACTTTACATTAACATCACGTATTCTACACGATCGGATGACGCTAAAAAGCAACACTATACAGGGTGATTCAAAAAGAATACCACAACTTTAGGAATTTAAAACTCTGCAACGACAAAAGGCAGAGCTAAGCACTATCTGTCGGCGAATTAAGGGAGCTATAAAGTTTCATTTAGTTGTACATTTGTTCGCCATTTCAGCCAATAAAGTTTTTGGTCCCTTTTTCTTCGAAGGTGCTACTGTAACTGGACTACAGTATATGGAGATGTTAGAGAATTGGCTGTTCCCTCAGCTCGAACAAGAAGCACAACAATTCATATTTCAGCAGGATGGAGCGCCACCACATTGGCACTTATCTGTCCGTAACTACCTGAACGTCAACTACCCGAGGCGATGGATCGGCCGCCAGGCAGCCCGTGACAGAGCACGTCATCACTGGCCTCCAAGAAGCCCTGATCTTACCCCCTGCGATTTTTTCTTATCGGGGTATGTTAAGGATATGGTGTTTCGGCCACCTCTCCCAGCCACCATTGATGATTTGAAACGAGAAATAACAGCAGCTATCCAAACTGTTACGCCTGATATGCTACAGAGAGTGTGGAACGGGTTGGAGTATCGGGTTGATATTGCTCGTGTGTCTGGAGGGGGCCATATTGAACATCTCTGAACTTGTTTTTGAGTGGAAAAAAAAACCTTTTTAAATACTCTTTGTAATGATGTATAACAGAAGGTTATATTATGTTTCTTCCATTAAATACACATTTTTAAAGTTGTGGTATTCTTTCTGAATCACCCTGTATATTGTTTACTTCAGGGATCAATGTGTAGAAAGATATGGTTTCGGATTGGTTTTGTACCACAGACCTCCATTACTTTTCATTTTCTTTACAGAAGTTACACTACCGGTCATTAAAATTGCTACACCAAGAAGAAATGCAGATCATAAACGGGTATTCATTGGACAAATATACTATACTACAACTGCTGTTTGTGTATGAGAAATCGGTTGGAAACTTTCCTCATGTCAGCACGTTGTAGGTGTCGTCACGGGCGCCAACCTTGTGTGAATGCTCTGAAAAGCTAATCATTTGCATATCACAGCATCTTCTTCCTGTCGGTTAAATTTCGCGTCTGTAGCACGTCATCTTCGTGGTGTAGCAATTTTAATGGCCAGTAGTGTAATAGATGGTCCAGTCCCTAGATATTTGTACTCGACGGAAGGAGACGAACTATCGGGAGTACTAACAAGAGAGGTCGTGGTTGGCCATGAGAAGTACAGGATGCGGACACAAAGGGCGGTAAGCGAGACAATCGTTGCCACATGCCTGAATGCGTGCTGCCGCCGGCTCGCAGCCAAGCTCCGCAATGGAGGCGGGCGGAGCAGCCATGAGATGCACTATCGCGGCGCGGCCAGGCCATTGCTGATCTGAATTCGCACAAGTCTGGTTCCAAGATGACAGAAGCCGGTTCATGTCAGGTAAATACGGCGGGAACCTCCTCGAAACGTCTTAACATGTTCATTCCTGGTTGATTTCTTCATTTGGGGGAGGGGACCAAACAGCGGGGTCATCGGTCCCTTCAGGTTAGGAAAGGAAATCGGCTTTGCCCTTTCGAGGAAACCATCCCGACATTTGCCAGTAGCGATTTAGCGAAATCACGGAAAACCTAAATCAGGATGGCCGGACGCGGGTTTGAACCGTTGTCCTCCCGAATGAGAGTCCAGTGTGCTAACCACAGCGTCACCTCCCTGGGTGTTCATTCCCGAGATAAAACAAATTGGCAGGAAATTTTTCTCTTCACATTTTCCAGCCAACTAATAAACAAGCATAACACAAATGTAAATGAAATATATTTTTAATGTTTCACTAAGGCATAAATGGAGGTCGACATATGTGGACGTCAGGGCTCACTTATCGCGGAAATTTGCTAGTCTTTGCTTTGTTCATTCTTTCCACTTCGTTCAATAAAAACATTTTATCCAGCAATTTAAAAAAATGGTTATGCCCACAGAAAACAGGATTCTTAATGACGATTTCCAATAAAGGTTTTTCTTGGTGCTCTTAAACAACTTCGTAAATGCAAGAAAATGATAATCATAGACTAATTTCTAGCAAGTAATAATTTGCTACTACCAGTAAATAAAACTTTGCGATACGTTTTATTATAAGCTTCTTGGCTTTTTATTCACATTTTCTACATCATCAACATCTTCACGGTCAGAGGAATTCATCGCACAAGAACGTCCTCTTCTCCTACATACTGGCACTGCATCTTAACGCTCTTATTGTTCACCAGTCAGTTTCATAAAGCTTAGCAGTACAATCTTCACTGAAAGACGAGAATTTGCATCTTTCTAATCAGATAATTCCACCCTGCTGTCATTAAAAAGACCTAAATCTCGTCATAGAAATAAGCTATTTCCGTATTCCATTACCGATGGCCAAATTGGAATTAGCAGATATCAATTATGACCAAAGGTGCACCTACGAGAATCTTTAGGAAAGGGGTTATTTTGCAGTAACGAACAAAATTTATACAAATATGAACTAATTCTCAACATCTACAATAGTTAGCAAATGTTATAAAAAAATACAAAGAAATGGCTCTGAGCACTATGGGACTTAACATCTGAGGTCAACATTCCCCTAGAACTTAGAACTACTTAAACCTAACTAACCTAAGGACATCACACACATCCACGCCCGAGGCGGGATTCGAACCTGCGACCGTATCGGCCGCGCGGTTCCAGACTGAAGCGCCTAGAACCGCTCGGCCAAAAAAATACAGATTCTCAATCTAATATTTAGGCACGATAATTACTTACATACGTTTTCGTTTTGTTACAAAGTGGTGCTGTCTCAGGTCTGCAGCACAGCAGCGCTCGGAGAGTGTCTGTCCATAGTTTTATGGACACGGAGACAGTGCAGTGGTATGCCTTGTGCGAGAGAATGTTATTCCTGTAGCCAGCTTAACGGAAAGGGAGGGCGGTTGGTGGTGGGCAGGGAGCTGGGGGGAGGGGGGGGGGTTGGTGTTCAGTGAGGGGGTTTGTGCGGCTTTTTGCCGGCGGGGCTGCAGTGGCTCCTGGCATTAAGCCTGGATCGCCTGTCGTGCCGCCAAGAGAACGAGCGCACTAGAAAACCGCCTGCAACTGTGGCGTCATGTCTGCAGCCAAAATGTGAACGCATCGCTTCGGAACCTTCCTGATTTACACCGTCTTGTGGCTTCCTTAATTTAACTGATCTCACCATCCGATGGTCCTGCACCTAGACAACACATCGTTGGATCAAGACGGCTGAGGAAAATTGATTTTAATCTATAAATTTGCTGGTTCAGTTCATCGACTTGTCAGTTAACAAAGAAATAGCGCAGTGATTAACGCCATTGCCACTGTAATTAACTGTACTGTATTAATCTCTGACTGGAAACAAGATTATTACAGAGTGAAACATTCTTTTCTTGTATGCGACTGGAAGTCTCAGTAACCAGGTAGCTACAGGGTTTTACAGTGAGGTGACAAAAGCTATGGGATAGCGATGTGCCCACATACCGGTGTCGGTAGTATCGCGTATAGAAAATGCAGGGTGTTTATAAATGAATATCGGGGTTTTAAAGCTTTATAATATTTATTGTATTAAACTTACAGTTATAAATGATATGGCAAATGAAAGAGCAACTCAAACAGTTTTACCAAGAACCTTATAAATGTTCAATGTGAGCACAATTTGTCACACGGCACATATCAAGTCTATAGCCGAGTTCTTCCCAAACGTTGATAAGTGTGTCTTCAGTGATTGTAGCAACAGCTTCTTCAATCCTGTTTCTTAATTCAGGGAGGTCTGCTGGTAGCGGAGGCAGGTGCACACGATCCTTGATGGAGCGCCAAAGGAAAAAGTCGCATGGCGTTAGGTCGGGTGAACGTGGAGGCCTGTCCAGCGCTTGGTTGCAGTGAAGTTCAAACAATCGCGTGCTTCGACATGTCAGTGAACATTTATAAGGTTTTTGGTAAAACTGTTTGAGTTGCTCTTTCATTTGACAAATCATTTATAACTTTAAGTTTAATGTTATAAATATTATAAAGCGTTAAAACCCCGATGTTCATTTACAAACACCCTGCATAATAGGGCATTGCATTGGCTGAGCTGTCGTTTGTACTCAGGTGTGACGTTTGAAAAGATTTCCGATGTGATTACGGTCGCACGACGGAAAGAAACTGACTTTGAACGCTAGACATATGGGACATTCCATTACGGAAATAGTTAGGTCAATATTCCGAGATATATTGTGTCAAGGATGTGTCGGGAATATCAAATTTAATCATTACTTCTCACCACGGACAGCGCAGTGGCCGACAGCCTCCACTTAACTATCGAGAGCAGCAGCCTCTGCGTGGAGCAATCAGTGCTAAAACACAAGCAACACTGCGGAAAATAACCGCTTATATCAATGTGGGGCGTACGACGAACGTATCCGTCAGGAAAGTGCGTCGAAATCTGGCGCCAATGGGCTGTGGCAGCAGACGACCGACGCGAGTGCCTTTGCTGACAGCACTAGGTCGCCTGCAACGCCTCTGCAGGGCTCGTGACCATATCAGTTGGACCACTTAAAACGAGTCCCAACTTCATTTGGTAAGAGCGAATAGTAGGGTTCGAGTGTGGTGCAGACTCCATGCAGCCATGGATCGAAGTTGTCAAAAAGGCTATAAGTAAGCTGGTGGTGGCTCCATAATGGTGTGGTCTGCGTTTACATGGAATGGTCCAGCCGAACCGATCATTGACGAGAAGCGCGCCACAGTTTGAAGAAGACTCTGGGCAATTTGAGCGAATGTTTTGCCCATCCAGGTCGCCCGGCATTAGAATTCCTTCGAACATAATCGAGATCAGTTCATCCGCAAAATCCTGCACCGACAACACTTTCGCAATTATTGAAGGCTTTAGAGGCAGCATGGTTCAGTGTTTCTGGAGGAGACTTCCAACGACTTACTGAGCCCACAGCGTGTCGAGTTGCTGCACTACATCTGGTAAAATGAAGTACGACACGATATTGGGAGGAGGACATGACTTTTGTCTCCTCACTGTAATTATTGACTTAGGAGGAGTGAGAAATTTAACATTATTCAGTAGTATTGCAGTGCAGCAAAGTGAGAACTGCGCTGGGCTCCTGTGCGGAAGGCGTCACGAGGTTAATTTGTACGAAGGCAGAGACGATAGCGTCGAGGCACCTGGTGAAAGCAACTGGAACCTTGTGGAAGGGCATACAAAATCCGCTGCTTGGTGCGGAAGCCGTCGCTTGCGCTAGAATATCGGCGTGTGGCAGAAATGTGCCGTGCTGGGACGGGCCTATCATTACGGATTTGTTCCCATAAAGGCCGGTAGACTTTCGCCGCAGAGAAAGCGAGGCGCGGGGTGCGGCTGCAGCCGGCGGAGCCTTACGCAACGGCAGCGGCCAGCCGGCGGTCCGTCTGGTCGATCTCTTGTCGTCTGCGGTGCCCTAGCTGTGCAGGCAAGTCTCGAAAAGCAGACCTAAAGAAATATCAAATCCAGTGACTTTCAAGACGGCCCTTCTGTTAACGACAATGCTGCCTGCGTTCCCCCGTCCAGAGCTAGTGGTCCGTCCACTAACACTCCTAGTCCTCGCCGGTACGTTAAATTTTGACTTTCCCTCCTTTAGTGAGTTTCACAGATAAGGACTCCTTCACAAATATCGATCATTATATTGAACATTATTTTCGGTAGGCGGTTTTCCGCAGCTGTAAGGGACTTGATTAAAGTCATCTTGGTAAACACAGCGACAGATGCGAACTTACTCTCTTTGTGCCGCCAGTTTTGTCGTATACTGTATACTGTTGGCCGTCATACTGCGGCCCGCAGCTCTCAGCCGTATTTTATAAGATGCATCTATCAGATAACAACCGAATCTCGTTAACTAACAACAATCGATAATATCTCGTTAAGAATATACGCTTCCTCGTCGTCAATGAGAAAAATACAGAATCGCTAATATTTTACCATGTGTTTAATCTTAAGTAAAGTTCGCAGTTTACCTAAGGAGCAGAGGGGTAAGTAATGCAGCCAGAACGGGGTTACAGGATGACAGATGCTGGATGTCTTGAAAATGAAATGTGTGTGAAATCTTATGGGACTTAACTGCCAACCTCATCAGTCCCTAAGGTTACACACTACTTAACCTAAATTATCCTAAGGACAAACACAAACACCCATGCCCGAGGGAGGACTCGAACCTCCGCCGGGACCAGCCGCACAGTCCATGACTCCAGCGCCTTAGACCGCTCGGCTAATCCTGCGCGGCTGGATGTCTTTCTTATTTCTCTTCCAGTGTGGAAAACTCATGAGCGTCCACGCTTCGTACTAATCAACTGCCACGGTACAAATTAGGATTCGTGAATGCGCATCACAGTGACGGTTTGTTTTAAATGCGGTCCTAACGATGATTGGACAGAAATATTAAGAAACTGCGAAAAATGCAGGCTTGAACATAAATGCAGCTGCTAGCCACGGTTGCACCTTTGCATTCGACGACGAACAGCATCTCTGCAATGTCATCAATACGATGGAAGTGTCTGTGTTCTGTGCAGTTGTGAGTGTATTATGTCGGAACGAAATGAAGTCGAACGTGTTAAAATTCTTGGCGCTCATACAATGAGTGCCTCCGTAACGATATAGTCGAAGTGCCTGGTGTTTCAAGAGGCACCGTATCGAAGATTTGTACCTCATACAGGCGAAGCGGAAAAACATCATCCGCTAAGCCACAACGCGGATGAAAGTGTGTTGTTGAGCGATTGTGATGGACGGACAATCAAGAGAATTGTCACGAAGAATTAGAGGACAGCTGCAAAAGTCGCTGTGGAACTGAATGTCGCACACGCCAACCGGGTCAGCACCATAACAATGCGAATGGACCTCCATGAGCAGGGAACTGGAGGGCGAGCTGGAATCCCAAAACCACATGTCAGTGATACAAAAGCACGTAAAATGGAAAAGTGTTGCCCCAGACATAAAATCTGGATTATGGAGCAATGGAATAAAGCTATTTATTCCGATGAATCTTCTTTCATGTTGTTTCCAGTTTCTGGTCGAGTTTACGTCCCGAGAGTGAAACGAGGCGGGTACTCCATTGGTCGCACAGTCGCACTGCAAGGACGCATTGCTGCCAAAGATTACGTGACCATTTTGGCTGATCAGGTCCGCCCTACGTTACAATGTTTGTTCCAGAGTGGTGATGCTGTGTTTCAAGACGATCACACAGCTATTATCATCCAGGACTGCTTTGTGAGTATGAGGATGAATTGTCGCATCTTCTCCTGCCATCACAGTCACCAGATCTGAATACTACTGAGCCTTTGTGGTCTACTTTGCAGAGAAAGGTGCGTGATCGCTATCTACCTCCAACATCGTTACCTTAACTTGCCCCTATTTTGCAGGAAGTATAGTATCAGAGTCCCTTGAAAACGATATAGCACCTGTATTTATCCTTTCCGAGGCGACTGGAAGCTGTTCTGAAAGCCAACGGATGTCCTACACTGTTTTAGGCATTACAATGTGTGGTGTTTGTTGTGTTTCCTAATTTTTGTCCAAACGCTGCACTTGTAGCATGGAACATTAAATTAATTAAGGCTGCCGTAATACAACGCAATGTGTAGAAGAAAAATAACATTCAAAACACTTAGTCAACGTTACAGGTCATGTCTCATATTGTACAAGGCATTTAAATATAACTAGAGTTATTGATCGATTAATCATCCGCCCACGCAGACAACACAACAACACTTCGTCAACAAATTTCATTTCCCAACCCTGGCGTCGATGAGGGTGTTGAAAATATGAAACACTCGAGACGAAGTGCTACGAATGATGCCTGCTTCTAACCATCAGTACCCGGGGCCCGGAGCCAAACTTCACGCTTATTGTAGCTAAAATATACTAGTTTTTGTAAGTTACCAATTACTAAGATGATCGGCACACACACGGCCCGAGGTGCAGGTGTTCGTGATTTCGGAGAGAAGCTCTTCAGCATTGATGGGGAAGTAATATTTTCTAAACTATGTGCACTTGAAGTTAGAGCAGATAAGTGCTTTAATGTGCAATAACACTGTAATACCGCCAAACACAGCAGATGTGTGAAGAGAAGTGCTGAAAATGATAGCAGACAAACGTTGTTATTTGTGCAGGCAAGTCCATCTCCCAGTGTCCATCTCCCGTTTGCCAATCCCATGTCCTACCCACTAATCACATTTGCACCTCATCTAAAATATTAACGAAAAGCCTACAGCTTCTGTAAACCCGACAGTCATTATCTCGCCAATCCTTTCGACCCATGGAACAATGCTGCACCCGTTTCAACACAATCTTCCCCAAGTTTCAAACTCGATATGCTACCTTAACTTCGACAGTGGCTCGCTTCCCTGCCGAGAATGCCATGGTGACGTCGCCCCATATCATTTCTACATATCAAACCCTGAATATAACAGCTCACGGTCACACACTAGCCAATCCCGGCTCCCACCTCCTGTTCATTCGTTTCGACTACACCCTGGACGTAATTAACGATCTATATCGTTCCACATTTCTCCACTCTCCCTTCCCATCCTTAACCGCGATCTCACAGCGCCATCCGCCTCATCGTCACCAGACGTTTAATCGGTGATTTCCTTATATCGATCTATTACTGTACACCGAAAAGGTGCCTCCAATTGAAATCCATAAAAGAATGAAAGATGTGTACGGCGATGAATGTATCAACCCCAGTAAGGTGCGAGGATGTTTTTGTTCGTGCTCGTAATGAAGGAAATGGTGGTGCTAACCTCATTATGAGTGACAGGCCTCGGAGTAGACAACGATAAACAGCAACCGAAGAGATTCCTCGGAATCAAGTTGATTAACTCATCAGAGAAAATCGCCGGATAACATAGACATAGCTCTCGGGTACGTGTGGCATATCACGAGAGTGTTTACGGGTCGTCATTGCAGAAGACGCACGGCGGGGCCTCGAATGCTCGTTCCTAACACGAAACATTGGAGACTAGACTTCTGTCAACAACTGCTTCTTCGTTTTCAGCGTGAGGGTGATGGGGTTCCTTAATAACACTGTGCCAGGCGACGAAAGCTGTGTTCACGTTGTTGGCCCCGAAAACAAGAGAGTATCAATGGATTTCGGCCACAAAAGACCACCGACGCCAAAAAAATTCACGACCATGCCGTCAGTAGGCAAAGTCATGCTCACAGAGTTGTGGGATGAAGATGTGGTGCATTTGGAATTCATGTCTAAAGACATCGCATTCAGCGAAGTACTAGGAGCCACTTTAGAAAATAGAAAGCACGAATTCGAAGAGTTCGTCCAGACAGGAAGCACCCTCTCCTTCAGCATGAAATGCCAGACGACACACGATCGCTGCGACATCTGCAAAAATCCGATGCCTCGGGTTCACTGTCATCGGTCATAATGCATACCCTCCAGACTTGGTCCCATACGATTTTCATCCGTTTCCAAAACTTAAAGAACACCTTCTAGGACTTCGCTTTGGGTGATGAAGCTGTGCAAACAGGTTGGGGCTCCGTCAACAAAGTGACGGTATAAAAAAACTGGACTCTCGCTGGGAGAAATGTGTTCGTCGCCAGGGTGACCTTGTTGAGAAATGGGTTCAAATGGCTCTGAGCACTATGGGACTCAAAATCTTAGGTCATAAGTCCCCTAGAACTTAGAACTACTTAAACCTAACTAACCTAAGGACATCACACACACCCATGCCCGAGGCAGGACTCGAACCTGCGACCGTAGCAGTCCCTCAGTTCCGGGCTGCAGCGCCAGAACCGCACGGCTGTTGAGAAATGAATACGTTGAAAGGAAGAATAAAGATTTAGAATGTTAATTATGTTTGTTTTATTTAAAAAGCTTTAAGAAGATTCACATAAAAATTCGGAGGCGTTACTTTTCACCACACCTCGCACACGGTGAAAATATTACGTAGAGACGGACGTCGCAGCGTTACGAATCCCCGCAGTGTGGAGAGAGACAGAGAAATAGAAGAAGATGGAAGCAGATCGCTGATGCAGCGCATCTTGTACAGGGCTTGTGGTCGCTGAAAAGGAAGAAAAAAAGAAAAAAAAACACTCTCGTAAATTAGAGTCAACATGGAAGACTTAGGGGATTAGTATTAAAGTGTAATAGATCTATGGAAGACTTGCGATCAAGGCGGAAACAGTTAATAATATTCTTTCGGAATTTCCAAAATCAATAGCGGAAGAGATAAACAGACAAATATTTTAGTTAGTTAGTAGAACCTATGAATCTGGAGACGTACCGTCAGACTTTTGGGAAAATAATGTCCACACAATTACGTAGATAGTAAGGACAGGTAATTGATTGAACTACCACACAATCAACTTAACATCGCATGGATCTAAGTTGTTAAACAAGAATAATACACAGAAGAATGGAAAAGAAAATCGACAATGTGTTACATGATCATCAATTTGTGTTAGGGAAGGTATTGGTACGAGAGGGCAGTTCTGACGTTGCACTTGATTATGAAAGTAAGGATTCAGAAAACTCAGTAACCTGTATAGGATTTGTTGATCTAGAAAAAACAGTAGTGGACAGCATAAAATGGTGCAAGATGTTGGAAATCGTCAGGAAAATAGGAGTAAGTTATAGGGAGAATCGGGTGATATGTAGTACATACAAGGACAAAGAGGGAAAAATAAATGTGTATTTGAATGCAGTTCTCTTGACAGGGTTGCTTCGGAAACTGGTTGCACTTTATATGCATTCACGGACAGCAGCATCTTCTCTCTCGTTTGAAACCGAGTGTCACGGATATGGCGTGGCACTCGTCTCTGGTCGCTGTCGGCTGGGATGATTTTAAGACCATCGTTCATTTGTCGTGCTAGACAGCTGCGAGTGGTTCACCAATCCCTGTAGGCATCTTGTATAGATCAGGTTGGTACACCAACAAACCGAAAAACTCCATCTACGGTGTAGTCAGGGCCACGTCCAAACACGACAGCTCGTTTCTGTCATTTTGTCACGTCTGTACGTCGACCAATCGTAGTGTGCTGATTTCATAGAATCGATTGGCACATTCAGGGCTTGGACAAAACTACGGAAGCTCAGAGAGAAATGAATGCTTGAACACAAATGCAGGTGCTAGACAAGTCTGCAGGCTGCTCTGTTATATTTGACCAATGTCCTCAATACGTTGCAAGCGTCAGTTGTGGTCATAACAGTGTTTTTTGTGATTGAGAGTGCCTTACGTCGAACCTAAGAGGCTTCGAACGTGGGAAAATCGTTGGAGCTCGTATGGTGGGAGGTTCCGTAACCGAGGCAGCTGAAGTGTTTCTTGTTTTAAAAGGCACCGTATCGAAGATTCATAACGCACACAGTAAAAGCGGAGAAGCATCGTCACAACACGGACCAAAGTGTGTGTTGAGCGACCGTGATGGACGGTCTTTGGAGAGGATTGTGGCGAGACGTAAGGGGACGACAGCAGTAAAAGTCACTGCACTCGCGAACCCTCTCGGCACCAAAAATGCAGGGCGAGCTGGTATTCCAAAACTACCTATCAGCGATGCAAATTTCCGTAACAGGAAAACGTGCTGCCGAAACCATAACACCTGGACCGTGGAGCAGTGGAAGAACGTCATTCGGCCAGATGAGTCTTGGTTCACACTGTTCCCAACTTTCGGCCGATTTTACATCCCAAGAGTGAGACATGACGGTTAAAAAATGGTTCAAATTGATCTAAGCACTATGTGACTTAACAGCTGAGGTCATCAGTCCCCTAGACTTAGAACTACTTAAACCCAACTAACCTAAGGACATCACACACATCCATGCCCGAGGCAGGATTCGAACCTGCGGCCGTAGCAGCAGCGCTGTTCCAGACTGAAGCGCCTAAAACCACTCGGCCACAGCGGCCGGCTGACGGGGGTTCGTTGATGATTTGGCAGCCTATTTCGTGGTGTTCCATGGGACCCGTGGTCACTCTGCAAGATCGCATTACTGCCAAAGATTATGTTACCATTTTAGCTCATCAGGTCCTTTCCTCGGTGCAATATCTGCTCCCTAACGGTGAATCTTCGTTCCAAGGCCACAGAGTTCCTGTTCACAAAGCTCGCATCGTCCAGGACTGGCTTTGTGAGCACGAGGATGAACTGTAGATGAGTTGGCCATCACAGTCATATGATCTCAACATCATTGAGCCTTTCCAGTCTAGTTTGGAGAGCACATTGCGTGATCGCTATCCACCTCCATCATCAATACCCGAACGTGCCACTATTTTGCAGGAAGAATCGTATAAGACTCCCCTGAAAACCACACAGGACCTGAACTTATTCATTCTGAGGAGAGTAGAAGCTGTTTTGAATATCGGTGGTTTTCCTATAGGGTATTAGGCACGATAATGTCTTGTGATTTTGGTGATTCCATATTTTCACCTGCCCAGTTCACTGCCATTACTTATGTGAGCGCTAAAGGACAACATGACCACCTGGCACGAGTTCCATATACAGCCCTGCAAAGCGATCTTTTGAGGTAGGAGACTAATAGATGTTCCTGTGCTCCTGTTGGCGGTATTCATTTGTCTCACCGTCGTAAATACGCTACTGGCCATTAAAAATTGCTACACCACGAAGATGACGTGCTACAGACGCGAAATTTAACCGACAGGAAGAAGATGCTGTGATAGGCAAATGGTTAGCTTTTCAGAGCATTCACACACAAGGTTGGCGCCGGTGGCGACACCTACACCGTACTGACATGAGGAAAGTTTCCAACCGATTTCTCATACACAAACAGCAGTTAACCGTCGTTGCCTGGTGTAACGTTGTTGTGATGCCTCGTGTAAGGAGCAGAAATGCGTACCATCACGTTTCCGACTTTGATAAAGGTCGGATTTTAGCCTATCGCGATGCGGTTTATCGTATCGCGACATTGCTGCTCGCGTTGGTCGAGATCCAATGACTGTTAGCAGAATATGGAATCGGTGGGTTCAGGAGGGTAATACGGAACGCCGTGCTGGATCCCAACGGCCTCGTATCACTAGCAGTGGATATGACAGGTATCTTATCAGCATGGCTGTAACGGATCGTGCAGCCACGTCTCAATCCCTGAGTCAACAGATGGGGACGTTTGCAAGACAACAGCCATGTGCACGAACAGTTCGACGACGTTTGCAGCAGCATCGACTATCAGCTCGGAGACCATGGCTGCGGTTACCCATGACGCTGCATCACAGACAGGAGCGCCTACGATGGTGTACTCAACGACGCACCTGGGTGCACGAATGGCAAAACGTCATTTTTTCGGATGAATCCAGGTTCTGTTTACAGCATCATGATGGTTGCATCTGTGTTTGACGACATCGAGGTGAACGCACATAGGAAGCGTGTATTCGTCATCGTCATACTGGCGTATCACCCGGCGTGATGGTATGGGGTGCCATTGGTTACACGTCTCGGTCACCTCTTGTTCGCAATGACGGCACTTTGAACCATGGACGTTACATTTCAGATGTGTTACGACCCGTGGCTCTACCCTTCATTCGATCCTTACGAAACCCTACATTTCAGCAGGATAATGCACGACCGAATGTTGCAGGTCCTGTAAGGGGACTTTCTGGATACAGAAAATGTTCGACTGCTTCCCTGGCCAGCACATTCTCCAGATCTCTCATCAATTGAAAACGTCTGGTCAATGGTGCCCGAGCAACTGGCTCGTCACAATACGCCAGTCACTTCTCTTGATGAACTGTGGTATCGTGTTTAAGCTGTACCTGTACACGCCATCCAAGCTCTGTTGGAGTCAATGCCCAGGCGTATCAAGGCCGTTATTACGGCCAGAGGTGGTTTTTCTGGGTACTGATTTCTCAGGATCTATGCACCCAAAATTGCGTGAAAATGTAATGACATGTCAGTTCTAGTATAATATATTTGTCCAATGAATACCCGGTTGTCTTCTGTATTTCTTCTTGGTGTAGCAATTTTAATGGCCAGTAGTGTAAGTGGGAGTAAAATACCGGCGAACGCAGACGTTTCTCTCTCAAACACGGAATGGTAGTAGCGAGGCGAGCAGAATCTCCAGAAGGGGAGTCGGAGTGCGGCTGTGCTGTGCTGTGTGTTGTATTTATAGCGGGGCGGTCGCTGGCACGGGAATGCTTTTGTCCCGTCCCGTCGCGTCGCGGCGTGTTGGGAGCGGCGAGCAGCAGCAGCGGGCATTACCGCGGCCCGCCTGCTGCACTTTGCGATCTCCCGAGGCGCGGCCACGAGCACTGCACGCACCAGAGCCTCCTCGCGTTGATTCCCCTGCGTGCTGCGACGCCCGGTCACCTGTTCCCACCACTCCAGTTCCATTCACTCCCTGCCCAGCTCATCTGTGCTTCCACCCCCTGCGCTTAGAATACAGGCGCGCTCAAAGTTTCCCATCCTTAAAGACCAGTTGGGGTGCAAATTCCTGCAACCTTACTCCTCCGTTCTAAATGAATCTGTATCATATCATTTCTTCTACTTTAACTACTGCCTGCGGAGCAGTGAGAAGTTCGTCTCGTGGGTCAAAGAGAGGGTGGTGACCTGTAGAGTTATTCAGTAGCGTAGCAGTACAGCGGATTAATCCCGATCCGCCAGTAAACGTTTCCTATTAAGTATGTGCAACAACGCGTCGCACGTCGCCGAGCGCACTGTAGATTCTTGACGCGGCAGCTAGTGGAACTTAGACCAATATCCTTAACATCGGTTTGTTGCAGGATTCTCGAACATATTCTCAGTTCGAATATAATGAATTTCCTTGAGACAGAGAAGTTGCTGTCCATGCATCAGCACGGCTTTAGAAAGCATCGCTCCAGCGAAACGCAACTCCCCCTTTTTTTGCACGATATCTTGCGAACCATGGATGAAGGGTATCAGACGGATGCCATATTCCTTGACTTCCGGAAAGCGTTTGACTCGGTGCCCCACTGCAGACTCCTAACTAAGATACGAGCATATGGGATTGGTTCCCAAATATGTGTGTGGCTCGAAGACTTCTTATGTAATAGAATCCAGTACGTTGTCCTCGATGGTGAGTGTTCACCGGAGGTGAGAGTATCATCTGGAGTGCCCCAGGGAAGTGTGGTACGTCCGCTGTTGTTTTCTATCTACATAAATGATCTTTTGGATAGAGTGGATAGCAATGTGTGGCTGTTTGCTGATGATGCTGTGGTATACGGGAAGGTGTCGTGGTTGAGTGACTGTAGGAGGATACAAGATGACTTGGACAGGATTTGTGATTGGTGTAAAGAATGGCAGCTAACTCTAAATATGGATAAGTGTAAATTAACGCAGATGAATAGGAAAAATAATCCAGTAATGATTGAATACTTCATTAGTAGTGTAACGCTTGACACAGTCACGTCGATTAAATATTTGGGCGTAACGTTGCAAAGCGATATGAAGTGGGACAAGCATGTAATGGCAGTTGTGGGGAAGGCGGACAGTCGTCTTGGGTTCATTGGTAGAATTTTGGGAAGATGTGGTTCATTTGTAAAGGAGACCGCCTATAAAACACTAATACGGCCTATTCTTGAGTACTGCTCGAGCGTTTGGGACACCTATCAGGTCGGATTGAGGGAGGACATAGATGCAATTCAGAGGCGGGCTGCTAGATTTGTTACTGGTAGGTTTGATCATCACGCGAGTGTTACGGAAATTCTTCAGGAACTCGGGTGGGAGTCTCTGGAGGAAAGGAGGCGTTCTTTTCGTGAATCGCTACTGAGGAAATTTAGAGAACCAGCATTTGAGGCGGACTGCAGTACAATTTTACTGCAGCCAACTTATATTTCGCGGAAAGACCACAAAGATAAGATAAGAGAGATTGGGGCTCGTACAGAGGCATATAGGCAGTCATTTTTTTCTCGTTCTGTTTGGGAGTGGAACAGGAGAGAAGATGCTAGTTGTGGTACGAGGTACCCTCGGCCACGCACTGTATAGTGGATTGCGGAGTATGTATGTAGATGTAGATGTGGATGTGCTGGCGTAAGCTGGCGCCAGTACAACATGCTTCAAAGAGGTTATGAGATGATAGACAGAGGCCAACAACAGACTCACAGGAAATGTACCGCCAAAGCCCTCTCGGCCGCCAGTATTTAGGATCGCCGCTGTGGACCGGAGGGCGAGTCATTTCGAGTCTGTCGCACCGTGTAAGGTCCAGTATCAGTCAAACGGATCAAATGGCTCTGAACACTATGGGACTTAACATCTGAGGTTATCAGTCCCCTAGAACTTACAACTACTTAAACCTAACTAACCTAAGGACATCACACACATCCATATCTACATCTACATCTACATCTATACTCCGCGAGCCACCTTACGGTGTGTGGCGGAGGGTACTTATTGTACCACTATCTGATCCCCCCTTCCCTGTTCCATTCACGAATTGTGCGTGGGAAGAACGACTGCTTGTAAGTCTCCGTATTTGCTCTAATTTCTCGGATCTTTTCGTTGTGATCATTACGCGAGATATATGTGGGCGGTAGTAATATGTTGCCCATCTCTTCCCGGAATGTGCTCTCTCGTAATTTCGATAATAAACCTCTCCGTATTGCGTAACGCCTTTCTTGAAGTGTCCGCCACTGGAGCTTGTTCAGCATCTCCGTAACGCTCTCGCGCTGACTAAATGTCCCCATGACGAATCGCGCTGCTTTTCGCTGGATCATGTCTATCTCTTCTATTAATCCAACCTGGTAAGGGTCCCATACTGATGAGCAATACTCAAGAATCGGACGAACAAGCGTTTTGTAAGCTACTTCTTTCGTCGATGAGTCACATTTTCTTAGAATTCTTCCTATGAATCTCAACCTGGCGCCTGCTTTTCCCACTATTTGTTTTATGTGATCATTCCACTTCAGATCGCTCCGGATAGTAACTCCTAAGTATTTTACGGTCGTTACCGCTTCCAATGATTTACCACCTATGGCATAATCGTACTGGAATGGATTTCTGCCCCTATGTATGCGCATTATATTACATTTATCTACGTTTAGGGAAAGCTGCCAGCTGTCGCACCATGCATTAATCCTCTGCAGGTCCTCCTGGAGTACGTACGAGTCTTCTGATGTTGCTACTTTCTTGTAGACAACCGTGTCATCTGCAAATAGCCTCACGGAGCTACCGATGTTGTCAACTAAGTCATTTATGTATATTGTAAACAATAAAGGTCCTATCACGCTTCCCTGCGGTACTCCCGAAATTACCTCTACATCTGCAGATTTTGAACCGTTAAGAATGACATGTTGTGTTCTTTCTTCTAGGAAATCCTGAATCCAATCACAAACCTGGTCCGATATTCCGTAAGCTCGTATTTTTTTCCGAGGCAGGATTCGAACCTGCGACCGTAGCGGTCGCGCGGTCCAGACTGAAGCGCCTAGAACCGCTCGGCCGCCATGGCCAACCCAGTGTCAGTCGCAGCACAATGGGAATTACAGTAGCAGTTAGCCCACCACTCCCTGCCGCCGTTGGATAAGCAGCTGAGCAGCAAGTCGTATACTCCTAGCTCACTCATTTGTTACATAGTTTAATTCTTAATTTCTTTGCGTGTTTTTGGTACTTGCATTGTTTAATTCATAAATTTCGGGCGTATTATAGTATTTGAGAGTGTCGCATCGCGTTTTAGTACCTGAATAGTGTAAATTCGCGTAGTCTCCTTCCGCCGCCGAGCAGTGTCAGCAGTGCGCAAGTAGCAGCGTTACTGCATTTCCTAGGCAATCTTGTATTTTAATAACCGTTTAAATTTTATTGATTTGTTTGCGCTCTCTGTAGATTAGTTCAGACGTTCTTTGCAAAACAGTTTTTAGCATGGATAGGGACTGCAACTGCTGTGTTCGGATGCAGGCTGAGTTGGCATCCCTTCGCTCCCAGCTTCAGGCAGTGTTGGCTTCGGTCACACAGCTTGAGGCTGTTGCCAATGGGCATCACTGTGGGGGTCCGGATGGGGGTTTGTCGGGGACGGCCAGCTCGTCCCACGCATCCCCTGATCGGACTAAGACTGTTGTTTCCCGGGATACTGCCCACATTGAGGGTGATCCCTCACCTGTGGTAGAGTGGGAGGTCGTCTCAAGGTGTGGCAGGGGACGAAAGACATTCCGGAGGGCTGAACGGAAAGCCTCTCCAGTTTGTCTGACGAACCGGTTTCAGGCTCTGTCTCAGGCTGATACTGATCTTCGGCCTGACATGGCTGCTTGTCCTGTTCCAGAGGTTGCCCCTCAGTCTGCAAGATCCGGGCAGTCGCAGAGGGTGGGCTTACTGGTAGTTGGGAGCTCCAACGTCAGGCGCGTAATGGGGCCCCTTAGGGAAATGGCAGCAGGAGAGGGGAAGAAAACCAATGTGCACTCCGTGTGCATACCGGGGGGAGTCATTCCAGATGTGGAAAGCGTCCTTCCGGATGCCATGAAGGGTACAGGGTGCACCCATCTGCAGGTGGTCGCTCATGTCGGCACCAATGATGTGTGTCGCTATGGATCGGAGGAAATCCTCTCTGGCTTCCGGCGGCTATCTGATTTGGTGAAGACTGCCATTCTCGCTAGTGGGATGAAAGCAGAGCTCACCATCTGCAGCATCGTCGACAGGACTGACTGCGGACCTTTGGTACAGAGCCGAGTGGAGGGTCTGAATCAGAGGCTGAGACGGTTCTGCGACCGTGTGGGCTGCAGATTCCTCGACTTGCGCCATAGGGTGGTGGGGTTTCGGGTTCCGCTGGAAAGGTCAGGAGTCCACTACACGCAACAAGCGGCTACACGGGTAGCAGGGGTTGTGTGGCGTGGGCTGGGCGGTTTTTTAGGTTAGATGGCCTTGGGCAAGTACAGAAAGGGCAACAGCCTCAACGGGTGCGGGGCAAAGTCAGGACATGCGGGGACAAAGCAGCAATCGGTATTGTAATTGTCAACTGTCGAAGCTGCGTCGGTAAAGTACCAGAACTTCAAGCGCTGATAGAAAGCACCGAAGCTGAAATCGTTATAGGTACAGAAAGCTGGCTTAAGCCAGAGATAAATTCTGCCGAAATTTTTACAAAGGTACAGACGGTGTTTAGAAAGGATAGATGGCATGCAACCGGTGGTGGAGTGTTCGTCGCTGTTAGTAGTAGTTTATCCTGTAGTGAAGTAGAAGTGGATAGTTCCTGTGAATTATTATGGGTGGAGGTTACACTCAACAACCGAACTAGGTTAATAATTGGCTCCTTTTACCGACCTTCCGTCTCAGCAGCATTAGAGGCAGAACAACTGAGAGAAAATTTGGAATACATTTCACATAAATTTTCTCAGCATGTTATAGTCTTAGGTGGAGATTTCAATTTACCAGATATAGACTGGGACACTCAGATGTTTAGGACGGGTGGTAGGGACAGAGCATCGAGTGACATTATACTGAGTGCACTATCCGAAAATTACCTCGAGCAATTAAACAGAGAACCGACTCGTGGAGATAACATCTTGTACCTGCTGATAACAAACAGACCCGAACTTTTCGACTCTGTATGTACAGAACAGGGAATCAGTGATCATAAGGCCGTTGCAGCATCCCTGAATATGGAAGTTAATAGGAATATAAAAAAAGGGAGGAAGGTTTATCTGTTTAGCAAGAGTAATTGAAGGCAGATTTCAGACTACCTAACAGATCAAAACGAAAATTTCTGTTCCGACACTGACAATGTTGAGTGTTTATGGAAAACGTTCGAGGCAATCGTAAAATGCGTTTTAGACAGGTACGTGCCGAGTAAAACTGTGAGGGACGGGAAAAACCCACCGTGGTACAACAACAAAGTTAGGAAACTACTGCGAAAGCAAAGAGAGCTCCACTCCAAGTTTAAACGCAGCCAAAACCTCTCAGACAAACAGAAGCTAAACGATGTCAAAGTTAGCGTAAGGAGGGCTATGCGTGAAGCGTTCAGTGAATTCGAAAGTAAAATTCTATGTACCGACTTGACAGAAAATCCTAGGAAGTTCTGGTCTTACGTTAAATCAGTAAGTGGCTCGAAACAGCATATCCAGACACTACGGGATGATGATGGCATTGAAACAGAGGATGACACGCGTAAAGCTGAAATACTAAACACCTTTTTCCAAAGCTGTTTCACAGAGGAAGACCGCACTGCAGTTCCTTCTCTAAATCCTCGCACAAACGAAAAAATGGCTGACATCGAAATAAGCGTCCAAGGAATAGAAAAGCAACTGGAATCACTCAATAGAGGAAAGTCCACTGGACCTGACGGGATACCAATTCGATTCTACACAGAGTACGCGAAAGAACTTGCCCCCCTTCTAACAGCTGTGTACCGCAAGTCTCTAGAGGAACGGAGGGTTCCAAATGATTGGAAAAGAGCACAGATAGTCCCAGTCTTCAAGAAGGGTCGTCGAGCAGATGCGCAAAACTATAGACCTATATCTCTGACGTCGATGTGTTGTAGAATTTTAGAACATGTTTTTTGCTCACGTATCATGTCGTTTTTGGAAACCCAGAATCTACTATGTAGGAATCAACATGGATTCCGGAAACAGCGATCGTGTGAGACCCAACTCGCTTTATTTGTTCATGAGACCCAGAAAATATTAGATACAGGCTCCCAGGTAGATGCTATTTTTCTTGACTTCCGGAAGGCGTTCGATACAGTTCCGCACTGTCGCCTGATAAACAAAGTAAGAGCCTACGGAATATCAGACCAGCTGTGTGGCTGGATTGAAGAGTTTTTAGCAAACAGAACACAGCATGTTGTTATCAATGGAGAGACGTCTACAGACGTTAAAGTAACCTCTGGCGTGCCACAGGGGAGTGTTATGGGACCATTGCTTTTCACAATATATATAAATGACATAGTAGATAGTGCCGGAAGTTCCATGCGGCTTTTCGCGGATGATGCTGTAGTATACAGAGAAGTTGCAGCATTAGAAAATTGTAGCGAAATGCAGGAAGATCTGCAGCGGATAGGCACTTGGTGCAGGGAGTGGCAACTGACCCTTAACATAGACAAATGTAATGTATTGCGAATACATAGAAAGAAGGATCCTTTTTTGTATGATTATATGATAGCGGAACAAACACTGGTAGCAGTTACTTCTGTAAAATATCTGGGAGTATGCGTGCGGAACGATTTGAAGTGGAATGATCATATAAAATTAATTGTTGGTAAGGCGGGTACCAGGTTGAGATTCATTGGGAGAGTGCTTAGAAAATGTAGTCCATCAACAAAGGAGGTGGCTTACAAAACACTCGTTCGACCTATACTTGAGTATTGCTCATCAGTGTGGGATCCGTACCAGATCGGTCTGACGGAGGAGATAGAGAAGATCCAAAGAAGAGCGGCGCGTTTCGTCACAGGGTTATTTGGTAACCGTGATAGCGTTACGGAGATGTTTAATAAACTCAAGTGGCAGACTCTGCAAGAGAGGCGCTCTGCATCGCGGTGTAGCTTGCTGTCCAGGTTTCGAGAGGGTGCGTTTCTGGATGAGGTATCGAATATATTGCTTCCCCCTACTTATACCTCCCGAGGAGATCACGAATGTAAAATTAGAGAGATTAGAGCGCGCACGGAGGCTTTCAGACAGTCGTTCTTCCCCCGAACCATACGCGACTGGAACAGGAAAGGGAGGTAATGACAGTGGCACGTAAAGTGCCCTCCGCCACACACCGTTGGGTGGCTTGCGGAGTATAAATGTAGATGTAGATGTAGATGTAGATGAACTCAGAGACAGGCAACACGTAGCTACCGTAATTGGGAACGTAGCGGACTTTGTACTTCACCAGCAGTGAGGCTAATGTGGGCTATAAAGAAGAGCTTGTATCACAACGAATATCTTGAGTTAAGAAAACTTTCCATTCTTGTGAATGAAGAACCCAGTTAATCTATGTATGCAATCTGCGTTATAGACAGAGGACACCGGCCAACAAACAGCATCCTCTCCTTCCTCCCATGGTACAGCTCTACAGAGACAACGAGACGACATAAAATTTAGCACCACGCCACGGAAGCTAATGTAACGTCCCCTTAGAAAAATTAATGAATTACTGTGCTGATAAACATCTTATGTTATTTGCTTTTCAAACAGCTAAGCAAAACTGAAGTGATAGCATATTTTGTAAGTATGAGTATGCTTGGTTTTCAATTCTCTATTCACGGTGCTTCATTTAAATTTTACATGCTAATTTCACGGATTTGGTAACACAGGGAGTTTAAGTTTTACTATGTAGCGGTTTATAGTTTGTTAATTTACGTTTGAAATGGTAATTTATTTTCAGTCTATCAGATATTAAATCATTTACGTGTTCATGATAAACAAATCTCCCATAGTTGCAAAACGCATTTCTTGACCGAAGTCTTACATGACAGAAGTCGCTATACACTACAAAGGTATTTGGGGTCTTAGCCCCATCACCAGGTGTATCTGCAATTGAGTAGTATCATGACTCATATACATGCACAAACAACTAGTAGAGAAACTAGTTGTTTGGGCATAGATATGACATCCTACTAATGCTACATTTCGGACACACCTGATGATGGGGCTAAGACTCTGAAATCGCAGTAGTATACACTGAGGTTACAGAAGTCATGGGATAGTGATATGCACATCTACAGATGGCGACAGAGTTGCGTACAGAAGGTATAAAAGAGCAGTGCATTGGCGGAGCTGTCACTTGTACTCAAATGAATCATGTGATAGGATTTTCGACATGATTATGCCCGCACGACAGGAATTAATAGATTATGAACGCGGGATGGTAGTTGGAGTTAGACACACGGGACATTCCACTTAGAAAATCGTTAGGGAATTCAATAATTCGAGACCCACAGTGTCAAGAGCGTGCCGAGAATATCACATTTAAGACACTACCTCTCAACACGGACAACGCAGTGGCCGATGGCCATCACTTAAAGACCGAGAGCATCGAGTTTGCGTAGAGTGTTCAGAGCCAACAGACAAGCAACACTGCGTGAAATAAACGCAGAAATCAATGTCGGAAATATGATGATAATATCCGCTCGGAGAGTGCGACGAACTTTGGCGTTAATTGGTTATGGCACCAGACGACCGATGCGAGTGCTTTTGCTGACAGCACGACATCACATGCAGCGTCTCTCCTGATCTCGAGACCATATCGGCTGGACCCGAGCCGACATGAAATCCGTAAAGTATGACAGTGCACATATGGTTTAATTCATATTTAACTAGAAGACTGTAGTAGGTTGAAATTAACAATACAGATAGTCTGGTAAAATCCACGGAGTCCTCTGACTGGGGAGGTATCAAGAATGGTGTCCCACAGGGTTCAATCTTGGGTGCCTTTTTGTTTTTAATATAAATTAATGATTTGCCACTCTACATTCATGAAGATGCAAAGCTAGTTCTTTTGCTGATGAAACAAGTATATTAATCGCACCCAAAAAAACAAGAATCAGCTGAGGAAATTGTAAATAATGTCTTTCATAGCCGGCCGGAGTGGCCGTGCGGTTCTAGGCGCTACAGCCTGGAACTGCAAGACCGCTACGCTCGCAGGTTCGAATTCTGTTTCGGGCATGGATGTGTGTGATGTCCTTAGGTTAGTTAGGTTTAAGTAGTTCTAAGTTCTAGGGGACTGATGACCTCAGAAGTTGAGTCCCGTAGTGCTCAGAGCCATTTGTACCGTTTGTCTTTCATAAAATTATTAAGTGGTTCTCTGCAAATGGGCTCACACTAAATTTTGAGAAAACACAGTATATACAATTCTGTACAGTAAATGGTACAAAACCATTGATAAATATAGACTATGAACAGAAGTCTGTTGCTAACGCAGAATATTCAACATTTCTGGGGTGTGCATTGATGAGAAAATGAATTGGAAGAAACACATCGATGATCTGTTGAAATGGTTTGGTTCAGCAACTTGTGCTATTAGGGTTACTGCAAATTTTGGGCCGGCCGCGGTGGTCTAGCGGTTCTAGGCGCTCAGTCCGGAACCGCGGGACTGCTACGGTCGCAGGTTCGAATCCTGCCTCGGGCATGGATGTGTGTGATGTCCTTAGGTTAGTTAGGTTTAAGTAGTTCTAAGTTCTAGGGGACTGATGACCACAGATGTTAAGTCCCATAGTGCTCAGAGCCATTTGAACCATTTTTTGCAAATTTTGGTGATAAACGTATCAGTAAATTAGCCCACTACGCCTATTTTCATCCACTGCTTTTGGGGTAATTCATCATTAAGAGTAAAAGTATTCATACAAAAGCGTGTAGTCAGAATAATAGCTGGGGCCCATCCAAGATCACCTTGCAGACATTTATTTAAGTAACTCGGGATATTCACAGTACCTTCGCAATACATATATTCATTTATGAAATTTGTTATTAATAACCCATCCCAATTCAGAAATAATACCTAAGTGCGTAGCTGCAACACGAGAAGAAAGGATAAACTTCACTGTTCTGACTTAAATCTGACTTTGGCACAGAAAGAGGTGAAGTCGCTGCCACAAAAATCTTTTATCGTTTGCCAAATAGCATTAAAAGTTTGACAGATAGCCAACCAACATTTAAAAACAAATTAAAAGAACTTCTGACTGACAACTTCCTTCTACTCAATAGATGAATTTTTAGATATGAAGTACTAACTGGAAAAAATTAATTATTTTGTGTAAAGAAAACTTACGTTAATGTGACACGTTCCACATCATTACGAAATGTCCTATTCATGATCTATGGAAGAAGTATTCGTGTATGTATGTATGTATGTATGTATCTACATGTAATTTAGATCTATATATATATATATATATATATATATATATCAAGTGTCCGTCTTCGAACAACAGCTGAGAAAAGCACTGTAAACACCAACCAATCAGCCAGCGGTCCGAGTGTTACGTTGAGTTTTCGGCTCCAAAATATCATATTTACTGACCGCGCCTTTGTGTCGTCCTGTTCGCTGTTGTGGACACAAGAGATTGTTTCCGGCGTACAGTACAGGAGCTTTTATCCTACGCGGATATCGTGAGCTCGTCTTTCCATTACCATTCTTAGTGGGTTGTGGTCAAGGCCTGCGAGTCTATCTTAATAAGAGCTTGTGACTTTCTCTGGGTGATGGGTGTTTCACAGCACCTGACGGAAAGGATGTTCTGAAAATCTTAAACATAGATTCATTTAAGAGGTAACAACAAATTTGTCACAAAACATGTACATGTACAATACACTGAGGTGCATGTGAAAACTCTTAGGCAATGAAGCCACGCATCTTCAAAGAGAAAATCATCTTCTAATGTTATTTAGTTTGATCACATTCTTGCACTGAAGACTTACAAATTACATTTTACGTAACAGTTACGCTGTTTGATATTATTGATAATATATATGACGCTGTTGCTTCTACGGTGAAATTCATCAATGAAATTGAATAAGTTTGCCACCAATAAATCCGCTAGTCACCTCTTAAACTGAACTTTATTAGTAGTTAAACTTTTCATGGCTCCTGGAAAGTTATTGAAAATGTGTTTTCGTGAGTAATGGACGTATTTATAGACTACAGTATTTTAGTTTAAATTTTTATGAAGTTTATTTCTATTTCTGGTAAACATTCCATGAGTTGAATTCCTTAAACTGGCCACTGAAGGACGTTTTTGAGTTCGCAAACATATACCTCTTACTGCGTACACCAAACGCCCTTAACTAAAAGGTCTGAAAGGAAATGATGTATGCAGTTTGAGTAACAGACGTATCACGGGGAGAGGAAACTGAGAACGTTCGGCGGACGATTGTGAAAGTCGCAACAGGACTGCGTCGTCAACACGGGTGTGTCATGGGGATTCTCCCCGTTCTAAAATGGGACATGCTGGGTGCAATATATCCTCCTTCCCGCGGAAACAACTGGCAAAACTCCGAGAACTTGGCGTCCACTGCGACGTAGGGGAAACGATTTGCCAACGGCCGCACACAACTCTTGTTGAATGCCGAAGAGCAAGTAAGTGAATGAGACGATGATAAGTTTTTGTCTGGACCGAACAGAACGACGGAATACGAGGGCAGTTCCAACAGTGTGGACACGTTTTTGTGAAAGACCGAGAAACGTTTCCAAACGATGTTGTATTCTTCGCAGCAATGTGACGTATGGTGTTGAATATAAAGAACTACTGGTTTCATGCTGTTATTAAATGTTTTCAGTTCAAGGCTGGAACAGCCGCTCAGACAAAAGGAAAAAACAACTCAATGAAGGCGGTGCTAAAACCAGACCGACGCTGCAGAGTACTTCTTTGTAGATTAACTGCTCTAAACGAGATCGCCGGCCGCGGTGGCCAAGCGGTTCTAGGCGCGTCAGTCCGGAACCGTGCGACCGCTACAGTCGCAGGTTCGAATCCTGCCTCGGGCATGGATGTGTGTGATGTCCTTAGGTTAGTTAGGTTTAAGTAGTTCTTAGTTCTAGGTGACTGATGACCTCAGATGTTGAGTCCCATAGTGCTCAGAGCCATTTGAACCATCTAAAAAAAAATGGTTCAAATGGCTCTGAGCGCTATGGGACTCAACTGCTGTGGTCATAAGTCCCCTAGAACATAGAACAACTTAAACCTAACTAACCTAAGGACATCACACACATCCATGCCCGAGGCAGGATTCGAACCTGCGACCGTAGTGGTCGTGCGGTTCCAGACTGTAGCGCCTTTAACCGCTCGGCCACTCCGGCCGGCGAACCATCTAAACGAGATCACAAATGAGAAGGTGCATTCGGATCGCAGGTTGAGTTTGAGGTTACTACAGGGTAAACAGCTGCCAAGTCCTTGAAATAGTAGGCAAGTTATCAGAATGAAGCAAGAGATGAGAGATTCCACAGATATAACTAAATACCTACACTACGTATTTACGAAAAGGTCTACGTGGAAAAGCAAAATTAATAGGGAGATAATAGGACCCAAAGTTTTTTGAAGGTGCTGACTTTAAATATCTTGCTCAGAGGCAAACTGGAAACCGATGGCGATAAAGCGACGAAAACTGGCATATAGGACAACGTTCACAAGACACATTACTAGACAAGACGAAGTTGTAAAGATCCCAGGATCTGAAGGATACTGAAGCGACGTGTAAAGAAGTAACGCTTAAAAAAAAATGAAAACGAACTCCTTTGTAGTGAACCCGTATACGTGCTGGTGTTCCTGTCCCAAGGCGAAAGGCTTACAAAGGGTGACGTGGACTGCACTCCAAGGCGAGCAACTAAATCGGGATAATTCTTACCACAAAAAGTAAAACCAGCAACTGTTAATAATCCTACTCATTAAGAAGAAATAGTGCAACTGTCGGTTTCGAACCTATAGGTTTGTCTTCAGATGGCTGTTTGCGTTAGTGGTAACATTTGCCTTACGCTTTCGTTGTGGCAAGAATCCATTGCATTAGTGGTACCATCGAAAGTCCTGCGTCATTTTATGGCACTGGTGACTCTTTTTGGGTTGGTTCACATTTCGTGGAAAAAATTAGCGAGATTCAGAACGTGTCTTACCTTTTCAACCATACGCCTTCTTTCTTTTTTTGAGACTTTATAATAAATAATATGGTTATGTGTGGCAGAGGGAAGGGGAGAGGAGGGGAGGGGAGGGGTAGTCAGAGAGGAGGGTTTTGATATCATTTTCATGTCCACTGAGACCTATCAAAGTCATCTATTCTCGGAATGACAATGCTTTTCTTAATAAACTGTAGTGACAGAAATCTTTAAATGACACAGTTGATTAAAACCAGTGACTTTCGTTTGTTCCTCAGTACAATAGCAGAATGTGAATCCCATGTACTTTCGATGGCCACCGATCAGAGTTCTATTTGCTGCCATATCCCTGCTTCACATGAACGTCCAACTTCATCCAAAAGACTGTAAAGGCCATAACAGGCAGCAAATTGATTGGCTGGTTAATTTTGGAGGAGGGGACTAAACATCGGTCCCATCTAATTGGGGAAGGATAGGGCAGGAAGTCGGCCATACCCTTCATTCCAACATTTGACTGAAGCGATTTAGGGAAATGACGAAAAACCTGTATCAGGATGGCCGGACACGGGTTTGAACCGTCGTCCTCCCGAATGCGAGTCCAGTGTGTTAACAACTGCGCCACCTCGCTCGATCAGCCTGAAAAACCTAAAGTCCATACGAATTTCCATAATTCTAAGTTCGATGACTGTTAGAAGTAATTCAAAGTAAGGTGATAGAAATATTTCAAAGTCCAGCAGCACTCGAAATATTCTATCTACGCTCAGAATATCTGTCTCCAAATTTTTTGTGTGAAAAACCTTCTAACTTTTTAAATAAAATAAACGTATTAACATTCTAAATCTTTATTCCTCATGTCTACATATTCGCAGCCCTCTGCCGCTAGAGGGCTCCTGATTCAAGCGTATAATGTGGCTGTGTGTAACGTAATTGCGTCAGCGCCTGAGAAACAGCGTGCTGTAATCGAGTTTCAAATTCGGAGAGTTCGTCCACACATGGAGCACACTCTTATTCAGCATGATAATGCTGATCACACACGAGCTGTGCAACGTCTGCAACTATCCGACACCTTCGGTTCACTGCCATCGATCGTCTTTCCATACAGTCCTGACTTTCCCCCATCCGGTTTTCATCTGTTTCCAAAACTGAAAGAACATCTTCGAGGACATCACTTTGATAGCGATGAAGCGGTGCAAGCAGAAGTAAGGTTGTCTCTACATCAGCAACGTCAGACAGCCTACAGTGACGGTATCAACAAATTGGTCCTCTTTGGGAAAAATGTGTTCTTCACCAGAGCGAGTATGTTGAGAAATAAAAATGTAGACGTGACGAATAAAGACGGAGAAAGTTAATAAAGTTAGTTTTACTTAAAAAGCGTTAAGAGATTTCATATAGAAGATTCGGAGGCATTATTTTTAGCACGTCGTCGTAAGCCCCAGAACTTAGCAAAATTGGTTCAATTCGCTCTGAGCACTATGGGACTGAAGCGCCTAGAACCGCTCGGCCACACAGGCCGGTAGAACTTACCAAACTAAAGGAATTATTTTTCTAAGTCCGCACGCGACTATTTCGCAGCTCATCTCACGGTGCTCAATAGCATGACCATCGACAGGGGAAAAAAGACTGGTCGGCTACGCACTCGTCGTACTTTGACGACCGTGCTATTCATAATCACGTGTGGCACGCGGTTGTTAGATAACGAGGATGTTCATATTCACATCTGTTATAGATGCACTTCAAAATGAGTAAAGCTCGAAAACAGTACAGTTTAATTAAGTACAATCTTAAAATAAGTCAGGTAGAACGATGGTTTTCTACAAAAGTATATCTCACACAACTTTTAAGGGACAGACAGCGAGCCTGCAAATTATCGCATTATCAGGTTGTGTCAGTAGGACCAATAATAAGTGACATATATAGGCGTTCAAAGTCAATAGTTTCTTCCTAGAGAACCTAAAAAGAAACAGGTGCATAAAAAAAGGATCGATGAAAGCAAAATAAGATCCTTTTAGCAGTGCCAGAAGGAGATCTCATAAAACAAAAAAGAGGTAAAAGTGTAGCACAGATAACTTCGATACTGACAATATAAAATTAAGAACATTTGCCACGTGGCAATTCTGTATTAGCTCGTGATAGCTGCTCGGCAATGTTACCTACAAGTGAAACATTCTTTTCCTTTTTCTGTGTCTACACGCAGTATCGGAGAATTGAGAAGTACTTCTAGCTAAGTTTTCACCTCATTTATTATTCTCGTTAGTGAGCGATAGGAACAGCTGGCGGTGTCTGTAACAGTTTCAAGACCAGTTTTTATGAGTATTTTGATTCTTCGCTTGCCTCCTCTGACGAATATTTAATAGCACTGCATTTAATCACATGTGCCAGGTGATGAAAAACTTTTCCTACAGCTATGGCGCCAAGCAGTGTAGTGAAAAAATAGCAACGGGAACGCCTGAAGACGGAGTGAAGTGAGCCAGTACACGATTTACGGAAGTACACGATTCAGTTGCCCGGCGCTCACCAGATGGCATTTCTGTCCCGTGCTTGTCCTGCACTAAACAAGCACGTATCCTGACACTAAACAAGCACATATTCTGACACAAGGTACGTGACGTAACTGTTGCACTGAAAGTATAGTCGTCCGTACTGATTACTTCGTTTACTGATTTCGCAAGTAACACACTTCCTAACAATGGCTAAATGCAATCGTGCTCAAATTCGCAGTTAAACTTACTTTAACATTCACACTGATGTTAGCCATTACAGTATTCTTTTTCCAAATCAAACTAGCCCACTTCAAGAGTACACAGTAGCCTTAATAATAAAGTAGCCCTCCAACGAATGCTACTGACTAAGAATGACGATATTGATTTGTCCACCGATTTCCTGTGAAATTATGTGCACCCTCCGCGAACAGGCCGATTAATCACTCAGCACTGGCCCACTATTCGATGGAAAACTTCCAATTGAACACCTGTATACCGCTCATATTTTGTGCGATTCTACTGCATGCGAGGATTCCGTGCGGAAACAGTGACGAATACCCTCGCCTCGCATAAAGGCTCGTGGACTTTGGCATTGCAGGAGCCAGAAAAAGCACACGCAGCTCCGAGTGGTCCAGAGAACCAGCGATGCGTAAGGCGTACGGCTGATTACGTCATACCTTTACTGATACCAGTGTCCGACAACTTCTAGTTACTGTATGTGGTTGCGTGGAGACGATAATCTTCTGCATACGCGAAGGATGTGGTATAATCCACGCCAGTTTCACGTTCATTACCTATTGTCTTCATGGCGTTGCTACAGAATTAGGTAAAGACGTGTATGAATGTCCGGTATATTAAATCTATTTTGATATGAGCACTACCTGTGGTCTTACTGGATGGCGTGGGATCTTCACTTTCAATGTAGGCAATAATTAAAATTATTCGCCATCTATTGTCTGTGTTACGCATTACAGTGTCAGGTGGCCCTTCAGCAGGACGTGAGTGCTGGTGTCGAAGTGTTTTCTAGTGAGATACACAGACGGCAGTTGTCATTTATGGGCGTTGTATTCAACAAGGCGCATGTAATACGGGATCGTAATGAGGCGCAAGTTGCAAGGGCGGTCTGTTTGATCCAAAAAGGATGGATTTCCGGTGGTGTAGCTGCAGATGCCAATGCCTCTCCGTGTCTTCCGTACGTTGTGGACATGCACAAGGAGACGGGTCAGTACACAAGACGAGTTGGACAAGGTCACCGACGCAATACAGCGGCGCGCGAAGACGATATCCGGCCACCTCTGCGTTGCAGTTTCGTACGAATACCGCTGGAGCACTGCAACACGATCTCAGAAGGGCCACTGGAGCCGCTGTGTACAACCACACTGTAACGAACACGTTACGAGACCCAGACGTCCTGTTCGAGTACCCTGCTTGAAGCGAAAAAGTCTTGCAGCTTGCCTTCAGTTCTGTCGTTCCCGTGTCAACTGGCTACTGAGTTTCTGGCGAAACGTGCTATTCGCAGACGACTCCAGATATCATGTGACACGTGATGGCCGTCTGAGACCATTGGTGAATGGTATCTGCCTAATGTTGTCCAGGAAATCGACGGACTTCCAAGGTTGTGTGATGTTGTGGGAGGCTTAAGTGTTAAAAGCCTTACGGACGTTGTCGTTGTCCATGGTCACCGTACCGCCAGGCAGCACATCGAACAGATCGTATTAGACCATGTGATGGCTATGCATACGGTGGTGGCCCTGAATCCTTTCTATGTCACGGTCTATGTGGTCGCAGTCAACAGGGATGTCTTGCGAAGCCTGGACACTGAAGTAACGAAATGGCCGGCGGTGAGTCCCAGCCTATATCCCACCGTGCTTATGGGGGTCGTAGTGGTCCTGTTCCACTACAGACTCTGCAAGAATTCTCACGGGGTCCCATTTTAGAATGGGAACGGATACCACAGGCTGACTTCCGTATAGACTTACACGGGGCATTCAACGTAATTGTCAGGCAGTGATAAACGCTCACGGAGGGCGTACACGTTACTGAAGCTATCAAAATCCAATGAAAAGCACCCAGGGTGATGGGATGAATGATAGTTTCTACTGACGGACATTTCAGTTCTTTTTATGTAAACGATAAAGGATATAATAACGTTTTAGAATTATATATTAATACCTTCAGCTGCTGACGGGCGTTGATATGTATCAATACATACGCCCGTCAGCAGCTGAAGGTATTAATATATAATTCTGATTTAGTTCAAGACGGCTGCAGGCCATCAATGGTGTCTGTTCTTCCAGACATGTCCGAAAGAACAGACACCATATCCATATAAGTATATAATAACGTTTTGTTGGGTACTTAATTTTTTAAAGATGAAGGTACAATTTGGTAACATATTACAGTAAGTCCTCAATTACTGCTCAGTGCAGTATGGCAGACGCTCAAAGTCATGTTCCCCTAGTTCTTTTGAGCAATGTATTTTAACGTTCAACAGTGTATAATTATATCTTTAAGTGTGACAGAACGGTTGGGTCACACTTCGAGGTACACCGGACGCGTCTTTGCTTCATGTTTGCTAGGAAGTTCCCATTCAAGTCTCTTACTCATTCCGATATTCCGCAAGTACTTCATTTGTTTATTAGGCGACAGTGCGGAAACGAGAAAGGTAAAGCGGAAGAAGGGAGGGAAGGGGGTTGGGTGGTTACCCGTGTAATTTGCTGCCACGCGACAACGCAATTACATGCAGAGCGTGTGTAGCGAGCATGTTTCATTAGCGTGAAAGCCAGGGTGCCTTTGTACGCAGGGCGCGTGACGCCGGGCTGACAAGTGTGACCTCCTGTGTGTTGATTGCAGAGCAACAGCGGCGGCGCGGACACGTTGAGGGACAGTAAGTACACAGCCGCCGTCTGAAGAGACGGCGAGGTGGCAAGCCAGAAGCGGCACCCTCTGTGCAGACCACGAGCTGCCCACACGATCGCACAATTGGATGCCATAGGGGTAGTAGGTTGCTGACGCAAGTTGGCACCAGCCTGCTGGAACCTTCTGTCGGCGCTGTCTGAGGCGCCTTGTCACGGTCCGTGCGGCTCTCCCTCCGTCGGAGGTTCGAGTCCTCCCTCGGGCATGGATGTGTGCGTTGTCCGTAGCGTAAGTTAGTTTCAGTTAGATTAAGTAGTGTGTAGGCTTAGGGACCGATGACCTCAGCAGTTTGATCCCATAAGACTTTACCACAAATTTCCAAATTTCCTTCTGTCTGGCAGACACCCCGCATTTCATCGCTTAAGATGGGTGACTGCGCAGCATCGTTCAACAAAGAGAAAAATTGTTCCAACATCACAAGGTTTCTTCAAATGCTTCTGTACGCCAGAAAATTCATCACAAACACAGATATTTTATAACGAAACTAATTCTAGTTCTGCAATTCTTCAAGCTTTCCCGGCGAGGCGTTGTCATCATGATTAATCGGGTTTCTGGCGGTTATCCGCGTCTTTCCTGCACGATATTTCAACTGCGTGACTCGCAGTCTTCTTCAGGTGCTGTCTGATACTGAATCCAGTGTGGAACGAATCCGATGTTTATGCCTATGTTGTGCTAGGCTGTCGAGATACTGGGACAGCGTCATCAAAGAATCTATTGAGATTAAGGTTGCAGATAATCTCATCAACCCGGACACCGGTTTCCAGCTGAGCTCAGCTTGGAACCCACCACTTGATCTCCTGAAGAAGCAACATAGGCAACATCGAGACCCCAAGGGACACAAGTATAAAAATGGAATTAGAGATAACAGCCCAGTACATGCAGCAAAGGACGTACGTGAAATGGCATCTTAGACAATAGACACAGTATCTGAGGGCGCTGCTCCGAGTCTCGAGCAACAATTTGAACACAATCGGCCTGAAAATAACACTACAGCCGCTCCTGGCGGGCAAGAGCTCCGGACGGAACGCCTAACACGACACAGCACAGTAACAGAACGTCCTAATTCACGGAAGAACTCAAATGACGATAATCGGAAGATAAAACGTCTAGCACAGCTTGGACGCCATTCACAACTTAATTCAGCTATATTGACAACGGATAATAACCACAAAGTACGCGCACACCGTTCGGAACAGCCACGGCTAGAAGAAAACACTACAGCCGTTGCAACTGGTCGGCGCACACCACGGACAGAGCGCCAGACGCGGAGCGGACCGCAGAGGGAACGCCTGCCACAACGTTGGCATAAATTCCGGATTCGTTCCACGCTGGAATCAGTATCAGAGAGCACCTGAAGAATACTGCGAGTCACGCAGTTGAAATATCGTGCAGGAAAGACGCGAATAACCGGCAGAAACCCGATTAATCAAGATAATTCTTGTTCTGTTTGCCGATATTCATCCCGTATCTGCAAGGGAAAGGGATGTTAATTATTGGATTTGGCAATTTTTGTGGTAGAGGATGACCAAATGCCCTCGCTATCGCCACAGCCCTTCCCTCTTCCTCCTCCTCCTCTTCCTCTTCCTGCCCTCCTCCTCCTCCCCCCACACACTCTCTCTCTGGGACGAAATTTGTGTACCCCATCTTCTTCCGTATAGCGCTAGTGTTAACCAAGGTTCAGGAGTGCGAACGATTTCCGAATATTTGAGAATCTTGTAATATTTGAGAATCGGGTACCAGCTCCGTATTCACCCAGTGGGATGTGGGAAACGACCTAAAGACCACATACAAAGCTGGCCAGTCGGCACACCGGACCTCTTCGTTAATCCGCCGGTCAGACTCTATCAGCGCCGGCGCACTTCCCCGACCTGGAAGCTGCTCGCTAACGCGCGCGGCCATCCGGGCGGGTCTATAGTGAAAAAAATTTAATTCCTGAATGAGGTGCGTGAAAGCGAAACAAAGAATGCTGCACTCTCGGTTCAAAACAGGACTCGCAAATGACGACAAGTAAAGATTAGTAAGAATTCGCGCGTCTGTGAAAAGACCTATGCGCGAAGGAAGCATACAACAGCTGCCCCCATTATACCTTGGCTAAACATCTGGCGGAGAAACCGAAAAAATTCTAGTCCTAAGTAAAATCTCTAAGTGGGTCTAAGGTTTCCATACAGCATTCGTTGACTAGTCTGGTTTGGTAGTAGAAGACAGCAAAAGGAAGGCGAAGTTTTAAATTCCACGTCTAAGAAATCGTTCACGCAAGAGAATCGTACAAACGTACCGTCATTTGACCATAGCAGAGAGTCCCGTATGCACGACATAATAATAAGCATCCCTGGCGTAGAGAAGCAAGTGAAAGAGTTGAAAACAACTCAGCCTCCAGGTCCGGATGGAATACCAAATCGGTTTTACAAAAAGTACTCTACGTCACTGGCCCCTTACTTTGGTTTCATTTATCAACAATCTCTGGAGTAGCGCAAAGTGCCAAGCGACTGGAAGAAACGCAGGCGAGTCCTATTCATAAGAAGGGTAAAAGAACGGACACGCCAAATTACAGACCAAGATCCTTAACGTCGCTTTGCTCCAGAATTATAGAGCATGTTCTGTGTTCGAATATAATAAAGTTCCTAAAGACCGAAACGCTCATGTTCATGAATCAGCACGGCTTTAGAAAGCATCGCTCGTGCGAAACCCAGCTTGCTTTTTTCCCACATCATACACTGCGAAGTATGGATGAAGAGCAGTAGGCAGATTCCACATTTCTACATTTCCCAAAAGCATTCGACACGATACCCCACCACTGCAGATGGTACAAAGGTACGTGCATACGGAATAGACTCCCAGATATGTGACTGTCTCGAAGACTTCTTGAGTAATATAACCCAGTATGTTGTCCTCGACGGCGAGTGTTCATCGGAGACGGGGATAACATCAGGAGTGCCGCATGTAACTGTGATAGGACCGTTGCTATTTTCTGTATACATAAATGATCTATCAGACAGAGTGGGCAGCTATCTGCGGTTGTTCGCTGATGACGCTGAGGTGTAAGGTAAGGTGTCTAAGGTAAGTGCCTGTGGTTTGATACAAGATGTCAAACTCAAAATTTAAAGTTGGTGTGATGAATGGCAGCTGCCTCTTAATGTAGAAAAATGTAATTAAAACGGATGAGTAGGAAAAACATACCCTTAATGTTTGGATACAGCATTACTAGTGTCCTGCTTGACACAGTCGCGTCGTTTAAATACCTGGGCGTCTAGTTGCAAAGCGATATGAAATGGAACGAGCATGTGAGAATTGTGGTAGGGAAGGCGAAAGGTCGACTTCATTTTATTTGGAGAATTTTAGAAATATGTGGTTCATCTGTAAAGGATACCGCATACAGGACGCTAGTGCAACCTATTCTTGAGTACTCCTCGACTGGCCGGCCGGTGTGGCCGAGCGGTTCTAGGCACTTCAGTCTGGAACCGCGCGACCGCTACGGTCGCAGGTTCGAATCCTGCCTTGGGCATGGATGTGTGTGATGTTCTTAGGCTAGTTAGGTTTAAGTAGTTTTAAGTTCTAGGGGGCTAATGACCTCAGATCTTAAGTCCCATAGTGCTCAGAGCCATTTGAACCATTTTTTACTACTCGACTGTTTGGGGTTCGCACCAGGTCCGATGGAAGGACGACATCAAAGTAGTTCAACGCGAGCTGCTAGATTTGTTACAGGTAGGTTCGACCAGCATGTCTTAAGAATATACTTCGGGAGCTCAAGTGGGAATCCCTGGAGGAAGAAGACATTCATTTCGAAGGACACTACTGAGAAAGTTTAGAGAGCCGGCATTTAAAACTGACTGTAGAGCGATCCTACTGCCGCCAACATACATTTCGCGTAGGACCCACGAAGATAAGATACGAGAAATTAGCATGTAGGCAGTCGGTTTTCCCTCGCCCTATCTACGAGTGGAACAAGGAAGGAAACGACTACTTGTAGTAAAGGGTACCCTTTGGCTTGCGGCGTATGTATGTAGATGTATATACAAGACACGTGGAGTAGACAGCATTCCCTCAGAATTATTAAAATCCTCGGCAGCCCCAACTACGAGAAAAACGTTCCACTCAGTATGCAAGATACATCAGAAATGCAAAATACATTGACTTCACGAAGAATAAAGTAATCTCATATCAAACAAGGCAGATCCTAACAGATGTAAATATTACCGAATTATCGTATCAGTTTAATAAATCTACTACTAACACGAGTGATCTACAGGAAAAGGCAACAACTAGTAGAAACTGGCCTGGTATAAATCAGTTTGGGTGCAGGCCATAGGAAGGAACAAGCAAGGTAATGCTGACCACATCAATTACTTAGAAAAAAGGCAGACTCATATTTAGAATATTTATAGATGTAGAAATCTCTTTTGACTATAGGGACAGGAAACGCATCCTGAAATTCTGAGGTTATCAGCCATTCAGAAAGAGAAAAGTTGTCTACAACTTCTACAGAAACTAGACTGCACTTTTGATGGCCCATGGACCTGAAAGTTGTTGAGATAGGAGGGAGACAGGGTAGTAGCCCATGACCTACGTTGTTCAGCCTGTACACTGATCAAGAACTAACGTAAACAAAAGAGAAATTTGGATTGAGAATCAGAGTTCAGAGAGAAGAAAGAGTTAGAGAATTGCCTAAATTCTGCTAAAGACGGCAAAGGACTTGGTAGATCAGCTGAAAGGATTGGATAGCGCCAACAAACAATAGTCGAATTAAATCAGGCGATCAGGCACAACTTGGAAAATGAAACACTAAAAGTAGTAGATGACTTTAGTTATTTGAACGGCAAAATGACTGCCGATGGGCGAAGTAGAGGAGAGATAAAAAAACAGACGGGCAATAGCAAGAAAAGCGTTTCTAAAAAATGAGAAATTTATTAATAAAACATGTTGTTGTTTGTTGTTGTGGTCTTCAGTCCTGAGACTGGTTTGATGCAGCTCTCCATGCTACTCTATCCTGTGCAAGCTTTTTCATCTCCCAGTACCTACTGCAACCTACATCCTTCTGAATCTGCTTAGTGTATTCATCTCTTGGTCTCCCCCTACGATTTTTACCCTCCACGCTGCCCCCCAATACTAAATTGGTGATCCCTTGATGCCTCAGAACATGTCCTACCAACCGATCCCTTCTTCTGGTCAAGTTGTACCACAAACTTCTCTTCTCCCCAATCCTATTCAATACTTCCTCATTAGTTATGTGATCTACCCATCTATCTTCAGCATTCTTCTGTAGCACCACATTTCGAAAGCTTCTATTCTCTTCTGTCCAAACTATTTATCGTCCAAGTTTCACTTCCATACATGGCTACACTCCAAACAAATACTTTCATAAATGACTTCCTGACACTTAAATCTATACTCGATGTTAACAAATTTCTCTTCTTCAGAAACGCTTTCCTTGCCATTGCCAGCCTACATTTTATATCCTCTCTACTTCGACCATCATCAGTTATTTTGCTCCCCAAATAGCAAAACTCCTTTACTACTTTAAGTGCCTCATTTCCTAATCTAATTCCCTCAGCATCACCCGACTTAATTAGACTACATTCCATTATCCTTGTTTTGCTTTTGTTGATGTTCATCTTATACCCTCCTTTCAAGACACTGTCCATTCCATTCAACTGCTCTTCCAAGTCCTTTGCTGTCTCTGACAGAATTACAATGTCATCGGCGAACCTCAAAGTTTTTATTTCTTCTCCATGAATTTTAATACCTACTCCGAATTTTTCCTTTGTTTCCTTTACTGCTTGCTCAATATACAGATTGAACAACATCAGGGACAGGCTACAACCCTGTCTTACTCCCTTCCCAACCACTGCTTCTCTTTCATGTCCCTCGACTCTTATAACTGCCATCTGGTTTCTGTACAAATTGTAAATAGCCTTTCGCTCCCTGTATTTTACCCCTGCCACCTTTAGAATTTGAAAGAGAGTATTCCAGTCAACATTGTCAAAAGCTTTCTCTAAGTCTACAAATGCTAGAAACGTAGGTTTGCCTTTCCTTAATCTTTCTTCTAAGATAAGTCGTAATGTCAGTATTGCCTCACGTGTTCCAGTGTTTCTACGGAATCCAAACTGATCTTCCCCGAGGTTGGCTTCTACTAGTTTTTCCATTCGTCTGTAAAGAATTCGTGTTAGTATTTTGCAGCTGTAACTTATTAAGCTGATAGTTCGGTAATTTTCACATCTGTCAACACCTGCTTTCTTTGGGATTGGAATTATTATATTCTTCTTGAAGTCTGAGGGTATTTCGCCTGTTTCATACATCTTGCTCACCAGATGGTAGAGTTTTGTCAGGACTGGCTCTCCCACGGCCGTCAGTAGTTCCAATGGAATATTGTCTAATCCGGGGGCCTTGTTTCGACTCAGGTATTTCAGTGCTCTGTCAAACTCTTCACGCAGTATCGTATCTCCCATTTCATCTTCATCTACATCCTCTTCCATTTCCATAATATTGTCCTCAAGTACATCGCCCTTGTATAGACCCTCTATATACTCCTTCCACCTTTCTGCTTTCCCTTCTTTGCTTAGAACTGGGTTTCCATCTGAGCTCTTGATATTCATACAAGTCGTTCTCTTATCTCCAAAGGTCTCTTTAATTTTCCTGTAGGCGGTATCTATCTTACCCCTAGTGAGATAGGCCTCTACATCCTTACATTTATCCTCTAGCCATCCCTGCTTAGCCATTTTGCACTTCCTGTCGATCTCATTTTTGAGACGTTTGTATTCCTTTTTGCCTGTTTCACTCACTGCATTTTTATATTTTCTCCTTTCATCAATTAAATTCAATATTTCTTCTGTTACCCAAGGATTTCTACTAGCCCTCGTCTTTATATCTACTTGATCCTCTGCTGCCTTCACTACTTCATCCCTCAAAGCTACCCATTCTTCTTCTACTGTATTTATTTCCCCCATTCCTGTCAATTGCTCCCTTGTGCTCTCCCTGAATCTCTGTACAACCTCTGGTTCTTTTAGTTTATCCAGGTCCCATCTCCTTAAATTCCCACCTTTTTGCAGTTTCTTCAGTTTTAATCTACAGGTCATAACCAATAGATTGTGGTCAGAGTCCACATCTGCCCCTGGACCTTTATATAATCTATTTGATACCTTTTAGTATCTCCAGGGTTCTTCCATGTATACAACCTTCTTTCATGATTCTTAAACCAAGTGTTAGTTATGATTATGTTGTGCTCTGTGCAAAATTCTACCAGCCGGCTTCCTCTTTCATTTCTGTCCCCCAATCCATATTCACCTACTATGTTTCCTTCTCTCCCTTTTCCTACACTCGATTTCCAGTCACCCATGACTATTAAATTTTCGTCTCCCTTCACAATCTGAATAATTTCTTTTATTTCATCATACATTTCTTCAATTTCTTCGTCATCTGCAGAGCTAGTTGGCATATAAACTTGTACTACTGTAGTAGGTGTGGGCTTCGTATCTATCTTGGCCACAATAATGCGTTCACTATGCTGTTTGTAGTAGCTTACCCGCATTCCTATTTTCCTATTCATTATTAAACCTACTCCTGCATTACCCCTATTTGATTTTGTGATTATAACCCTGTAGTCACCTGACCAGAAGTCTTGTTCCTCCTGCCACCGAACTTCACTAATTCCCACTATATCTAGCTTCAACCTATCCATTTCCCTTTTTAAATTTTCTAACCTACCTGCCCGATTAAGGGATCTGACATTCCACGCTCCGATCCGTAGAACGCCAGTTTTCTTTCTCCTGATAACGACATCCTCTTGAGTAGTCCCCGCCCGGAGATCCGAATGGGGGACTATTTTACCTCCGGAATATTTTACCCAAGAGGACGCCATTATCATTTAATCATACAGTAAAGCTGCATGCCCTCGGGAAAAATTACGGCCGTAGTTTCCCCTTGCTTTCAGCCGTTCGCAGTACCAGCACAGCAAGGCTGTTTTGGTTATTGTTACAAGGCCAGATCAGTCAATCATCCAGACTGTTGCCCTTGCAACTACTGAAAAGGCTGCTGCCCCTCTTCAGGAACCACACGTTTGTCTGGCCTCTCAACAGATACCCCTCCGTTGTGGTTGCACCTACGGTACGGCTATCTGTATCGCTGAGGCACGTAAGCCTCCCCACCAACGGCAAGGTCCATGGTTCATGGGGGGGGGGGGGGGGGGGGGGGGGTAATAAAACATACAAATTTTAAATGTTATGAAGTCTTTTATGGAGAAATGTGGATGATAAACAGCTTAGACAAGAATAGAACATAAGATTTAGAAATGTGGCGCCAAAGATCCGATGCGAACATCGGATTACTAATGGGCGAATACTGAAACTAATTTGGGAGAAAACAAATTTGTGGCACAAGTTGACTAAAAGAAGGAATCGGTTGGTAGAACACATGCCAAAGCATCAAGGAATTGGTAGGTGGGGAAGTGTGGGGCTGTAAAAATCGTAGAGCGAGATGAAGGCATGCGTACGGTAAGCAGGTTTAAGCAAACAGACCTGCATATAAACAGCCTTCGAAGTGAAAACAGCAACAACAAGGTGATGTGCGCTGCTGCCAGTTTTAGTCATCTGTGGATGTTACTCGCTATATAGGAGCTACGAGATCGGAGACTAATTGAGGCGAAACCTTAATGCAAAATGGATATGAAGGTTAACCCATCAATAGCGCTTTAACACAGATCCGTTGAATACAGCAGTTACGACGATTTCGCTTCCTAGTGCGTTAGACCTCCCCCCATGAATCATGGACCTTGCCGTTGGTGGGGAGGCTTGTGTGCCTCAGCGATACAGATAGCTGTACCGTAGGTGCAGCCACAACGGAGGGGTATCTGTTGAGAGGCCAGACAAACGTGTGGTTCCTGAAGAGGGGCAGGAGCCTTTTCAGTAGTTGCAAGGGCAACAGTCTGGATGATTGACTGATCTGGCCTTGTAACAATAACCAAAACGGCCTTGCTGTGCTGGTACTGCGAACGGCTGAAAGCAAGGGGAAACTACGGCCGTAATTTTTCCCGAGGGCATGCAGCTTTACTGTATGATTAAATGATAATGGCGTCCTCTTGGGTAAAATATTCCGGAGGTAAAATAGTCCCCCATTCGGATCTCCGGGCGGGGACTACTCAAGAGGATGTCGTTATCAGGAGAACGAAAACTGGCGTTCTACGGATCGGAGCGTGGAATGTCAGATCACTTAATCGGGCAGGTAGGTTAGAAAATTTAAAAAGGGAAATGGATAGGTTGAAGCTAGATATAGTGGGAATTAGTGAAGTTCGGTGGCAGGAGGAACAAGACTTCTGGTCAGGTGACTACAGGGTTATAAACACAAAATCAAATAGGGGTAATGCAGGAGTAGGTTTAATAATGAATAGGAAAATAGGAATGCGGGTAAGCTACTACAAACAGCATAGTGAACGCATTATTGTGGCCAACATAGATACGAAGCCCACACCTACTACAGTAGTACAAGTTTATATGCCAACTAGCTCTGCAGATGACGAAGAAAATGAAGAAATGTATGATGAAATAAAAGAAATTATTCAGATAGCGAAGGGTGACGAAAATTTAATAGTCATGGGTGACTGGAATTCGACAGTAGGAAAAGGAAGAGAAGAAAACGTAGTAGATGAATATGGATTAGGGCTAAGAAATGAAAGAGGAGGCCGCCTGGTAGAATTTTGCGCAGAGCACAACTTAATCATAGCTAACACTTGGTTTAAGAATCATGAAAGAAGGTTGTAGACATGGAAGAACCCTGGAGATACTACAAGGTATCAGATAGATTATATAATGGTAAGACAGAGATTTAGGAACCAGGTTTTAAATTTAAGACATTTCCAGGGGCAGATGTGGACTCTGACCACAATCTATTGGTTATGACCTGTAGATTAAAACTGAAGAAACTGCAAAATGGTGGGAATTTAAGGAGATGGGATGTGGATAAACTGAAAGAACCAGAGGTTGTACAGAGTTTCAGGGAGAGCATAAGGGAACAATTGACAGGAATGGGGGAAAGAAATACAGTAGAAGAAAAATGGGTAGCTTTGAGGGATGAAGTAGTGAAGGCAGCAGAGGATCAAGTAGGTAAAAAGTCGAGGGCTAGAAGAAATCCTTCGGTAACAGAAGAAATATTGAATTTAATTGATGAAAGGAGAAAATATAAAAATGCAGTAAATGAAGCAGGCAAAAAGGAATACAAACATCTCAAAAATGAGATCGACAGGAAGTGCAAAATGGCTAAGCAGGAATGGCTAGAGGACAAATGTAAAGATGTAGAGGCTTAGCTCACTGGGGGTAAGATAGATACCGCCTACAGGAAAATTAAAGAGACCTTTGGAGATAAGAGAACCACTTGTATGGACATCAAGAGCTCAGATGGAAACCCAGTTCTAAGCAAAGAAGGGAAAGCAGAAAGGTGGAAGGAGTATATAGAGGGTCTATACAAGGGCGATGTACTCGAGGACAATATTATGGAAATGGAAGAAGATGTAGATGAAGATGAAATAGCAGATATGATACTGCGTGAAGAGTCTGACAGAGCACTGAAAGACCTGAGTCGAAACAAGGCCCCGGGAGTAGATAACATTCCTTTAGAAGTACTGACAGCCTTGGGAGAGCCAGTCCTGACAAAACTCTACCATCTGGTGAGCAAGACGTATGAAACAGGCGAAATACCCTCAGACGTCAAGAAGAATATAATAATTCCAATCCCAAAGAAAGCAGGTGTTGACAGATGTGAAAATTACCGAACAATCAGTTTAATAAGCCACAGCTGCAAAATACTAACACGAATTCTTTACAGACGAATGGAAAAACTAGTAGAAGCCGACCTCGGGGAAGATCAGTTTGGATTCCGTGGAAATACTGGAACACGTGAGGCAATACTGACCCTACGACTTATCTTAGAAGAAAGATTAAGGAAAGGCAAACCTACCTTTCTAGCATTTGTAGACTTAGAGAAAGCTTTTGACAATGTTGACTGGAATACTCTCTTTCAAATTCTAAAGGTGGCAGGGATAAAATACAGGGAGCTTAAGGCTATTTATAATTTGTACAGAAACCAGATGGCAGTTATAAGAGTCGAAGGGCATGAAAGGGAAGCAGTGGTTGGGAAGGGAGTGAGAAAGGGTTGTAGCCTATCCCCGATGTTATTCAATCTGTATATTGAGCAAGCAGTAAAGGAAACAAAAGAAAAATTCGGAGTAGGTATTAAAATCCATGGAGAAGAAATAAAAACTTTGAGGTTCGCCGATGACGTTGTAATTCTGTCAGAGACAGCAAATGACTTGGAAGAGCAGTTGAATGGAGGATATAAGATGAACATCAACAAAAGCAAAACAAGGATAATGGAATGTAGTCGAATTAAGTCGGGTGATGCTGAGGGAATTAGATTAGGAAATGAGACACTTAAAGTAGTAAAGGAGTTTTGCTATTTGGGGAGCAAAATAACTGATGATGGTCGAAGTAGAGAGGATATAAAATGTAGACTGGCAATGGCAAGGAAAGCGTTTCTGAAGAAGAGAAATTTGTTAACATCGAGTATAGATTTAAGTGTGAGGAAGTCATTTCTGAAAGTATTGGTATGGAGTGTAGCCATGTATGGAAGTGAAACATGAACGATAAATAGTTTGGACAAGAAGAGAATAGAAGCTTTCGAAATGTGGTGCTACAGAAGAATGCTGAAGATTAGATGGGTAGATTACTTAACTAATGAGGAAGTATTGAATAGGATTGGGGAGAAGAGAAGTTTGTGGCACAACTTGACCAGAAGAAGGGATCGGTTGGTAGGACATGTTCTGAGGCATCAAGGGATCACCAATTTAGTGTTGGACCAAGAGATGAATACACTAAGCAGATTCAGAAGAATGTAGGTTGCAGTAGGTACTGTGAGATGAAGAAGCTTGCACAGGATAGAGTAGCATGGAGAGCTGCATCAAGCCAGTCTCAGGACTGAAGACCACAACAACAACAGTGCGTTAGACTTCCATACGTCTTGAGGATAACAGGGTAGATAGGAAACTTCGTTGGGAGATGGAAAAATGTCTATATTTCCGAATCAATATGACAGAAGAATTTCCTCGGATCTATGCTCTGAGTTGACTAGAGAGCAAGTTACAAAACCCAGATTTCATTGCGGCGTTTGCTGATCTTGTCGCCGATGGTGTGGAACAGCCTGATGTCATCGTCCATTTCCTCTGTATGTATTGAACTGTTTGCTGAGGATATCAGTCACTGAAAAGCTCGAAAATTGGTAATGCGGATCGTCAGTTATGAGAGCTGGATAAATAAGCCGGTCTGTTTTGAAAATAATGGATACTGTCTGTGATGACATTAATAAAGGGATGCTTCGTTGTGGCAAAGGATAAGTACGCGAATCAACACATGTTAAATAAGAACATCTCTCTCTCTCACTTTCTCTCTCTCTCTCTCTCTCTCTCTCTCTCTCTCTCTCTCTCTCTCTCACATAGACACACACACACACACACACACACACACACACACACACACACATACATACACGGCAACAGGAGGCCTAGACAACTGTACCGAGTGTTCCGAAATGAATAGCGGGGTTTTAAGGCTTTGTAACGTTTACTACATTCAGCTTGCAGTTATAAATAATACACCAATGAAACCGCAAACTAAATCGTATTTCGTACAAATGTTTAATGTGAGCACCATTCGTCACACGGCACAAATCGAGTCGATAGGCCAGTTTTTCCCAAACGTTGATCGTGTCTGGAGTAACTGTTGCAAAAACTGCTTCAACCCTGCCTCTTAAGTCGGGTAAATCAGCTGATAGCGGAGGCACCCTTTATGAACCCCTGAATTGCGTCAGATGGGGTGAACGTGGAGGCCATGCGAAATAGTCTGTCATGCGGCACGTTGCGGCCAACCCAGCGGTCGGATAAGTCTTCGCTGAACCAGTCACTTACTGAGTTATGGCAGTGAGGCTGCGCTCCATCTCGCTGCCAAATAAAGTCTTCCAACTGAGGAAAGAGCCATAGTTCTAGCGCAGCAAGATAAGAAACACCATTTAGAGTTGCTTCACCGAAAAAGGAAGGCCCATAACGTTCCGCCGGGACATGGCACAAAAAACAATTCAATTTAAGAAAGCCTCTATGCAACTGTAATATCTCGTGGGGATTCGCTGACTACGAGATGAGTCCATTTAGGTGAAACGTCGATCCATCACAGAAGACTACAGGATTCAGAAAATCTTCATCGTCATGCAGCAACATTTCGTTTTCAAAGTTCGCACGTAAATCTTAATATGTAGGCTTTAGAGCTTGTAACGACTGCAAATGCCAAAATTGTTCCATTTGCTCTTTCATTTGATGACTTATCTATAATTGTAAGTTGCATATAATACGAGCCGCAATGCCTTAAAACCCCGATATCCATTTTGAAACTACCGGTGTTTTAGAAGCAAAAGTGTACTAATTGAAGAACGTGAACATTTAGAGAAAGAAAGACCGGAAGACCGCAGACATATCTCAAAACGACTTCAATTGCAACAGAGAGAGTGGTGACATGCTTGTCAGAGTTTCGTGGCCGGCAGCCATCTATTTACGAAGTAAACAGCCAGCCGCGACGCGCGGAAACATTTATAACTCCAGTGGAAGCCGCCACGTCGGCGAAGTAAACCCCGATATTTTGCGCGCAATTTGACAGCGTTACCATTCCTGTACAGTCACTTACCACAGCTTAATAATTTTCCTTTTCTCTAGCTCTCGTATTGCTACACGACACTGCTTTTCGACAATGTTCGGCTTTCCTGAAGAAGTATCCAAAAGTGGGACCTAAACTTCAAGGGGAAGATGACGCTTTCTAACAACTTAGAGGATTTCTATTTTATTTGCGGTTTTAAACGTAGGTTTTATGTGGTGTGCTTAAAATAATAGACCTAGTTTCCAAATTCCAGTGGGCCCGAATTCATTTTCTTTGGTTCAGCTAAACAGCTTCAGTTTTAGAATATTATACGTATAGATAAAACGTAATTGCGTCTTTGTTCGGCGAGCGTTACTACAAATAAACACGTTATTATGTATGGCAACAGTGGTTTTTTTTTCCCGCTATCGTTTCGGCCTGCTATGGACCACGAAGATTTTTATCTCTTCCCTGATAGTGTTTTCCTCTTTTGCCAGTAGATTTTCATTTTGGCTGACTGTGCTTCTTTTCTCTTTTTTGACCATTTGCAAGCCTGACGAGGAACTGGCGTAGTAAGCGAAATAAGGGTTTTAGTAATTTTGACTTTTTCTCTGAAAACTTCTCGATCCTGAATGTCATCAAATGAAGTTTCAGCTTCCTGGAAATCCTTTTTAACTTGGCTTGCCCATTTTGAATACGATTTTGTTTTTGAAATTGATGAAGGAATGGGATGAGTAAGTCTTTGCGGGTTCATTCTTTCCAGATGACCGAAAAACATCATTCTCCGCTTCCTCATGCTAGTAACAATGTCTTCTGTATGTTCGTATAATTCACAGTTGTGTCTTCGGCGGGATTCTCAGTTTTCTTTGATAGGGCCAAGGATTTTCCTCAAAAATTTTCCGGTCTTTTATTTCAAGTTTTCATGTTTAAACATTCTGATGCATACAAAGCTGTCGGGCTAAATTACGGTGTTATAATGACAAAGCTTATGTTTAAAGGCAGGATTTTGATTTTGTATAAGTCTTTGCACGGATGAAAAGCACCTTCAACTTTAGAACACCTATTTTCTGCAGCTGCATTTTCTGAACCATCAGGTGTAATTATTTCTCCAAGATATTTAAATTTCTTCGACTGCTTGATTTTCTCTTGTATTTCAATATGAGGAGGAGCGTGTTTGATGTTTGTGATGAATTCAGTTTTGTTAAATGCTATTTTTAGGCCAGTCGTAGCAGCAATTGATTGTAGGCTGGACACTTGAACCTTGGTTTCATCAATATTATTTGCAATGAATGCCAGATAATTAGAAAAAGCCAAACAGTTTCCACTGAGGCCATTTCTTTTGTGTCCAATTTCTATCCCATAACATAGCGGTACGGTTTTTTTGCACTCTCTGACTGTCTTTTCCAAGACACAGTTGAAAAACAGTGGAGAGAACAAGTCACCTTGGCTCACCCCTGCGCAGATTTCAAATGGTTCTGATAGTTCGTCTCTGAACTTGACCTTTGACACTGTGTTATTTAAAGTGGCGCTAATCATATTGATTGTTTTCCTATCTAGACCAAATTTGGCAAGGGTGTTCTTTATTGTTTCTCGATCAATTGAGTCATACGCTTTGTGAAAGTCGACAAAGGCCACAACAAACTTTTTTGATCTTGATTTGGCGTATGATATAACAGATTTCAGGTTATGGATCTGCTCTGCACAGGATCTTGATGTCCTGAAACCAGCTTGATATTCGCCATATTGTTGATCTAAGACTGATTCAGCTATGTTTAACAACAGTCTGGAAAAGATCTTGTACGTCGTTGGTAGCAAAGACATTCCTCGGTAATTATTCATATCACTCTTATCGCCTTTTTTATGAAGTGGGTGAATAATTGCTACGGTCCAATCTGGAGGTAGAGTTTCAGTTTCCCAAATCTTCACTATGATATCATGGAGATGTTTCATTGTATCATGATATGCGTATTTCCACATTTCAGCCAAGATGCGATCCTCACCTTCAGATTTGTAATTTTTCAAGCCTTGTATAGTTTTCATGATTTCATCTAACATGGGAGGGGCACTATCTGCAGGAGGAACAGTAGGATAGAAATCAAGCTTTGCACCTGGATTTTCAACATTCAGTAGGGATGAAAAGTAATTTCCAAAAGCTGCAGCACATGATTTGTCATTCAAATTTAGTTTTCCATCGAATCCTCCTATTTGTAACGTAGGAGGTTTAAACTTCGATAGTTGTGATTTAAAGGCTTTATAAAATTCTCGAGTGTGATGTCTTCTAAAATTCTCTTCTGTTTCATCGATTTGGTTGTTGTTGAAGAGTCTTTTAATTGTTCTCAATACTTTTGATGTCTCTTTCCTATCCTTCAAGAAGTTTTCGTGATTTTCGGAGGTTTTCTTGCTATTCCATTTTATCCAAGCCTGTCTTCGCTGGCAACAGTGTACTTATTACCCTGTAATCCCAAAATTAAATACGAAATAATCTAAGGAAGAGACAATACACTGACGGTAACAAAGTTGTTCCTAAGTCACGTTAGTTTGACCCGTTTCTTCATGTGACTTGATGCCAATATATTGTAGAATTATGGAACATGTTTCACGTTCAAAAATTACGACTTTTTGGAGAAAGAAAATCCACTCTATGATATTAACATGGATTCCGTAAACAGAGATCTTGCGAAACTCAGCTCGCTCTGTTTCTCCATGAGATACATAGCGCTAGTAAACCCGTGGTATCGTTTGACTACGGAATTTAACAATCACAACAGACATAGCATACAAGAATTTGGGAGTAACAGTGTGTACAGACATGAAGTAGAAGCACACAAAGGCTCAGTTATAGGCAAAGCGAATGACAGGGACGATTCGTTGTAAGACACTGGGTAACTGCAGTTTGTGCACAAAGGGCAAGCTCACAAAACACTTGCATGCCCTTGTTGTAGTATTGCTCAAGCGTAGACTCTGAAGAAACTTTCAAACGCAAAGATCGCTAGTAAAGGATTTATTAGATATAGATAACCGGATTCGGCAAGACTATGTTGCCACCATCTGCTTCATAACATTACATCATGTTTTTACATGAGTTGTCAGGTGTTGATGTGTGTCGCATTAATATATCCGATTTCCAATTAATTTCATGACACTGACATAAGTATACGACTTGTAAGACCACTTACTGAGGAAAAGATGATTTAATGTTATAAAGCATAAGATCTGAAGACTGCAACATGGTCTAGCCGAAACCGGTTATCTAAATACTAGCGATCTTGGCGTTTGAAAAATTCTTCGAGTCCCCTCATTACTGCAGATCGCCCCAAGGCTGATACCATGTCAGGAATACATGGCTCAGGTGCATGGGCCTGACTGAGGTAAGAGCAACAGGGTTGATGGAGTTTATAAATGGGGGGCAGTGCGAATGACCACCGGCTTGTTTTGACTGCCTGTGGAGTATAACGGAAACGTTGGATAACCCTAACTGGTAAAGAAAGAAGGCGCCCTGCATCTCGCGAGAAGTTGCTTAGGAAACTACAGACTCAGGGCAGACGCTACAAACATTACCCAGCTCCCACAGAGGTCGTACTGATAAAACCAGACAAGGAGAAGCTCGTACGCAAGGCTGCACTCTTACTTTCCACCATACATCAGTGAAGAAATTGTAATACGTGACTGAAGGTGCCCCCTGTGAAGCAGTGCTGAGATTCGCAGACTAGATGTAAACAGTGATTCTAAATGGTGGAACAGTCCACCGCCCAAGCAAACCACGGGGGCAGCCACGCGCCTTCCACAACAGTTGTCAGTTGTGCGATTTTTTGAGCAGTCTGCGCTACTAAGCAAATGGAGGGTGTCTAAGATCGGTGGTGGTGGAAGTAGAAGTGGCTTTATTCATCTGTGACTCGCTCTTACAAACACAATGGATACGTCATAGTGGCCGGCCGGGGTGGCCGAGCGGTTCTAGGCGCTACAGTCTGGAACCGCGCGACCGCTACGGTCGCAGGTTCGAATCTTGCTTCGGGCATGGATGTGTGTGATGTCCTTAGGTTAGTTAGGTTTAAGTAGTTCTAAGTTCTAGGGGACTGATGACCTCAGAAGTTAAGTCCCATAGTGCTCAGAGCCGTTTGATACGTCATAGTGTGTTTTTTCTTCTTTCCTGTCAGGTACTAGGTCCTATACAAAATTATCGGGACTGGTGGTGCCATCTGTTGAAAACCTTACATTTGAACTAATGATCACCATCACCCTGGAAGTAGTTCCCATCCGCACGTACATACCGGTTCCAGCGCTTCTGCCACTGGTCAAACGTTTTCTGGGAGTCCTTTTCTTTGAGTGTCTTTATCGCCGCCAGCGATGCTTCTTGAATCTTCTCTAGAGTGTCGAACCGACAGCCTTTCAACTTGAGTTTCAGGTTTGAGAATAGCGCGAAGTCCCAAGGTGCCAAATCTGGCGAGTACGGTGGGTGGGGTACAATCGCCATGTTGTTTTTTGCCAAAAAGGTCCTGTTGAGCAAGGACGTGTGACAGGGCGCGTTGCAGCAGCCAGTTCCCTTGACGCCAAAGTTCGGGCCGTCGTCGCCGCACGTTGTCACGGAGCCGTCGCAAAATGTCACAGTAATACGCGGAATTCACTGTTTGGTTGTGTGGGACGAAATCTTCGTGCACAGTCCCCTGGGTATCAAAGAAAATGATGATCATGCTCTTCACTGTGCTCTTCACCTGTCTCGCTTTTTTGCGTCTTGGAGAGCTTGCACTGGGATGATTTTTGCTTTGTCTCTGGGTCATAACCGTAAATCCAACTCTCGTCGCCGGTGATACCCCGGGACAAGAAGGTTGGATCATCAGATGCGGTCTGACGCGCTGTTCTGTTCGCAGATCCATCGTAAAATCGCCACACACCAAACACAGAGTATTACGGAAATCACTGTGGACACGCAACACGTCCTCCCAGCCGAATGCCACTCCGCACACTGACTTACGAGATGCAGCTCTCGCTACCTAGCGCTGCAAATATCTACTACTCCTACTTTCCGGATGGCAGCACCAGTCCCGAAAATTTTGGATTCCACCTCGTACATTTTTTACAGTAATTTACATCCTTACAAGTCTAGTTTCACAAGGATGGGAGTCGTGGCCCTAGAGTAGGAACCATATCGGCATTTGACGATGGAGGCTAGACCCTGCATCCTGCTGAATACAAGATTTTCCATATGAAATACTATGATGCATTTTATGTACCGTTATTTTTCATTTGCCCTCCAGAAAACTAGAGACAGCATCTGTAAGAAACTTTGACACACGACATTTTGAATTTGCCCAAAATCTCTGAAACTGAACCCCTGCGTCTCTGACGTGTCACTTTTTCACGATGGACGTCCACATCTGCATCTCCAGAGAGAAACACTGGGGAAGGAAGACGACGGTTGCTCCAAGTACACATGTGGAGACAAGCACCGTGGTCTGGGTAACGTTACCATGACATATGTAAGATCAAAACATTCAGTTCTGCCTGAGAAGGAACCCCCGATTGTAGTTTTCCGTGTATATAAATTGTCCATACATACAACGACAAGTTTCTGTTTCAATTAATGATCGTTAATCAGTTATTTAGTTTATTATATTTCCCCACAGCTAATTGCAAGGTTCTTTCCGGAACAGTACGAAACAAATCAGTTTAGAGGTTACGTGTACTTCATTTATTTGTGTGTGCAGTTGCTAGCGGGCCTGTTACAAATAACTAATTAGCAAAGTGATTTCATTTAATGAAAAATAAAGCTCGTGTTAGAATTGGAACACAGATTTAATTACAAAGCAAACATCGTTGTCTATAATTCGTGTACAATCAGTGTTTGACTGAATATCTGCCTATCGAGTAGGTGTTTTGAGGATGAAAATATTGCACATAACATTTAAAATTACTTTGCTATCATTCAAACGTTTTATGATAATTATACTGTGATCAGAGATTTTTGTGGCTGGAAGCTGCTTTTATGAGCAACCAACAGCTTCAGTAACGAGTAATGAAGGTATTTTTTTCTTTTAGGGCCGCAGCTGCGGACATCGCTATTCTTTTCAAAGTGCGATTGTTTATGTACAACTAATTTCATCCTCGAATATAAACTCTCTCTCTCTCTCTCTCTCTCTCTCTCTCTCTCTCTCTCTGTGTGTGTGTGTGTGTGTGTGTGTGTGTGTGTGTGTGTGTGTGCGAGCGCGCACGCGCGCTGCTCTGATTTTACAGAGCAGGTTAAATGCTCATGTGTAACATAGATGAGCAGAAGTCACTGATCAACGTGGTTACAAATGAAACCAGAGGTTCACTCTGACAGGAAATCCTGAAAGCCATGGATCAAGGCAGTCAGGTAGACGCAATGTTTCTCGATTTCGAAAAAGCGTCTGATTCAGTACCTCTCTCATCAAAAATAGGATCGTATGAGGTAGATTGGATTACATCAGGTTAGATTCAGTTTTCATTCCATAGACCCAAAAATGAGGTGATTCTCATGGATATGAACAAGTCAGAAAGGATAACATAAAACATTTGAATATAGTACTCACTACTCTGATCATCTGCCAGGAGATGCCAAAATATGTGAGTGCATTACAGTAAACTCGAACTGTTAATATTTACAGAATTAATACAGAATGAACACAGTTATGCACTTCTAATACGTTTATCGTACTCAAAATACCTAATCTTGGCTGTTGTGACCAAGTGCTGTCAAAACTGAAATCTAACACACATTTTTACTTAAGCTGGTCTTTCAAGATATTCATCTAAAGAGTAGAAGGAGTTGCCTACCAAAAAGTCTTTCAAACTCTGTTTAAACCGTGCGTTTTCTGAAACCAAGTTTTTAGTCGTTCCTGGTAATTTATTGAAAATGCGTGTTCCTGAATACTGGTCCCCTTTTTGGACCAAGGTAAGTGACTTTAGGTCTTCATGTACATTGTTCTTAGTCCTTGTATTGATACTATGTATTGAGTTACTGGTTGAAAATAGAGATATATTACTTCCAACAAATCTCATTAAGGAATAAGTATATTGAGAAGCAGTAATTAGAATACATAGTTCCTTGAACAGGTTTCTACATGACATTCTTGAATCAGAGGAAATTTGTGACTTGGTTGAGAATTTATCGGTGGAGAGGACGCAGCACGTTATCTTGGATGGAGAGTAATCGACAGGTGTAGAAGTAACTTCGTGTGTGAACCAGGGAAGCGTGATGGATCTCTCGCTGTTCATGTTGCATATTAAGCATCTTGTGGCCAACATTAATAGTACTCTCAGATATTTCGCAGATGACGCAGTTGTCTACAACGAAGTACAGTCTGAACGAAGCTGTGCAAAAACTGAGTGAGACCTCGATGAGATTTCGAAGTGGCGTGAAGATTGGCAACTTGCTTTAAATCTTCAGAAATGTAAAATTGTGCACTTCACAAAACGAAAAACACATAGTATCCTACGAACATAATATCAGTGAGTCATGGTTGGTTTCTGTAAACTCTTACGATTACCTTGGTGTAACGCTTCGTATGGACATGAAATGGAACGATCACATAGGCTCAGTTGTGGGTAAAGCAGGTATCAGATTCCATTTATTGGTAGAATACCGAGGAAATGTAATCAGTCTACAAACGAGATTGCTTACAAATAGCTCGTGACCCATCCTAGAATATAGCTGAAGTCTGTGGGACCCGTACCAATAAGGAATAATAGGGGATACCGAAAGTATACAGAGAAGGCAAACTCTTCGAGACAGACACAACATATCCTGTGAAAGCCTACTGACAAAGTTTCAAGAATCGGCTTTAAATTATGTCTCTAGGAAGAGACAACAGCCCCCTATGTATCGCTCCCATAGGGTTCGTCAGGACAAGATTAGATAATCGACAGCATGCACACAGACATTTAAACAATCATTATTTCCCCGCTTCACACGTGAATGGAATGAGAAGAAGAACTAGTAACTAGTACAGTGGGACGTACCCTCTGCCATGCACTTCACAGTGGCTCGTAGAGTATAGATGTAGATAACTGTCCTCCCTTTAGAGGTTGGAATCTTTTAGCACGATAATACGCTTTGACGCATGGAGAGCAGTGTCTGCAAATGGCTAGAACAACGACGAGTTTGAGAGTGTTTCCAGTGCTCCCAAATTGCTCGGATGTTAACCCAGATTAACGTGTGTGGAAGTACGTCAGTCGTGTTTGCTATATGAATCGTCTGCCACTCCCCTTTGAACAGCTGTAGGATTAGAGATAGCAGAATCCTAGATAACCGTAGAGCTCTTTGTCACTTCCACTTCGCCTAGCTGCTATATGTATTGCAAACAGCGGCTGCAGTGGGTGTTAGTCAACCGATGTGAGCGTTTACAATACGAATCTCGTGTGTTGTTACGTCACCTTGCTAGCTGGGTAGCTACTGGAGCTGGCAAGCTACTGGAGCCCTGACCGTCGAACAACCCAGTGGCCAGAGGGCGGTTGAGGGCGTCGTTGTCCTCTTCTTTAAGGAGGCAGTTGTGACAGGAGGACGGGATCTTGTGGCAGCGGGTGATGTTTTGGTGAGAGTTTCAGCCTGGCATAGTGCAGTTACGAGCCTGTCCTCACAACGGATGTGAAAGCTAACGTGGAGACTGGCGTGTTTGCCAACGTGTCTGATGATCGTTCAGAAACCATGCTCGTCAACTTTTGTTCAACGGCAGTTGTCGCGTACATGTGTGAGCCTCAAACACATTGATATTGCTTTCGAAAATGCACTGGCGGGAAATAACTGTCTCAACCTCAAAAGCGAACCTCTAAGGTACGCAATACAATCCGGAAGAACGTTGGTGAGTTGTGAGTGGAATCAGACGGGCCTAACACGTTGAACAGGCAGCTTCTCAGAGAAAGGTTCATAAGTAACGTGTTTGAACATGCAAACAATACCTGAAAATATAAATTTTATACCCTCAGACTTCAAGAAAAGCATAATAATTCCGATTCCAAAGAAAGCAGGTGCTGACAGGTGTGAGTATTACCGAACTATGAGTTTAATAAATCATGGTTGCAAAATACTGACACGCATTCTTTACATTAGATGGAAAAACTGGTAGAAGCGAACCTTGGGGAACTTCAGTTTGGATTCCGGGGAAATGTAGGGACACACGAAGCAATACTGACCCTGCGACTTATCTTAGAAGAGGCTTCAAGGAAGAGCAAACCTACGTTTGTAGGCTAGAAAGGGTTTTGACAATGCTGTCAAAAGCCTTGAAGTACTCTCTTTGAAATTCTGAGGATAGCAGCAAAAGGCTATTTACAACTTGTACAGAATCTGACGGCAGTCATAAGAGTCGAGGGGCATGAAAGGGAAACAGTGTTTGAGAAGGGAGTGAGACAGGGTTGTAGTCTATCCCCGATGTTATTCAATCTGTAAATTGAGCAGGCAGTAAAAGAAACAAAAGAAAAATTTGGAGTAGGAATTAAAGTTCAGGGTGAAGAAATATAAGTTTCGAGGTTTGCCGATGACATTGTAATTCTGTCAGAGACAGCGAAGGACTTGGAAGAGCAGTTGAACGGAATGGACAGTGTCTTGAAAGGACGATATAAGTAAGTAAAACAAGGATAATGAAACGTAGTCGAATTAAACAGCGTGGTGCTGAGGGAATCAGATTAGAAAACGGGGCACTTAAAGGAGTAAGTAATTTTGCTATGTTAGCAACAAAATAACTGATGATGGCTGAAGTAGAGACGATATGAATTGTAGAGTGGCAATGGCAAGAAAAGTTTCTGAAGCAGAGGAATTTGTTAACATCGAGTATGGCTTTAAGCGTTAGGAAGTCTTTTCTGAAAGTATTTGGATTGCAGTCATGTATGGAAGTGAAACATGGACGATAAACAGTTTCGATAAAAAGAGAATAGAAGCTTTTGAAATCTGATGCTAAAGAAGAATGCTCAGGATTAGATACGTAGATCACATAAGTAGTTCAAAATGGTTTAAATGGCTCTGAGCACTATGGGACTTAACTTCTGAGGTCATCAGTCCTCTAGAACTTAGAACTACCTAAACCTAAGTAACCTAAGGACATCACACACATCCATGCCCGAGGCAGGATTCGAACCTGCGACCGTAGCGGTCGCGCGGTTCCAGACTGTAGCGCCTAGAACAGCTCGGCCACACCAGCCGGCTCATAAGTAATGAGGAGGTACTGAACAGAATTGGGGAGAAAAGAAATTTATGGCACATCTTCACTAAAAGAAGCGAATGGTTGATAGGACACATTCTGTGACATCAATAGTGGTGGAAAGTTTAGGAGTAAAAATCGTAGAGGGAAAAAAAGAGACGAATACAGTATGTAGATTCAAAACCGTGTAGGTTGCAGCAGTTATTTGGAGATGAAAAGATTGGCAGAGTAGCGTGGAGAGCTACATCAAACTAGTCTTTGAACTGATGCTGCAACAACAATAATAGCAACAACAACATGAATTTAATTCTACTGGATAACGAACATAGATCCAGAAAACATGGGAAGCTGTGAGCTACCAGAAATGGTGTGCACGCATAGAAAACAAATATCATCACGTTTTCATTTCTTCACGAAAACTGAATATGCAGAGACTGGCAGAGTAAAACATCTGTAGAGGTTCAGATTCCCAATCTACGCTTTTGCACTTAGAGTTATCAAATCGTATCTGAAACGACAGGATTTCAAAGAAAATCCTTATGGTTCGGATGCCTTCAAACTACTTTCGAAGCAAATTCGGCGATTAATCTTAAATATGTCCTATCTGAGTGGGCGGCTCTGTGGTTATGTGCCAGAGTACTCACTGAAAAGTCTGAGGTTCTCTCCGTAGTCAATGCCTAGACTTTCATGTGTCACTTAGCACTTATTTCATTTCCGACGATTTTGTTCTACATCTACATCCACACTCCGCAAGCCACCTGACGGTGTGTGGCGGAGGGTACCTTGAGTACCTCTATCGGTTCTCCCTTCCTTTCCAGTCTAGTATTGTTCGTGGAAAGAAAGATTGTCGGTATGCCTCTGTGTGGGCTCTAATCTCTCTGATTTTATCCTCATGGTCTCTTCGCGAGATATATGCAGGAGGGAGCAATATACAGCTTGACTCCTCGGTGAAGGTATGTTCTCGAAACTTTAATAAAAGCCCGTACCGAGCTACTGAGCGTCTCTCCTGCAGAGTCTTCCACTGGGGTTTATCTATCTTCTCCGTAACGCTTTCGCGATTACTAAATGATCCTGTAACGAAGCGCGCTGCTCTCCGTTGGATCTTCTCTATCTCTTCTATCAACCCTATCTGGTACGGATCCCACACCGGTGAGCAGTATTCAAGCAGTGGGCGAACAAGTGTACTGTAACCTACTTCCTCTGTTTTCGGACTGCATTTCCTTAGGAAAGAATACTGATGTGAAGAATACTGATGTGAGTGATGGTTCGGAGTGCACGTTAAACTGCCTGGGTATTTCAGATCGGAGATGAGAGGGAGGCAACGACGTACCACCTGAATTAGGACCACGCCTAGGAAAGCTAAAGCACTATCGTGTTCAAACCGGTCTTTGGTTTGATGACGGCTTTGCCCTAGCAGTAGGACATCTGCTCGATTCAGCTCTAGGTTTCGTTGCACGGGGCCGAAGTCTGGTACGACTTCGCGTTGCTCCCGTGCGAGAAGTGAAAGCAAGGTGACATTCGCTGTCGTGACGTCACAGAACCCTCGGTGCTCCAGGGGCGCGCTGGGTGCCACGTCCCGTGTGAGGCGGGCAGACTGCGGTAGATCGCGGATGGGTGCGACCTCGCGCCGCTGCACACAATGGAAGGCGCGACGCGCCGCGCCGTGCCGGGACAGGCAGACAGACCGACAAGCACACACACAGGGTCACGGGCAGCCAACCGGCGCCGGCCGCCGGCTGCCGATGTGTGCAGCGCCGCGGCTCATGGGGCCCACTAGTTAACCCTTCCAATTCTTCACTACTCCGCAGTTCACACGCAAGTGTTTGGCGCGGAGTAAACAGGGTCGCAACAATGGTTCAAATGGCTCTGAACACTATGGGACTTAACTTCTGAGGTCATCAGTCCCCTAGAACTTAGAACTACTTAAACCTAAACTAACCTAAGGGCATCACACACATCCATGCTCGAGGCAGGATTCGAACCTGCGACCGTAGCAGTCGCGTGGTTCCGGACTGAAGCGCCTAGAACCGCTCGGACACCCCGGCCGGCTAAGCAGGGTCGTTTCCACTCTAGGAAAAAAAGAACTCGTAAGTCTTTCGAGCGAATACTGAGTTATCTTATTTTATCAAGATAATCTTTTTCTCCTGTGCAGGTGAGAACCTACAAAATGTTTTGACATTCATAGGAAAATGTTAGTAGTTGAAATACCGCAAAAAGATCTTGCCACAACGAAAAATGACTTTGTTGTTAATGATTACCACCCCAACTGCCTTATCACGTCCGTGACACTCTCTTCCCTATTTCGTGATAATACAAAACGAGATGCCCTTCTCTGAACTTTTTCCGATGTAGTATCTGGTAAAGATTCATTATCACGCAGCAATACTACACGAAAGGGCGGACGAGCTTTAGGTAATTTCCAAGAATGATTGCCTATCGAAGTCGCGGGGTCCAAACGATACATATCGAACGTGCGATGGTAAATCCATCATGCGACTCTGGTGGCGGGCGTTGTGATCAGTTATTTGTGATCATTTTTATGTTTTCCGTCGTCCCCTTAGTAGATCTAAATTACATGCCTCCGCGAATTATTTGTGAGTTGCTAGGGAATCCCAGACGATTTATGTCGTTAGTGGCCGGCCGCTGTGACCGAGCGTTTCTAGGCGCTTCAGTCCGGAACCGCGCTGCTGCTACGTTCGCAGGTTCGAATCCTGCCTCGGGCATGGTTGTGTGTGATGTCTTTAGGTTAATTCTCGGGGACTGATGACCTCAGATGTCCCATAGTGCTTAGAGTCATTTGAATCATTTGAAGTAGGCCATCCGGAATCAGAGACTAAATGTGGTGTCACCGCCAGACACCACACTTGCTAGGTGGTAGCCTTTAAATCGGCCGCGGTCCGTTAGTATACGTCGGACCCGCGTGTCGCCACTATCAGTGATTGCAGACCGAGCGCCGCCACACGGCAGGTCTAGAGAGACTTCCTAGCACTCGCCCCAGTTGTACAGCCGACTTTGCTAGCGATGGTTCACTGACAAAATACGCTCTCATTTGCCGAGACGATAGTTAGCATAGCCTTCAGCTACGTCATTTGCTACGACCTAACAAGGCGCCATTACCAGTTACTATTGATACTGAGTCATGTACAGTCAAGAGCGACGCTCATCATTAATGGATTAAAGTTAAGTATTCCACCAGCTACGTCCGTTTTTCTGAAGTCTAAATTCCTTGTCCTGTTCCAGACCTCACGCCAGCCTGCGTGAGCTAAAACGCGTGCCTTTCGGCTTCCTCTAGTACCCGGTGTTGGCTCTCCTGCCAACTCACAACAGTTAAAGGGATTGCGAGTTTGCAAGCGCCTCGGCGTTCGTCACGGGCATTTTTAAATATCTCTGTAAAGGTGGGCGGATCACACGCTGACGACCTTCACTTATACCTAAGTGCAAGTACAACTGACCTGTGGACAGCTATCCAGCACGTAAATGCTGATGTACTCGCCTTATCAGAGTGGACGCAGAACATAGGTTTGAAATTTAATGCATCTATAACGCAAGCAACCTTAGTCGCTCACAAGAGGCTTACTACCGTTCAGTTCAGAGAATATCTTCAATCCTTAACCCTAAAAGGCACACATACAACCTTCTGTTCTTCTGCAGAGAACTTAGTGATAATTCTAGACTATCACTTAGACTGGGCTGAACAGACATCTGCAATCTGTAAGGAAATATAAAAAAGTATTTCCTTCAGATCTTAGAAAGAAACTGGTAGAGTCACTAATATTCCCCACACTTGATTCTTGTAATTATATTCTGCAAGGGCTTTTGTATGAGAGCTCAAGCTGGCTGGAACAAGAGATGAATACTTGTGTGCAATATATTTGTGACGTTCCCCAATATCGAAAAGATAACTCCTGCCAACGATCGATAATAGTGGCTTCGTATTATAACTATAGAATACTAGATCCTCTGTTTGCTCTATCGTTTTCTCAGTCATTGCACTCCATCTTATTTATTTTCAACTCTTGCAACACTCTCTGAACAGCACAGCAGAAATACTCGTTCTCAACGAATTAAAATCCTCTCTGCACTGTCACGTAACACTGCCATGTGCTCTAAACCATTCTCTGTCTCAGAAACACGACCTAGGAAAAATCACCCTCGAAACCCCTAAGAAATTAAAATCATTTCACACTTCAAAAGGCGGCGAATGATCCACCTTCTATCGTAATACCAGTTCGTCCACATACTTGTCTGCAGCTCTCTCTCGTGAACGTCACCTCCCTTGCAACTTTGCCCTCCCCCTAGTCTATAAAGTTCTCTGTTTGAATTCTGTTCTCTGTTAGCAACTACTGTCATCGACTTTTCAGCCTCCTCCTCTTTCTTTGTCCCTTGCGCTTCCAATGCCTTGAATTAATCTATAGCATTCTTAACGCACTTTATTGTTATTGTGAACTTTCTGTAACATACTTGGTATGTGTTGTTCCTGGTCATATGTAACACAGAGCCTCAAGGCGCTAATCTGGTGAGGCAACATAACTTAAAAATGAATATTACATGTATTTCACACACACACACATACACACACACACAAACACACACACACACACACACACACACACACACACACACACACACACACACTGGATAGACGGGGGATATTCAGCAGGTAAGGAACGATCGGTCGCGAACTGAAAAACACACTAATAATGAAAACTGCTGTATTTGCAACGCGTAGAAACACCTTCCAGCTACTTCTCTACATAGTCAAAATGGTTCAAATGGCTCTGAGCACTATGGGACTTAACTTCTGAGGTCAGAAGTTCTTAGAACTTAGAACTACTTAAACCTAACTAACCTAAAGACATCACACACATCCATGCCCGAGGCAGGATTCGAACCTGCGACCGTAGGGGTCGCGCGGTTCCAGACTGTAGCGCCTAGAACCGCTCGGTCACCCCGGCCGGCTCTACATAGTCGCCGCTCCGACTTGGACGTCTGTCGTAGCGTTGCACCGAATATCCAAAACCCTCGTCATAGAAGGTACCCGCCTGTACTTTCTGACAATTTTCTACGCTGTATATGCCAGTTTGTCGTCTTTGTAGCCAGCGGTTCATCTGAGAAGAGATGAAAATCAGTGTCGTATGGCTAGTGATCAACCACTTCCCATCGAAAACACTGCAGGATCGCCCTCATTGCCCCTGCAGTGTGCGGAGAGAACTTTCATGAAGAAGGAAATGCATCACAGTTACGTCATGTGGGGGCTGCGTGAAATCAGGCGAAATCTCACGGCAGGCACCCATACTTGGCGGGAGAGAGTATTTTCTAGGCATCTTTAGGCGTTCGATGTGCGCTCAACACTTAAGTCCATTTCGCGACTTACTTTCCCAACAGCCCTCGTATATAACATATTTCACATATTTGTACACATATTTCATCCAGATTAGCGAATTTTGCCCTGCAGTTTCATGTGAATTCTGATCAAGCTTGTAATTCCGATGATAACTGATCGCCATTTTGAGAATGGCTGTTGCTTCCAACTGTATGATTTTCCGCTGTTATACACCATGAGACGTGTGACGTGATATGATCTTTGACTCCGAAACACGGTGTGATTGATCCACATAACAACATCGTTGCGACATTGCCTTTCAACCTGGTGCCTGTAACCAGTGGCCCAGCTGACGCTGTTAACACACTGTTGACGCGACGCAATACGGGGCCACACCGCATCCGAGAGTGGCACGGCGCGCTTCTGCAACCGGGGTAAAAAATGATGTCAAGTCAAAACAGGGCGGGAAAAACCGCCCGCCCAGGCTATGCAGTATTTGTCATTGTCCGCAACCAGCACCGAGAGGTATTCCACGACAGTTGTCGACCTGCTGTGGGTCATCAGCCTACTGCCACTTGGCTCCACCTCCCCATTGCTGGTGGACTTCAGATTACTTCAGGCCTCCTACTCGGATCCAGGGTTCGCACTTGCACCACCCTTGCTGCCGAGCCGTCGCCTGCCCTGTTTGCACAATCTCTGCTGGCTGCTGCACACTTGCGTTCGCCAGCCCGTGACGCTGCTTACTACGCTGGGGTCTTCGGTTCGTCTCCGAGCTGAGGTGCTACCTTGCGCTGAGTCGAGCATCTGCGCCAGCGGCATAACCGACTGACTACAGAGCTCGCTGTCGGTGCGACCCCCGCCTGTCGCGGCACTAACCGACCTGCCGACAACGCTTCGTGACCGCAGCGGCCAGCATCGTGATTCCGTGAGCCGGCCGCTTCCTGAGGCCGCGTTCTGAGCTATCCGCGCACCGCCGCCCGCGACCAGCCTGCGCCGCTAAGCGCTGGTTGGTTGGTTGGTTTTGGGGAAGGAGACCAAACAGCGAGGTCATCGGTCTCATCGGATTAGGGAAGGACGGGGAAGGAAGTCGGCCGTGCCCTTTGAAAGGAACCATCCCGGCATTTGCCTGGAGCGATTTAGAGAAATCACGGAAAACCTAAATCAGGATGGCCGGACGCGGGACTGAACCGTCGTCCTCCCGAATGCGAGTCCAGTGTCTAACCACTGCGCCACCTCGCTCGGTGCTAAGCGCTGACAGCAACTGCTGTACTGCTTGTAATGAACAAACAGACGATTGTTTTTCTTACCGATTCTATGACTTTACGACGACCCTCAACCTCACACTATGTACCTGATGCCCCGCCAAACAAGTTACGTCGTCATCGTGACCTGCAGCGACATCTATAAGTACTCAAGCCATATTAAGAACCGCTACAACACAAGTGGCCGACACTTTGCCCTTTGTGGTTTCAAAGTATTCCAAGTCAATTAATTAAAGGAAAAAATACCAACATGCCATTTTCGGACGTTTCTACATGTCCCCCCTTCTCACTGTCGCTCCCGCCTCAAGCTGGAGTAGGGACATCTTACTCCCACAGCATTTTTATGCAAATAATGAGTCGTGTAAATACCACGTTTGGTTGAAATTGCTCCTGAGTTATGTTTTTATGCGGCACCTTTTCATCCCTACCCTCAACCGTAAGGGTATGGGCTGTGTCTTACTGCCACAGTAATTATTTCGAGATGGAAAGTGATACTTGCGCCAAGTGTCGTGGAAATTACTTTAGGCATTACGGGCATGTGATAACAAGTGACTGTAGCTGCATCCGCACCTTTCCCCTAAGGGTGAAATGTCATCGAGACTGTCACCAGGAAGCCTAGTGACCCCGCGAAATATAAATCCGAAACTCAAATCGGTCATTATAGCATATTTCTACAAGTCACTCCATCTTACCTCCATCCCCACTCCTTTGGGTGGTAGATGTATGATACACCCACAATATCTTTATGAAAATAATTATGCGAAAACTGAAAAAAGTAAGGCATATTTATACAAAATCTGGTTGAAATTGATGCGGACGTTCGTGAGTTATGTTTCCGTCAGCCGTGTTTCATCCCCACTCTCACACCCACGGGAAGTAGGTGGTTCTTATTAACACAGCGCTTCTTTCTAGACGGTAAGTGATATGTATACCACGTTTTGTTGTAACTGATCAAATGGTTTAGAAGGAGATGTGGAACGACATACAGGCATTCATTTTAAAATATATGCTATCCTTTTAACCGCAGCTTCGCCTGTGCACGTGTATGCCACACATATTACACACATATTTTCTTTCCGCCTCTCTTCATCTCCTCCTCCCCCCTCTGTCTCCCTCTTCTGTTCTCCCAATCGCTGTCCACCGTCCCCTTATGCCCCCCCCCCCCCCAGTACTTCTGCAGACAGTAAACGTTACGTGTACCAAGTTTGGTAAAAATCGATCCAGGGGTTTAGGAGGAGATGGAAGATACACACAGACAATATTCACTCTACTATTATAAGTACTGAGTAGATATGTCAAGGGCCATACCAGCTCCCTCGTCAGGAGGTCCCCCCGGCCCTAAAAATTAAGCGTCAGGTGTCCTTCCACCCACGTACGTTAGCCAGCACGGCCACAACAACGAGGGCTTCAGGTAGAAGTACATACTCTGAGGGATAAAATTTAAAACTTTATTTGCCACCTCGACATTATCAGCTAGGATTTCAGGGAATGACTAAGCCAGCTGCGAAGTTCGCCGGGTAGCAGCGAAAGTGACGGTTGTGCCATGACTCGTCATCCTCGACCATTCCTTCATCGTAAACAGCAGGGTAATTCGCTTTCTTTACCGCACCACCTCAAGTAGTATCACACAAGCACATCTGTCCTTGACAGATATGATGTCTGTCGTGAAAACTCTTGAAACCAGGAACTGGAACAAGAGAGGGACACCTAAGTCACCACACAAATAGTACACGAGCTAACACTGTGCCGAAACCTCAATAAAGCAGCAGAATTCCCTTTGGTTAAAAATCATTGTAGAATAATTTATAATGGGCGAAGGAAGCAATACCAGAAGGTTAAGGTTACACTACTTAAAGTGATTAAGTGTACCAGATGTAGTAAGGATTGTTCAAAAAATGGTGTGATCTCTAAATGTTCGAATGTTACAATTAAGGATAAATCCATAGTTGCAAGCTTTACAATTTAGTTATGTGCACAGATAGTTAGTGATCATGTGCACTACGTTAGTGAGCGGATTAAAACGTAAACATGACGAAAACACATCTACAGTTATATGAATGTGACGTTTCGGTTTACTATTTTATGCGTGTAGCTGTATTCAATAAAGAACATTCGCTATTGTTGCAGGTGACAATTGATAGCTCGTACATCGATTGGCGCTTTTCACCCTTTTGTGCTGTTTCTTTAATTAAAGACCTTCTGCGGCTTTCAGTAACGTAGTTGCTTTGGTACAACATTTTTTCGTGAAAACAGCAGTAGATTATACCATAATACTCGATAAGTTTTAATCCTCCGTTTTTATATATCACTTCTAGGATTTTTATTATTTCGATCTTTTGCACAAGCAACCGGACAGCTGATGCTATCTTGCCTGGTATTAGCAGTGTTATGGTGAATGTCTGGGCCAAGTACCATAATTACGAGATAGCTGTGTTATTTACGCATTGCATAGTTTGCAAAACTTTCAGATCTCTCTGTGTACTGTTTTGAAGTATTGCTCTCACTGACTTCCAAACGTGGAGGCGTTTTATGGTGGAGGCGTATAGCAAGTTGTTTATGAATACAATATCTAATGCTTTTCATTTGTCACACAACTCTACCCACTCGTTTGTGCTGCGTTCTGATGCACAACACAGATACCTAAATACCTAAGTTTGAACATGCGTTATTTGTTTCAGCGTTTGATACTTCTCAATAGGTCATGACTATCTCTCGGATTTCACCAGCTGGATTCGCGTAATTTCTTCAACTATTGTTGGCAACAATGGTTCAGTAGAACAACTTAATTTGTACAGTGGGACAGGATAAATTTTCTGATGGCTCTGCTTATCTGAATTCTTCTGCTCAGCAGCCATTAAAAATGTACCTGTACAGACAGAACCCAGGGTGAGGATATTAGGTGCTTGCAGGCAGGCTACACACTGCTCTTGCGCCTGATAGTAGGCCATCCGGAATCAGAGAATGTCAAAGCGGTTGCGAGTTTGGAAGCGCCTGGGCCTTCGTCAAGGGCTCTGTCTGCCAGGTACATTTTTAAAAATCTCAATAAAATTGGGGGGGTAAAACTTGGGGTTTTGTCGAGCTGGGGCGGGGAGGGGACGGGGGGGGGGGGGGGAAAGTCTTAGAGGGACCTTTTGTCGTTTTATCCACGCATATCGTAACCCCTAGTGATCACGCCACAGGAGGACACAAAATAGGAGCTCTAAAAAAGTATAAGCACCCTAAGCTGCTTCGGATAAAGTTCAAATTTCGTGTTTCCAACATGTACACGAAAGGGAATATTTCTGTTGGGCTGCGCTCGGAAGTGATCAGATCACGTTTAATGTGGGCACACCCCACAATGCCTTTAGAGAACGTCAAAGGATGTCAGCAGTGTCAAAGGTTGTCAAGGACGTCCTAAGTCACACCCAATGCAAATCTGTAAAGCAACCATCTGTGTGGCGTGCTTATAATCATGTATTATTTATATTTTAGAACAATTAATCTGTAAAAAAACGCACCACATGTTGTAATGAAAGCGTGAAAACCGTCTGAAAATGAATCGTAATGATTCGAAACCGGTAACGGTACCTTTTGAATAAAGGAACTGAAAATAAATTTGTGGCTGGTTGCTGTCTCAACACCATCATCATTTTTCTTCAAATAACTGCCACAGTCTCCAACCATGTCATCACATGACAAAATTGCAAAAAGAGTTTCTGTTTGGCTGCGTAATGCTTTTTACATCTTTCAATTACGAATCGCCATCCGTAGCATGATGAACCAGACATCTATCCTTGGTGGACTACCCTAGTTACGTTGCGGAACAGCAAGAAAAACAATTCCCAGCAGAGCGCATGTGCAGTTAAATCCGGTCGGCGAGCGGCTACACTGCCTCTGGCGAGATGCCAGTGGACGTGTCGCTATGATACGAAGCACAGAGAAGTTTAATGAGCGGCAGGTATCACTACTAACGCACGCACAGCTCACTGTATATGGCGAAGCCGGGAACAGTTCATTACCTCGCAGAGAATGAATAAAAAAGCAATTGGTGACAAAAATGAAATCATGACAGTCGTAGATTACCTTCACTCTATGTCGTGCATCACGGACTCTGTCCCAGTGATTCTCTGCATACTTTCGTATCTGCCTTCATTACCCGTCACTGTCTAATGATGGCCCGGTGAACTGATAGTTTCCTACTGTAGAGCAAAGGAAGAATTGATTAGCATAACCTATGGAGTTTGAAAATACGTATCCTCCACATCTCACCTGTCATTGTGACACTTTGTTACTTAAAGTACACATGTCGATTTATTTAATTACCGAAGCACAGTTAACAGTATTACTTTAGCATTACTTTTACATCACAATTGAGATGTGACACGAAGACTGCTAATGGCTATCCATATTGAGTTACAGTGTTCAACGATGTATTTTCTCATTGTGATAATCAGAACAGCATGCGTATGCATTACGTACAGTCGTCCTCTTAGGACTGAAAGGATGCAGAAGAAAAAATCCATCGTGGTAGGCTTCAGAATAAGCTTACAACACCCTCAACAGGAAACCTTATACATTCGAGTGACGCTTGTTGGTTACAAACGGGATGCAGTCTGTCTTACACCAGATTAACGTCAGACTGAAACATGGAATTAGAGTTCGTTATAGACTTTCTATTATGGGTCCTAAGCTAGCTTCCTTCTGTTCGGCAAAGCTAGAGATTCTGCACCTCAGCACATATATGGCGCCAAACATTAGTATTATAACACAATTGTCCTGTCTTGATCACAAATATTTTTTATTGAATCACGTAGTTTACACGACAAGAATTATGTATCAGAAAACAACACTGCGGGTAAGCTATATTAACACAATTGCGGTCGTCTTCTGGTACTTTTTGTTATTTGAAGATGGCAGGCGAAATACGTAAGAAGTAATTTTTAAAAAAAGTTCAATTACAACGTTGTTTTTGCAGAAGGAACAGCAACTTCATTCGATGTTACAATTGCTTTAATTTTCTGTCCTAATTGCATTGCCCGCATCTCGTGGTCGTGCGGTAGCGTTCTCGCTTCCCACGCCCGGGTTCCCGGGTTCGATTCCCGGCGGGGTCAGGGATTTTCTCTGCCTCGTGATGGCTGGGTGTTGTGTGCTGTCCTTAGGTTAGTTAGGTTTAAGTAGTTCTAAGTTGTAGGGGACTGATGACCGTAGATGTTAAGTCCCATAGTGCTCAGAGCCATTTGAACGATTTGAACCTAATTGCATTCACATTTGAATTAATGGTTGACTAGTTTAGAACGTATTTGTTGGTTTCAAATCATTACCGTAGCGTATATTGGCGTTATTCCGCATAGCAAGCACTTGCGGTTGAATTTAATCGTGGCTCAAGTCTTAGATGTATGTACCTTCTTCACGTTGGCACAAGCTGTCCGACTAAGACCTATGACAGATCTAAATTTATCCGAAAGTGATTGTTGTGCGGAATAATGGCGACATACGCTAAGATAATGGTTTGAAAATGAACAAACACGATCGAAACGAGTCACCATTAACTCAAATGTGAACGCAGCCAAGGTATAAAATTAAAGAAATAGTATGAAAATATATATCTGTGAACAAGACAGGACGATTGTGTTGCATCAGTGCAACCATGACCGCTGTATTGCATGTCACTTTTACGTAATATATTTCCAAACATTACTGAGGAACAATTTCTGTTCGTGAAACGCAAGACATGTGTCAAGCTACTTCTTTTTAGCTAGTTTGCATTTGTTTGTTACCTGATTGCCAGCGCTGTGTGGATGTAAAATATCCTTTACTGCAGTTCGCTGTAAGATTGTTTCATAATTGGAATCGAGAAATTGTCCGACCAGTAAACTCAAACATTTGACAATTCATAAACGTCCCTTCCCGAGAGTCGACCAGTCTCAGCTCACATAGCCGGCCGGTGTGGCCGTGCGGTTCTAAGCGCTTCAGTTTGGAACCGCGCGACCGCTACGGTCGCAGGTTCGAATCCTGCCTCGGGCATGGATGTGTGTGATGTCCTTAGGTTAGTTAGGTTTAAGTAGTTCTAAGTTCTAGGGGACTGATGACCTCAGAAGTTAAGTCCCATAGTGCTCAGAGCCATTTGAACCAATCTCAGCTCACAAACTACCAGCTGGCAGTGACTAGCTATTTCTCCGCTTCATCCTTTTTTTCAGGTGTGGTAACCCGGCGTAGGGCGCTGCAGAGCTTATGTTAAGTTTGGAAAGGAGACAGGTACCGACAGAACTGACGCTGTGAACAATTTATTGGCGCGTACTACCACGGCAAAGTGAAAGATTCACCCATTTTGAAATACGTTGTATTCGGAGGCATTTTTGTGATCTGTGCGTTCTTTCACAGTGCAGTGGCAGCCATCACGAACTCGTCCTATATTGCAGAAAACAAACTATGCTTCAGCAGTATGTGTTGACCTAAAATTAAAAGTACGCATTTATTTGTTTCAGATTATCCTGCACAAGCGCTGTTTCATGTAAGTACAGTTTTAAACATTTTTTACTTTAATTTGATTACCTTTATTATTACTGTACGCAGCCTAAATATCTTAATAATTTATATCAGTCTTTTGGAGACTTTCTGATATTCAGTGCAATTAATCTGAAACTTCTTGGCAAATTAAACCTCTGTGACGGACCGGGACTCGATCATGGGACCTTTGCCTTTTGTGGGCAATTGCTGTGAGAACTGAGCTACGCAAGCATGACTCCCGATCCACTCTCAGAATTTTACTTCCTTCACTACCTCACTTCCTACCTTGCCAAACTGCGCAGAAGTCCTTCTGCATAATTCCTGGGCCTAGTACTCTGCGGAGACATGACTTAGCCACAGCCTAGCGGATTGCTTTCGCTCTGAGGGCGAATCTCGAGTCGTGCTTTGATACTCGAGTTGGCAGGCGCAGCATTTGCCCGCCAAATCAAAGATCACAGCTTCGAGTCGCGGTTCAGCACAAAGTTTTAATCTGCCAGAAAGTCTGACGTCGGCGCACACTCCGCTGCAGTCATGTTTAGTGAACCATGTTCCGACTTATATTTATATAGTGTGACTTATTTAGGGGGATACGAGTGCCACATGCTGTTTCTGAATGTGCGCCATGTGTTTTCTGTAAGTATCTCTGGCCCATTATCTTCGCCAGCAACAGGGTGATTGAAATACTTCAGCTTGACATGTGTCTGGTGCCTGGATGCGGCATTGCCAGGCAGTAAGCTGTATGCCAGGCGTGCTTCGTTATCAATGTAGCTTATAACTCCACACCACGTTACGTGATCTGGGCATACTGCTACCGAAGAATCTGTCCAGTAGCGGCCACTGGATGCCGCATCCTGTAGCCGTTACTCGACTCGCTCAAGCGTAGATCTCACATATTTTAATTTCACGGTACAAAATATCAACATTGATGTGGATCAATCACCCATTGTCCTACAGTCCTTTAATCAGCACAGATCACTCTTTTCGCTCTTGGCACAGTGACATGGCAGTTTCCGCCACATAGGCCACCTTAATATTACACAGACTATCCAGTGGCCACATTCTCCTTCGTTGCCAATTACTCTGAACGATAGCTTCCCATTTTGCAGTTTCTGTAACAGTGCCCTACTTTACTATCACACACTTTTGTGTTGCTACTGGCTTTTTGAGCCACATCTCACATTTCTTTCCTCTAGCTTGTGTAGACATGAAACATCTTGCTATAGCATTATGTTTTTAATTAGCCGTACAGGCAAGATATCTGCATATTTATTCAACAAATAACTAGCCAAGCAAAAAGCCACATTTTACAGACTTGTAACACAGACCAATCGGTCTCCCTTACAGGTATTCACTCAAACTACCGTTGACCTCACACAGTAAACCATCTGAAAGTCATCAGCGAAATTACTGACCAGAACAATGAGACTCAACTATCACTTCCTTCTGTATACACAAATACAGAATTTTTCGGTCAGTATGAACAGAATCAGTTCCAACGGCCTTCAAAAACACAGCATTCATTTGATCTGTGTTTGAATACTGACAGGCATCCCGATGGATATCTATCTCGATGCTACAGATTAGACTATTAGGTGTATTTTTGGTTCCATACATCAATAGTAAGAATGTCCTCCGAGATGTACATGTCAAAAAACAAGAATACGCTACAAATCTTTACAAAGGACAGACATGCTAATTTTCCTTCCACGGACTCAAAGCGAAATGGTTCTCACGGACGTGGAATAAAACAAAAAAACTCATAAACATATTTTAAGTTGAAAGCTAATAACAAAATTGTCTCAAATATGTAAATGTACAGTACACATATGATAATTCTTAGTCTGCTGTACCGACGCAACACCAAAGAGAAAAAAGTTTACAACACTTACTTACATTGACCTGATTAATTCACTGAATATGTGAAGAGGCATTTCCAGTAATGCTCACATTATCTGATATTATTAATAATATACAGGGTGTTACAAAAACGTACGGCCAAACTTTCAGGAAACATTCCTCACACACAAATAAAGAAAAGATGTTATGTGGACATGTGTCCGGAAACGCTTAATTTCCATGTTGGAGCTCATTTTAGTTTCGTCAGTATGTACTGTACTTCCTCGATTCACCGCCAGCTGGCCCAATTGAAGGAAGGTAATGTTGACTTCGGTGCTTGTGTTGACATGCGACTCATTGCTCTACAGTACTAGCATCAAACACATCAGTACGTAGCATCAACATGTTAGTGTTGATCACGAACGTGGTTTTGCAGTCAGTGCAATGTTTACAAATGCGGAGTTATCAGATGCCCATTTGATGTATGGATTAGCACGGGGCAATAGCCGTGGCGCGGTACGTTTGTATCGGGACAGATTTCCAGAACGAAGGCATCCCGACAGGAAGACGTTCGAAGCAATTGATCGGCGTCTTAGGGAGCACGGAACAGTCCAGCCTATGACTCGCGACTGGGAAGACCTAGAACGACGAGGATACCTGCAATGAACGAGGCAATTCCTCGTGCAGTTAACGATAAACCTAATGTCAGCGTCAGAGAAGTTGCTGCTGTACAAGGTAACGTTGACCACGTCACTGTATGGAGAGTGCTACGGGAGAGCCAGTTGTTTCCGTACCATGTACAGCGTGTGCAGGGACTATCAGCAGCTGATTGGCCTCCATGGGTACACTTCTGCGAACGGTTCATCCAACAATGTGTCAATCCTCATTTCAGTGCAAATGTTCTCTTTACGGATGAGGCTTCATTCCAAAGCGATCAAATGGTAAATTTTCACAATCAACATGTGTGGGCTGACGAAAATCCGCACGCAATTGTGCAATCACGTCGTCAACACAGATTTTCTGTGAACGTTTGGGCAGGCATTGTTGGTGATGTCTTGATTGGGCCCCATGTTCTTCCACCTACGCTCAATGGAGCAGGTTATCATGAATTGATACGGGATACTCTACCTGTGCCGCTAGAACATATGCCTTTACAAGTACGACACAACATGTGCTTCATGCACGATGGAGCTCCTGCACATTTCAGTCGAAGTGTTCGTACGCTTCTCGACAACAGATTCGGTGACCGATGGATTGGTAGAGGCGGACCAATTCCATAGCCTCCGCGCTCTCCTGACCTCAACCCTCTTGACTTTCATTTATGGGGGCATTTGAAAGCTCTTGTCTATGCAACCCCGGTACCAAATGTAGAGACTCTTCGTGCTCGTATTGTGGACGGCTGTGATACAATACGCCATTCTCCAGGGCTGCATCAGCGCATCAGGGATTCCATGCGACGGAGGGTGGATGCATGTATTCTCGCTAACGGAGGACATTTTGAACATTTCCTGTATCAAAGCGTTTGAAGTCACGCTGGTACGTTCTGTTGCTGTGTGTTTCCATTCCATGATTAAAGTTATTTGAAGAGAAGTAAGCGTTTCCGGACACATGTCTACATCACATATTTTCTTTCTTTGTCTGTGAGGAATGTTTCCTGAAAGTTTGGCCGTACCTTTTTGTAACACCCTGTATACATATCAGTCGGTTATAGTAAGAAATTCGTCAAACGAATAGGAGTTGCCCACCAGTGAATCCTTTAGGCTGCTCTTGAACTGAACGTCATTAGTTAAGCTTTTCGTGGTTGCTGGCAAGTTATTGAAAATGTGCCTTCCTGACTAATGAACACCTTTCTAGACAAAAGTAGAAGCCGATCGGGGCGGAGGCTATGGGGCTGCAGCCTGCCCTCAAAGAGAGAGGGGGAGGGATCCTTTCAAACATACCTTTCACATTTAACAGTCTCAAAGATTTCCTCGCTATGGTAGTTGGTATTACACTGAAGCGCCAAAGAAACTGGTATAGCCATATATATAATCAAATACAGAGATATGTAAACAGGCACAATACGGCGGTGCCCTCAGCAACACTTGTATAAGACAACAAGTATCTGGTGCCGTTGTTAGATAGGCTACTGCTGCTGCAATGGCAGGTCACCAAGATTTAAGTGAGTGTTTCAACGTGGTGTTATAGACGGCGCACGAGCGATGTGACACAGCATCTCCGAGGTGACGATGAAGAGGAGATCTTCCCGTACGACCATTTCACGACTGTGACGTGAATATCAGGCATCCGGTAAAACATCAAATCACCGCTGCGGCCGCGACCAACGACGACTGGAGAGAAACGTTCAACGCGACAGAAGTGCAACCCTTCCCCAAATTGCAGCAGATTTTAATGCTGGGCCCTCAACAAGTATCAGCGTTCGAACCATCCAACGAAACATCATCGATATGGGCTTTCGGAGCCGACGGCCATGTAGTGTACCCTTCAGGACTGCACGACACAAAGCTTTGCGCCTCACCTGGACTGGTGATGACTGGAAACATGTTTCCTGGTCGAACGAGTTTCGTTTCAAATCGTATCGAGCGGATGGATGTGTACGGGTATGGAGACAACTTCATGAATCCATGGACCCTGCATATCAGCAGGGGACTGTTCAAGCTGGTGGAGGCTCTGTAAAGATGTGGGGCGTGTGCAGTTGGAGTGATATGGGATCTTTGATACGTCTAGACACGACTCAGACAGGTGACACGTACATAAGCATCCTGTCTGATCATCTGCATCCGTTCCTGTCCATTGTGCATTCCGACGGACATGGGCAATTCCGGCAAGACAGTGCGACACGCCACACGTCCAGAATTGCTACAGATTGGCTCCAGGACCACTCTTCTGAGTTTAAACAGTTCCGCTATCCACCAAACTTCCCAAACATGAACATTATCTTTCAGAAGATATCTCCACCCTGTCGTACTCTTACGGATTTATGGACAATCCTGTAGGATTCATCGTGTCAGTTCCATCCAGCACTACTTCAGACATTAGTGGAGTCCATGACACGTCGTGTTGCGGCACTTCTGCGTGCTCGCGGGGACCCTACACCAGTTTCTTCGGCTTTTCAGTTTATAACAGATTGAGGAAATACCTTCGTTTATTCTAGAGAATTTGGTGACGGCACTGTGATACAAAATTTCAACGAGCTCAGCCCACCACCGCCTCTCCGTTCAAAATCCTAGATTAGACTTTGGTTCCCAGTTGCTCGAGTCTTGATTATTCAGGACTCTTTCCTGCTAATACGCTTTGTTCCCTATCAGAGGGATACGATTTCAACGATTTTGCAGAATTTCCTGTTAACACAAAAATAACCTTATTTACTTAAAAGAATATTGTGATTTACATAGTCAAATGCCTGTGACAAATCGTAAAATATACCAGTTGCCTGTAATTTACTGTCTGAAGAATTAAGTACATTCTCGCTGTATGTATAAATAACATGAACGTCCAGTCACTCGTTGGTCAGTGTGGTGTAGCAATAGAAGACAACAAAAGGAAATCTGAAGTTCTAGGTGACTTCTGTACATAAGAAAGTTGTAAGAACGGCCCCTCAAAATTACAGACCAGTATCCTTATTTTCGGTTTGCTACAGAATCCCTGAACATAGTCTCGTTTCGAATATAATAAATTTCCTAGAGATGGAAAAGTTTCTGTCCACAATTCAGCACAAATTTAGAAAGCATCGCTCGTGCGAAACTCAGATAGTCCTTTTATCACATGTTATACTGCGAACTATGAGGGGCAACAAGCAGATTCCATATTTCTTGATTTTCGCAAAACATTTGACACAGTGCCCCATTCCAGGCTGTTAACGAAGGTACGAGCATATGGTGTAAGTTCACAAATATGTGAGTGGCTCGAACACTTCTTAAATAATAGAACCCCAATATATTGTCCTCGACGGCGAGTGTTCGTCAGAGACGAGGGTATCGTCAGGAGTGCCCCAGGAAGTATTGTAGGACCGCTGCATTCTCTATATACATAAATGATTTGGCTGTCAGAATGGGTGGTAATCTGCAGTTGCTGACGATGCTATGGTATACAGTAATGTGTCGACGTTGAGTGACTGTAGGAGGATACAAGATGACTTAGACAAAATTTGTAATTTATGTGATGAATGGGACCTAGATCTAAATGTATAAAAATACACGTTAATGCGGATGTGTAGGAAAAACAAGCCTATAGTGTTCGGATACAGCATTAGCAGTCTCCTGCTTGACATAACCACGTTGTCTAAATGTCCGGCCGTAACGCTGGAAAGTGAGCATATGAGGATTCTGGTAGGAGAGGCGAATGGTCGACTCCGGTTTATTGACAACATTTTAGAAAAGTGTGGTTCATTTGTAAAGGAGACTGCATATTCCACGCTAGTGTGACCTGTTCTTGAGTACTGCCCGAGTGTTTATGATCGGTACCAGATCGGATTAAAGGAAGACATCGAAGCAGTTCTTAGGCGAGCTGCTAGATTTGAAACCGTTAGGTTCGGACAACACGTAAGTGTTACGGAGATGCTTCGGGAACTCAAATGGGAATCCGTGAAGGGAAGGCGACGTTCTTTTTGAGGAACACTATTGAGAAAATTTAGAGAAACGGCATTTGAAGCTGACTGCCGAACGACTCTACTGCCGCCACATAGATTGCACGTAAGGACCATGAAGGTAAGACACGAGAAATTAGGACTTATACGGAGGCACATTGGCTGTCGTTTTTCCCTCGGTCTATTTGCAAGGTGAACGGGAAAGGAAATGTATCAAACAGAAATAGTACAAATTAACATCATAGTCTTACGATCAGTTGATAATATTTTTATTTGGGAGAGTTCAACACAGTAACTAGATAGTCTGGAGTGTTTCGGTAAACTGTTTTCAAAACCAAATTTCCGATGTATATGAAAATGTAGAATTTGAGTGTGCTGTCACTTTTGTCTTATGGCAGCGACGTGTGGACTTTAAGGGCTAAAATGTTTGAGAAACTGCATGTTTCTCAGCGAGCAAAGCGGAGATGCATATCTGGGGATCTCTAGCAGAGGTAGGGGAACACTCTTGGTCCGGTGGATAGCGTGGAGCCGAAGGCATAATTAAAGCCGTAATGGAAATGAAATGGAGGTGGGCACGACTTGTAGTCAGACAGTGGATGGTAGATGGATCAAGGGATGTTTTACTGGATTCCAAAAGATAATAACAGACAGAGAAGAGAATCTACTGGGGAATGAGTAGATGGTATTACGAAACATTATGTAACGTGAATATGTATAACTGAAGGTCGTAATGTACGGAAAAGACTAGAGGCAGGTTTCATTTACCGTCAGTGGATGTGCAAGGGCTGATAATATCCAGTACAAGTAGCTGTATACAGCTTAATTTTGCTAAATGGGGACAAACTGCAGGAACCGGCCCTCAGATGGTGAGGAGCAAAACAAGTCACGTGGATATATATATGGAGATAAGAGATCTTTGACAGTGTAATTTTCATGAGTGCACACGAAGCAAGTGGTGATATTGTGACTGCACTTGTCATTTAGTAGTATGGTGGCAGTGAACCACCAGCACCGGTTCAGTCTCACTGTGGAGCCAGAATTATTGACGACCCCCTCGTAGGACCACTGACCCTTTTACAGCCCACAAGCGAGGCATATCTGCACTTCTTGCGGCTGACCCAGCCTGCGCTCCTGGAAGACGTGCCTTTGGTAGTATGAAGGGTAACGTGACTGCTACATGGTGGTGCTCCAGTTGACGTCCGCACGACGTCATTTTGACGACGTCTACATTGCCCACACGTTGAAGCGCCACCAAACCACTACATCACTAGTACAGACAGAACATTCTCACTTGCCTGCTGTGTTCTCATGCGTGCTTTGAATCACTGAAACCTACACTGCAAAGATCTTTTATCCCCACCTTCAAGTGGGTGTTCCTTCCCTGGAACGCGTTGCTGGCCATATGTCCGTGTGACACTTTTTGGTCATTACCCTCTCAGGTATTGTTTCCTGCAGTTTGTCACTGTTAAAAGACCAGTATACGAGACTGCTAACCCACCTGCTCATACAGCATAAGGTGCAGCGCAGTAGCTCGCGAGCCAGGAAGGTGCGCCAGGCCAGGATTGAGTCCACGCGGCGGATTAACGGCCATGGCTGGTGTACTGGCCAAACTGTGTGTGGTCTGTAGGCGGTTTCCCAAGCTCGTTTAAGCGAATGCTGGACTTTTCACCACTTTCCCTCTCATAAATCACAGTACACAAACAGTTAAAATACGATAACATAAAGAATAAAGTTTCCACAATTCATAGACAGGTGGTGCACACGTCTTCCCTCTCATGGGCAACTGAAGACTGCGGACTGCGACAAGACAAGAGTAACGATAAGAAGAAGATACGACAGCGTTAACATGCTTATCTGCTAGAATACTGCCTTCAGAGTATTACAGCTGTTGTAAATGTAGTGACTGAATGCTACTATTCAAAATGGTTCAAATGGCTCTGAGCACTATGGAACTTAACATCTGAGGTCATCAGTCCCCTAGGCTTAGAACTACTTAAATCTAACTAAGGACATCACACACATCCATGCCCGAGGCAGGATTCGAACCTGCAACCGTAGCGGTCTCACGGTTCCAGACTGCAGCGCCTAGAACCGCTCGGCCACTGCGGAACGCTACTATTAATTGAGACCAAACATCCATGGTAGCAGAAAACTGTTTTCTTGTTATGGATCCTTAATGGTCGCCAATTTGCACATTTGCAAATTAACACTTGTTTCATAGGGCAGTACTATAACAAAGATGTGGCAATACAGTAAAAAATAACATTTATTAAGAGTATGTTGCAAAATGATACTTAACTTTGGTAGTGCATGTCTTGCAACTATCACTGATAGTAATGTTTGCAGACACTGTGTTACTGGTCATAGTTCTATGTAAACAGCGACTGCTAGGATGGGAGGTAGTGGCCAAGAGTATTGTACTGAGCTAACTGAAGTGCTGAAACGAACTGTGACTGCTGGTACGTGGCTATGTGAGAATCTGTGGTGCATAGCGTTTCTGGCCAGCACAAGGTGCAAATGGAGTAGTCTGTGTTTAACAGCGTGCTTATCGGCCGTCGATACTATCGGCGTACGTATACGATGTGCTGGTGCAAATGATGCAGAAACAGGAAGAGGTCCTACGTTTTTGAGCGCCATCTGGAGGCTGCTGCTCGGAGTTTGGGGGGCACCAGGTGAATGGTTGTGCCTCTGCAGTGGCAGCCTCTCGTGGTATTTGTTGTCTATCTCTTGCTTGGTAGACAAAAGCTTCGAATTTTTTCTTATGCTAGAGACCACAAGCATAATGAATTTGTTGACTTATAGCATTTCTGCATTCGGAGTTCGTTTATTGAAAATAAACTGTTATTTCACTTGATTAAACAATTTCGTCGGCCGCTGTGGCCGAGCGGTTCTAGGCACTTCAGTCCGGAACCACGCTGCTGCTACGGTCGCAGGTTCGAATCCTGCCTCAGTCATGGATGTGTGTGATGTCCTTAGGTTAGTTAGGTTTAAGTAGTTCTAATAAGGGAGCCTCCCCATCGCACCCCCCTCAGATTTAGTTATAAGTTGGCACAGTGGATAGGCCTTGAAAAACTGAACACAGGTCAATCGAGAAAACAAGAAGAAGTTGTGTGGAACTATGAAAAAAGTAAGCAAAATATACAAACTGAGTAGTCCATGTGCAAGATAGGCAACATCAAGGACCGTCTGAGCTGAGGAGAGCCGTGGTCCCGTGGTTAGCGTGAGCCGCTGTGGAACGAGAGGTCCTTGGTTCAAGTCTTCCCTCGAGTGAAAATTATACTCTCTTTATTTTCGCAAAGTTATGATCTGTCCGTTCGTTCTTTGACGTCTCTGCTCACTGTAATAAGTTTAACGCCTGTGTTTTGCGACCGCACCGCAAAACCGTGCGATTGTTATTGAAGTCGCGAGCTGTGTTTGCTGGATTCATATTGCCCACGGAATACATCTCACGTATTTAACGCACTCTCGTCCAAAGTAGCGAACAGTCAACTGCCAGCCAGGGAGCCTCGTTAGCAGAAATACTCTCTCTTCCGTGCGCTGTAGTCGACTGACGTCGTGTGTTTCGATGTTTGTTTGGGTGTAGCGTCCCCAAACTACGGCGCAGTTACCTCGCATCGGACGGACGGACGGACAGATAATAATTGTCCGAAAATAAAAAATTAAACTTTTCACTCGAGGGAAGACTTGAACCAAGGACTTCTCGTTCCGCAGCCGCTCACGCTAACCACGGGACCACGGCGCTTGTAGAACTCACATTGTCCTTGATGTTGCATATGTTGCGCATTGACTACTCAGTTTGCATATTTTACTTATTTTTTCATAGTTCCACACAACTTCTTCCTGTTTTCTCGATTGATCTGGATTCAGCTTTTCAAGGCCTTTCCACTGTGCCAACTTATAACTAAAGCTGAGGGGGGTGCGATGGGGAGGTTCCCTTGTAAGTTGTAGGGGACTGATAACCTCAGATGTTAAGTCCCATAGTGCTCAGAGCCATTTGAACCATTTTGAACCTCCTGAACGCGAGTCTGTTTTCTCACCACAGCGCCACCTCGCTCGGCCTAAACTTGTCCTTGTCTCTCCGCGTTCCCACTTTGCCGCAGACGCCAGCCTTGCCAGCGAACAGGCTGAGAACGCTGGCGACCCCGCTACTGCCACGGCAGGTCAGCGCGCGCCGCATTCCGCCGCGTAGTCGGCGCGGCCCAGCTGGGTCGCGCGCGGTGTCGCATTCCAGATTGTCCGGCGGACGCGGCCTAATGTTTCCGGAGTGCTCGGCCAGCTGCGTGCTACGCGAACCAGGCCGCCCGCCTCTGGCCCAGCCAAGTAGTCCGCCGGGCCGCGCCACCCACCACGCCTTCACCTGTCCCAGCCGCTCGACGTGGAAAAAAACGCCGACGAAGTGGCGTTCGGCACAGACTACGTGAACGACGAACGACACTGTCAAATCTTACTCGCGCACTTAGATGATGATTATTCCAAAAGTCTTGCGAGCGGATAGTGACCTAGGGAAAAATCTTTCGATTCAATATCGTACGTATCGACTATTAAGTAGTCGTGAAGTAACAGTGAGGCAACTCAAATCACTTAATAAAAGCAAGTCTTCGGGTCCAGACTGTATAACAAATAGGTTCCTTTCGGAGTATGCTGATTCATTAGTTCCATACTTAACAATCATATACAACCGTTCGCTCGACGAAAGATCCGTACCCAAAGACTGGAAAGTTGCACAGCTCACACCAGGTCACACAAGGTAGCAGGAGTAATCCACTAAATTACAGGCTCATACCGTTAACGTCGATATGCAGCAGGATTTTAGAACATACACTCCTGGAAATGGAAAAAAGAACACATTGACACCGGTGTGTCAGACCCACCATACTTGCTCCGGACACTGCGAGAGGGCTGTACAAGCAATGATCACACGCACGGCACAGCGGACACACCAGGAACCGCGGTGTTGGCCGTCGAATGGCGCTAGCTGCGCAGCATTTGTGCACCGCCGCCGTCAGTGTCAGCCAGTTTGCCGTGGCATACGGAACTCCATCGCAGTCTTTAACACTGGTAGCATGCCGCGACGGCGTGGACGTGAACCGTATGTGCAGTTGACGGACTTTGAGCGGGGGCGTATAGTGGGCATGCGGGAGGCCGGGTGGACGTACCGCCGAATTGCTCAACACGTGGGGCGTGAGGTCTCCACAGTACATCGATGTTGTCGCCAGTGGTCGGCGGAAGGTGCACGTGCCCGTCGACCTGGGACCGGACCGCAGCGACTCACGGATGCACGCCAAGACCGTAGAATCCTACGCAGTGCCGTAGGGGACCGCACCGCCACTTCCCAGCAAATTAGGGACACTGTTGCTCCTGGGGTATCGGCGAGGACCATTCGCAACCGTCTCCATGAAGCTGGGCTACGGTCCCGCACACCGTTAGGCCGTCTTCCGCTCACGCCCCAACATCGTGCAGCCCGCCTCCAGTGGCGTCGCGACAGGCGTGAATGGAGGGACGAATGGAGACGTGTCGTCTTCAGCGATGAGAGTCGCTTCTGCCTTGGTGCCAATGATGGTCGTATGCGTGTTTGGCGCCGTGCAGGTGAGCGCCACAATCAGGACTGCATACGACCGAGGCACACAGGGCCAACACCCGGCATCATGGTGTGGGGAGCGATCTCCTACACTGGCCGTACACCACTGGTGATCGTCGAGGGGACACTGAATAGTGCACGGTACATCCAAACCGTCATCGAACCCATCGTTCTACCATTCCTAGACCGGCAAGGGAACTTGCTGTTCCAACAGGACAATGCACGTCCGCATGTATCCCGTGCCACCCAACGTGCTCTAGAAGGTGTAAGTCAACTACCCTGGCCAGCAAGATCTCCGGATCTGTCCCCCATTGAGCATGTTTGGGACTGGATGAAGCGTCGTCTCACGCGGTCTGCACGTCCAGCACGAACGCTGGTCCAACAGAGGCGCCAGGTGGAAATGGCATGGCAAGCCGTTCCACAGGACTACATCCAGCATCTCTACGATCGTCTCCATGGGAGAATAGCAGCCTGCATTGCTGCGAAAGGTGGATATACACTGTACTAGTGCCGACATTGTGCATGCTCTGTTGCCTGTGTCTATGTGCCTGTGGTTCTGTCAGTGTGATCATGTGATGTATCTGACCCCAGGAATGTGTCAATAAAGTTTCCCCTTCCTGGGACAATGAATTCACGGTGTTCTTATTTCAATTTCCAGGAGTGTATATTGTGTTCGAACATTATGAATTACCTCGAAGGAAACGGTATATTGACACACAGTCAACATGAGCTTAGAAAACATCGTTCCTGTGAAACACAGATAACTCTTTATTCACATGAAGTGCTGAGTGCTATTGACAATGGATTTCAGATCGATTCCGTATTCTTGGATTTCTGGAAGGCTTTTGACACTGTACCACACAAGCGGCTAGAAGTGAAATTGCGTGCATATAGAATATCGTCTCAGTTATGTGACTGGATTTGCGATTTCCTGTCATAGAGGTCACAATTTGTAGTAATTGACGGAAAGTCATCGAGTAAAACAGAAGTGATTTCAGGCGTTCCCCGAGGTAGTGTTATAGGCCCTTTGCTGTTCCTTATCTATATAAACGATTTGGGAGACAATCTGAGCAGCCGTCTTAGGTTGTTTACGGATGAAGCTGTCGTTTATCGACTAATAAAGTCATCAGAAGATCAAAACAAACTGCAAAACGATTTTAAAAAAATATCTCAATGGTGCGAAAAGCGGCAGTTGACCCTAAATAACGAAAAGTGTGATGTCATCCACATGAGTGCTAAAAGGAACTCGTTAAACTTCGGTTACACGATAAATCAGTCTAATCTAAAAGCCGTAAATTCAACTAAATACCTAGGTATTACAATCACGAACAACTTAAATTGGGCCACGCGGGATTAGCCGAGCGGTCTTGGGCGCTGCAGTCATGGACTGTGCGGCTGGTCCCGGCGGGGGTTCGAGTCCTCCCTCCAGCATGGGTGTTTGTGTTTGTCCTTAGAATAATTTAGGTTAAATAGTGTGTAAGCTTAGGGACTGATGACCTTAGAAGTTAAGTCCCATAAGATTTCACAGCCGGCCGCGGTGGTCTAGCGGTTCTAGGCGCGCAGTCCGGAACCGCGCGACTGCTACGGTCGCAGGTTCGAATCCTGCCTCGGGCATGGATGTGTGTGATGTCCTTAGGTTAGTTAGGTTTAAGTAGTTCTAAGTTCTAGGGGACTGATGACCACAGTAGTTAAGTCCCATAGTGCTCAGAGCCATTAAGATTTCACACACATTTGAACATTTTTGACTTAAATTGTAAGGAACACATAGAAAATGTTGTGTGGATGGCTAACCAAAGGCTACGTTTTATTGGCAGGACACTTAGAAAATGTAACAGACCTACTAAGGAGACTGCCTACACTACGCTTGTCCGTCCTCAAAGAAAGGCAGCACGTTTTGTATTATCGTGAAATATGGGAGAGAGTGTCGCAGAAATGATCCAGGATTTGGGCTGGAAATCATTAAAAGAAAGGCGTGTTTCGTTGCGGCGGAATCTTCTCATGAAATTCTAATCACCAACTTTCTCCTCCGAATGCGAAAATATTTTGTTGACACCGACCTACATAGGGAGAAACGATCACCACGATAAAATAAGGGAAATCAGAGCTCGTGCGGAAAGATATAGGTGTTCATTCTTTGCGCGCGCTATACGAGATTGGAATAATAAAGGCTTGTAAAGGTGGTTCGATGAACCCCCTGCCAGGCACTTAAATGTGATTTGCAGAGTATCCATGTGGATGTAGCTGTAGATGTAGATTAATAGAGTAATATGTTCGTATACAGTATCTAACCAGATATGCAATTACTCTTGAAATACAATAATCAGCACGTTATTCGGGACACAGACGCGTAAGTTCAAATGGTTCAAACGGCTCTGAGCACTATGGGACTTAACTTCTGAAGCCATCAGTCCCCTAGAACTTAGAACTACTTAAACCTAACTAACCTAAGGACATCACACACATCCATGCCCGAGGCAGGATTCGAACCTGCGACCGTAGCGGTCGCGGGGTTCCAGAATGTAGCGCCTAGAACCGCTCGGCCACCCCGGCCGGCTAGACGCGTAAGTAACTGAGTCCACTCCTTGGACATGTAACAAGACCAACTCTATTCCTGCCAGGCGTGAACTAAAGCCAACTACTTTGTAACACAGTTAAACCTCCACCTTAGGCTGAAGTCCTGAGACAATACATCACATTTTCATCACACTCCTCTTGTCGCGATCTAGAAATAGAGGACAATTGCTTATCTAAATTTGCTTCAACCTCCTCGTCAAAATATGAAATTCACTCCTTAAAATGTGGCGTACGCACATTTTGTGAGCTCTAGAGACTATGGTGCCCTTTCGCTAGAGTATGAATGCGTGGGTTAGTGGACAGTGTCCTGTGCAGAGGCAGGTCACGGTTACTCCATCCCGCCGCAGTGTTCGTTACGAGATACGCCACGGCCGTAAGATTGGCGTCACCAAACGCAGTTTATTGTCCCTCACTGCCGACCGCTACTCCTCGCACGGTTGAACGGATCTCGGACTCAACAGTGAGAGGACTGCCGCAGGGGGATGGCAGTTGGTGTCTCGCTGAGTCACCTACGTGCCCGCTATCCTGCTCCTTGTCTGTTTCCTTACATTACCAAGTGCCCCTGTACCCAGGAGAATACGTACTTCCCTGCTTTTCGTGTAGAAGTTGTCATGTTTTTATCATTTCTTCTGCTAGGTACATTTGATACAATACTCGTAGGGTACAAAGGGAACACCAACAGAAGAAAAACTGTTTTACTCCGAACACGCCTCATCTGCTACTCTGCCATCAGGCTCGGATGCAGTACTGCGCTGAACTGTGAAGGCGAGTCCTGGAGACATGTTCCGAGACAAGAACTTCTTTGACCATCAGTTACAATATCGTCTTAAAAGACTGATGTGCCTTCTTAAGACGCGCAGAATAATTTTATATTTAATAACCTTTAAGGACCAATCGAGAAAGGAAGACGAAGCCTTGGGTTTGTAACCGGATTCGTACCGTCTGGACTACCAGCATAAATTAGTAGGGAATCACATACGTGCACAACCTGCAGGTAGTCATTAAATACTCTCAATCATTAACCGATTTGCTGCCGCAGTTCTGCACTGAAACCACAGGCCGCGGAACTGCGAAACCGTGTCAGTGTCCGCTCGCATCACATCGCACCGCCGTGACGTCACGCGTCGGGAATAGTCTCGCCCGTCGAATGAATCACTACTCGCACGCTGCAGCCGCATATATCGCAGCCGCTGTGCCGCGGAGCGTGGGCCGTACGTATGCCAGATGTAGGCCCGAGTGCCGGTGTCGGCCCACGACGTAGGGCAGCTGCGGCCACAGCCAGCTGCGTTTGCCGGTTCTCGATGCGCTTAGGACGGACGGAATTGATAAGCGTTTTGTTTCCAGTCTCAGACTTGTCCCTTGTAACTTCCACAGATATAGCCACGAAGTTAAATACGTAATAACAATTGGCTCTGAGCACTATGGGACTTAACATCTGTGGTCATCAGTCCCCTAGAACTTAGAACTACTTAAACCTAACCAACCTAAGGACATCACACACATCCATGCCCGAGGCAGGATTCGAACCTGCGACCGTAGCGGTCGCGCGGTTCCAGACTGAAGTGCCTAGAACCGCTCGGCCATCAAATTAATTATTAAATTTATTGTATTAACTGTAATGATCCAATCTATTACACTACTAAGTAAGAGAAATTCGTATGAAAGAAAACAATTTTTCTTTTACATCCTTATTCTTTGATAAAGTCTCTCTTTTATGTCCCATGAACTTACAAAATGGTTCAAATGGCTCTGAGCACTATGGGACTTAACATCTGAGGTCATCAGTCCCCTAGAGAACGGCTCGGTTTCCTCTGTCAGCCTCCTAGCTGTATTGAGGTCGTTGACCTGTCACATCACCTGACCAGGAATACCTGTGATATGACAACGCATTCAGTTAAGGATCATGAGAGAAACGAAGTGTCTTCAGGGGTGACGAATGAATTTGTCAAGCGATACAAGTACAGCGTGTCCAAAAAAAAGGAAAAAAAAAGAAGAGAGAGAGAGAGAAATCTTAGGGACAGTTTCCTTACACCAAAACAAGAAAAAATGTCCAGCAAAAGTGGCCTCTGAAATGCATAAGAGCTATGGCGACGAATTCATTAGAATAGATGTGTTTCACATCAGAGAAGATGAACAAGTGCTCATAGGTCTTAAAGTGTACATTTTAGGCCCCATGTTTAGTAGATTTTTTTCTTGTTTTGGTCAGTATTTCCTCCTCCCGAAATATGAAAAGAAAAGACCTTGCATAGAAGAGATCTCTTTCATAGTATCAAAGATGAACAACAAATGCTCATAACTCTTTGAGATATGCATTTTAGAGGCCATGTTTACTAGATGTTTTTTTGCGTATTTCTGTATAAGGAACGTGTTCCTAAAGCTTGTCGGGATTTTTCTTTTTTTGGGACACCCTGAATTTTGTGTAGCTAATAGTTTTATTATTGTGGACTTTCCATTTTCAAATGACCAGTGCCGGCCGCGGTGGCCGAGCGGTTCTAGGCGCTTCAGTCCGGAACCGCGCTGCTGCTACGGTCGTAGGTTCGAGTCCTGCCTCGGGCATGGATGTGTGCGATGTCCTTAGGTTAGTTAGGTTTAAGTAGTTCTAGGTCTAGGGGACTGATGATCTCAGATGTTAAGTCCAATAGTGGTTAGAGCCATCAAAAGCCCGGGGGCACCCTTAACCTTATCCTAGTGGGGCTAAATTTCACACAACGTATTTCTACGTCATATGGAACCGAAATGGGGTAAATATAAGCAAATTACAAGATATTTAAAAAGTGCCAGATGAAAGATCCACCCTTATATACACAGGGTGTAAACGATATTGTTTACAACGTACCACAGCGGTGCAGATGAAGTCAAGACGTATATATTAGTGTAGGGCACTTGCATTCTATCAAGACGGGATACAGCTTAAACTGGTCTACAGAAACGACCTAAGGTGCAGTACATGCGCGCTTTGAGAAATTCTGGTTAAAGTCGTCCTTGAATATTGTTTCAAAACCCTTTGTACCTACATTTACAAAAGGTAGAATTGGCGTTAGTGAAAACTGTATCTGAAAATGTGAATTCCAACAGCACGAAATTACCCATTAAACCATTTTGTTTGCCTGGCTCAAATGGTTCAAATGGCTCTGAGCACTATGGGACTTAACATCTTAGGTCATCAGTCCCCTAGAACTTAGAACTACTTAAACCTAAGGACATCACACACATCCATTCCTGAGGCATGGCTGGTCTTCCCCTAGTGGGGACTCCCGACAGTCAATGCCAAACGATCATTTCAGTCTCTAGTAGCATAATGCTGCCCTCCAACGCCCCTGCGTCCATGGCTCCGTGCTTGTTTCGAGCAGTCGTTCGTTTGAATTACGACTTATCTGTACACGACCATCGACCTGGCGTAACAAGAAACGTGATTCATCCGACTAGGCGACGCGTTTCCATTCACCCACGATGCAGTCTCGTTGATACCGTACCGACTGCAATGTAACTGACGATGTCTCTGATCAACATAAGACTGCTTATGGCTCGTCGCAGCAGAGACCCATGTTCTGACATGTACGCTGAACGGTGTTCTGCACAACTCTCGTAGCAGCACCAACATTGTATTCTATCGTCACAAGTGCCACAGATCACCGCCTACTTTGTTTTACAGAGTGAGCAACCCTGCAACCTCCACGTTCTGTGACGAGGCGTACACATCCAACACCTTGTCACCTGTTCACGGTTTCACCGTCCTTGAACCATTTTCTATAGTTCTTCTATCCATGCTGTATCTTGAGAACTTCGTGAACGCTAAGGATTTATGGTGAAGAACGCAACCATATTTAAATATTCCCGGTTGCGTGCTTTTCAATAACACTTTCCATAGCCGCTCACAACAGCGGCAAGCGAACAGCCGACAAGCTCCGCCATTCCAAGATGCTCGCTGCCAGGCACTGGGCCGCAACACTCTGCATTTTGTCAGAGCCTCTTATGTCGGTGGATTTCCCTATTTGCGGCCTGTATCGTCGCTGAAATGATCCCGCTTACATACTTTTCCTTTTCGCATCACGTGTTCGCGACGCCAGCAGACGGCATTCACTTTCGCGTTGGGTAGTGAACATAATTTTTTAGGCCATCAATGTACAGTGTGGTCCATTGATCGTGACCGGGCCAAATATCTCACAAAATAAGCGTCAATCGAAAAAACTACAAAGAACAAAACTTGTCTAGCTTGAAGGGCTATGGCGCTATGGTCGGCGCGTTAGATGGAGCTGCCATAGGTCAAATAGGAAAATAGGAACCCCATTTTTATTACATATTCGTGCAGTAGGTAAAGAAATATGAATGTTTTAGTTGGACCACTTTTTTCGCTTTGTGATAGATGGCGCTATAATAGTCACAAACATATGGCTCACAATTTTACACGAACAATTGGTAACAGGTAGGTTTTTTAAATTAAAATACAGAGCGTAGGTACCTTTGAACATTTTATTTCGGTTCTTCCAATGTGATACATGTACCTTCGTGAACTTATCATTTCTGAGAACGCATGCTGTTACAGCGTGATTACCTGTAAAAGCCACATTAATGCAATAAATGCTCAAAATCATGTCCGTCAACCTCAATGCATTTGGCAATACGTGTAACGACATTCCTCTCAACAGCGAGTAGTTCGCCCTCCGTAATGTTCGCACATGCATTGACAATGCGCTGACGCATGTTGTCAGGCGTTGTCGGTGGATCACGATCGCAAATATCCTTCAACTTTCCCCACGGAAAGAAATCCGGGGACGCCAGATCCGGTGAACGTGCGGGCTATTCTATGGTGTTTCGACGACCAATCCACCTGTCATGAAATATGCTATCCAATACCGCTTCAACCGTACGCGAGCTATGTGCCGGACACCCATCATGTTGGAAGTACATCGCCTTTCTGTCATGCAGTGAAACATCTTGTAGTAACATCGGTAGAACATTACGTAGGAAATCAGCATAGATTGTACCATTTACTTGCCATCGATAAAATCGGGGCCAATTATCCTTCCTCCCATAATGCCGCACCATACATTAACCCGCCAAGGTCGCTGATGTTCCACTTGTCGCAGCCATCGTAGATTTTCCGTTGCCCAATAGTGCATATTATGTCAGTTTACGTTAACGCTGTTGGTGAATGACGCTTCGTTGCTAAATAGAACGCATGTAAAAAATCTGTCATCTTCCCGTAATTTCTCTTGTGCCCAGTGGCAGAACTGTACACGACGTTCAAAGTCGTTTTTGGGATTCCCGATTCTCGCGCAATTTGTCTGCTACTGATGTGCGGATTAGCCGCGGCAGGAGCTAAAACACCTACTTGGGTATCATCATTTGTTGCAGGTCGTGGTTGACGTTTCACATGTGGCTGAACACTTCCTGTTTCCTTAAATAGTGTAACTATCCGGCGAACGGTCCAGACACTTGGATGATGTCGTCCAGGATAACGAGCAGCATACATAGCACACGCCCGTTGGGCATTTTGATCACAACAGCCATTCATCAACACGATGTCGACCTTTTGCGCAATTGGTAAACGGTTCTTTTTAACACGTGTAATGTATCACGAAGCAAATGTCGTCCGCACTGGCGGAATCTTACGTGATACCACGTACTTATACGTTTGTGACTTTTACAGCGCTATCTACACAAAGCGAAAAAAGTGGTCCAACTAAAACATTCATATTTCTTTATGTACTACACGAATATGAAATAAAAAATGGGGGTTCGTATTTAAAAAAAACGCAGTTGATATCCTTTCGACCTATGGCAGCGCCATCTATCGGGCCAACGATAGCGCCATCTGGTTTCCCCTTTCAAGCTAGATGATATTCGTTCTTTGTAGTTTCTTTCGTTTGATGCTTATTTCGTGAGATATTCGGCCCGGTCTCTATCAATGGACCACCCTGTATAAGCAGTCGTTTTCCTCTTGCTTCACATGCGGATGAAACAGCAAGAACATTCGTTAACATTTGTACGAATTACCCTTCACCATGCAGTGGCCTGCAGAGAACGTACGTACTGGTAGATGTAGATCACAGGCTACCCTGCGTACTCGCCGGTTAGCTATAAATGAACCCTGCAGAGTTTTGATCACCAGGTGGAATGGCTGCTCATTAGCGTCCACTTTCTCGCCGTGTAGGTTGGCGTCAGGACAGTGTGTTTGCACTCTATTTTTGCTGTCGTCTCTCAGATTCTCTCAGACATTTAATACTGGGAGCAATTGACGAAGACGATAACGGAGTTGGAAACTGGGCACGATCAGGAACTGTTGCATGTTCTCTGCGTGTGTACCCTGGCTCGTGCTAAGAAGCGGCGCGTGATGCACCATTTGCAGTGGTAACGGACGCGGGGCGGACTCGCTTCCAGAGGCAGGGCCGCACGCCGCTGACGGATGGCGGCCATTTGGAAGCGCGCCCAGCCGACAGTTCTGGTCCGGCTGCCGCGAGCCGCCGCCACTTGGGCGTGTCCCCACTCATTGTTCTCCACCTCAGAACCTCGCTGGCGCCGCGGTTCGCGATGATACCGACGTTTGCTGCGCACAGCAGAAATTCGCGGCATTCGGAAACTGTAATACTTGAGCTTCTTGGCAGTCATACTAATCCGCATTAAGGCGGAATGATTAACTGAAAGAAGCGCCGATCCTTGTCCGCTGTTACACAATTGATGTTTCGCTTTATGTGCCAGTAGTGGTCGCTAAGCTAAAAAGCGAAAGCTGTCTTCAACGCGAAGGTTGGCACGGCCTTGCCTTCCAGTGACTTACCAGCTAACTACAGCGGCGCCTACAGTTTGCCGTACTCTCCGACACGTGAAAGAAGCGACAAGTGACAGGGAAAAAATTGCTTCGAATCGTGGCTTATGTAGCTTATGACGCCTGGCACTTGCCCACAAGCAGTCGCTAACAAAAGTCAATTATTCAATCTGCTTTTTTTTGTGATTGATGGCAGCTCACAGAGTTGCTATACAGGGTGTCCCATTTATCTTGACCACCCTAAATAACTGTTTGTCCAGATGCAAATTACAAAATGTTTCAAGCAAATCTTTAGCCGTCAGGGGGACATCAATCAGCGTGACTGCCTTCGTTGTAGCTTTATTTTTTTACAAAGATATGAACAGAGGTACGACTTTTTTTAAATGGCACCCTGTATTTTTTATTCGGTAATTCATTTCCTCTCCTAAAGACCTATTCAAAAATGTATCACAGTGTACTATTCACTGAAACACAACGTTATTAATCACATAACACAACATTGACGTTGACGCTCCCAGCGCTTAGCGCAGGTACTCGGATTAATGGAACACATCCACGTGCTGACGTTGGCAGAGGACAAATGTAAACATAAGTAGAATGCACAGCCGTCATTCCGTCAACCATTGTCAGTTGAAGAGTCGCGTAAGTAGAATGATGTACACCTACGAAGAGAAGGTAGAAATGCTACTCATCAATGGGGATTGTAAGTTACCAGAACAGTAATTGCAATACTGTTTTCTTATGTACGGGTACATTTAGTACAGTAGTTTAGTCCTTTTAAATACTGTTGTGTAGAGTAGGCATACAGTAAAGGCTGTCCTTCCTACAAACTGCATCGACATAGCGTTTCTTTTATTGTTGTTGTTGAAGGTAGGCGAAATGCTACGCAGGCAGCGGAACTGTACAGAGAGCGATATCCTGACAAGAAACCACCTTCCCGAGGGATGTTTTCTCGTCTTGTTGCGACGCCTCAGGAAACGGGAAGTTTCAACCCACGACAACGCAATCGTCGTAGCTATCACACAGACGAAGCTGACGAAGTTACTGTACTCGCTTCCGTTGCTATGAATCCACATGTGAGCACACGACAGCTTGAACACGAGACTGGCATTCCTAAAACCAGTGTACATCGCATTCTTACACGTCACCAGTTCCATCCTTACCATGTACACCTATATCAAGAATTGCACGCGAATGGTTTCCAGAATCGTGTGCAGTTCTGTCAGTGAGTACAGCAGCAAATCCTCGCCAACCCGAACTTCTTCTCCAATGTTCTATTTACCGATGAATGTTCCTTCTCAAACAAAGGATAGGTAAACACAAGGAACATGCATTATTGGTCCAGCGACATCCCACGATGGCTTAGACGGATGTCACATCAGCATCAATGGAGAGTTATCGCCTGGTGTGGGATTCTTGGTACTACAATTATTGGTCCTTATTTCATCAATGGTAGTCTAAACGGCACAGCGTACGCCAACTTCCTCAGACGAATTCTTCCTCCTCTTCTGGATGAAGTACCGCTAAAAACCAGAATGCTTATGCTGTATCAACACGATGGATGTCCAGCACATAATGCCTTTCGTGCACGTCGTGTTCTGGACCGAAAGTATCCTGCCAGATGGATTGGTCGAGGAGGAACAGTTACTTGGCCTGCTAGGTCTCCTGATTTAAATCCTCTGGAATTTTTTCTTTGGGGATGCATTAAAGACGTTGTCTATCGCGATATTCCAACAACTCCAGAGGACATGCAGGAACGTACCGCGCTTGCTTCTCTTCAGCAGGCAACACTGGAAGCAGTAAATAATTCTTTCATTCAATAAGTGAACCAGTGTATCGCTATCCAGGGTCACCACCTGGAGCACTTATGAATGTTCTACTCCTGGGCATTGGTACAGGAGAGTCAAAGTCAATTTTGTGTTATGTTTTTATTTGGTTTTCATTTGTTTTCTGACAACTCCAGCAAGTGGACGAGTTTGTGATCTCGGGCTCAAAGTCAATGTTGTGTTACGTAATTAATAACATTGTATTTCAGTGAATGGTACACTGTGATACATTTTTGAATAGGTCTTTAGAAGAGGAAATGAATTACTGAATAAAAAATACAAATTGCCATTTAAAAAAGACATACCGCTGTTCATATCTTTGTAAAAAACAAAGCTACAACGAAGGCAATCATGCTGTTTGATGTCTCCCTGACGGCTAAAGAACATTTGCTTGAAACATTTTGTAATTTGGATCTGGACAAACAGTTATTTAGGGTGGTCAAGATAAATGGAACACCCTGTATATAAGGAAATTGGTGTCTTCCTCTAGGTACAATGCATTATACAAAGCTGCAAAGACGATCAGATATGACACTGAGAAATACTGAGCTGCTGCTAATCTCATTCTCCTGGATAAGTGATGTTGCCTGAAGTACAGACTTAACCAGAAGCTATTCTACTTAGCCCCACAGACGCTCACTGTGGAACATGCCTGGTGACCACTCTGACCAAGGGAACTTACAATCATCTGGTCGAGTGCCTTCTGTCGCCAGACAAGTGCTGCTGAAACTGCACATCTCCGCGGATATTGTAATACGCGCGACGGCAGTAAATCGGATTATTAGCCACAAATTTTATTTCTGGCACTGCTCTCATAAACTGTTTCAACTGATTTGTCATTATCACTACGACATTAGTAATTCTTAGCCAACAACTGCGTCAAAACTTGCTGTGAGTCAACATTTGCATCAGGTTCTTACTACAGTAGGAGTCTCATGGAAAAACTGACTCCCAGCAAGCTTTGAAGCAGCCATCGGCCAAGAATTGTTTATGGCCTATTGATAATGACAAGTCAGCTGAAAAATTTATGAGTACTGTAAGAAGTAAAATTTATAGTTAAAAAATATGCGCTCGCTGCTGCTCTTTTCGAATAACAAGACAAATATGAACAAGATTGAATTACATTCTGGATGTGCCCGCCACTTGTCGGTGTTACATCAATAAGCATTAGCGGTATTCAGGCAATGTGGGCTATGACTCCCCATATCGCAATATCCTGATCTGCCCCATTTGTCGCCGCCGAGCGATGCCATGCACTGGTAAAGGCAATGAACCCCTACGTGTGTACAGTGGTTTTCCGATTTTCATCCCAACCATCCAGAGTTTCGTTTCCTGAGATCGCTCAAGGCAAATGTTGAGACGGTTCCCTTGAAAAGCAGACGGCCAATTTCCTTTTCCGATGTCAGTCTGTGCTCCGTCTCGAAGTGCATAAAATGGGCCTGGGTCGTTAAACGCTAACCTTGATTGATACATTCCTTCCTTCCTTCCTAACTGCACGTTCTCCTGGCCGACACCTCTTTCGCAGTGACGCAAGACGGAATCCTCACACGTCACTGTGTGTGTGTGTGTGTGTGTGTGTGTGGAAGTACAATCTAACTTCTGCACCATTTCAGTGCAGTAATGTGTTCATTGTAAATAAGTATTATAGTAGTTCTATTACATGTTTATTACGTTTTAAATAAAGTTTATTTTAAATTCAGTGCATCAGTGTTTGTAAAATGATTCTTTCATAGTTCATTAAAAAAAAGACGATCATTCCACTTGGGACCTGTGGAAGGTACATTAGCTTATTTGTTTCAGTTGTAAATATTTGTCATGTATTATTGTTTTTGTGACATGTTCTACATCCTGGAGGACCTCCTCACTACGGATCAATTGGAATGAAAGTAAATCTAATCTAATCATATTTGTGCCTCATTTGTCACTCCAAATGCGCCTATGTCTACACACACCAAGGCGGCCTACGCGATGATAGTAATAGGGTCCAAGAGAAACAAGGCAACTTGGCGATCGGCAGAAGGTCTCTCATGCTCTTGGCGGACACCGTCTTGTCGTCATTACAAGGCATTCCAACACAGATCAAAGTGAGAAACCCATTCAGTAAATCCAAAGTAGTCCCCATACTTCCACCCCGTTCTGCTGTCTATCAATTCCTCGTCCAAAGTTAGAATTATTAATTTCTCATTCCCCACTAGTGTATTTACACATTGTATTGGATATACTCCGTCTTCTGCGACTTTAATAAAAGTCTTACTTGTCACACACGCGTTTGGCATTATTTTAAAACTTCTTCAGTGGGCACTGTAACAATTGTGATTTTTCTAACAAATCTGTTTAGCGAGATCGTAAACAGTTGTTTTTTTTCAATTACTTTTACGTATTTTTTCAGAATTACCAAACGGCCTTCTACACGCTACCGTTCGATATCTAGCAATAGACTGTGCTCCCCATACACACGATATATTTCCGTTTTCATGCTTTTTATAAATCCACATTCGTCTCGTGTACTTTCGTTTTGATCACACGGAATTCGATCGTCTTTTGTTTCCTTTTGTGGGACTGGCAGCGCCTGCTACTCCCCTGTGTGTTTCTACATGCCCAGCTTGTTTGTGTGTGTGTATATTAGTGTATGTATGTGTGGAGAGAGAGCGAGAGAGAGAAAGAGAGAAAAAATTATGTTGCCTGGTTTATGTGATAGCGTTTTTTGTGGTGCCTAAATAAGATTATTATTTATCCACTAGCTGGGGTACCCGGCTTCGCTCAGGAAGTCGATATGAGACTGTGTGGTAGATAGAATAAAAGGATAAACTTCGAAGTGAAACAGGTAAAAAAATGTTATTGAAGACATATTACAACTATTTACAATATTTGTAAAAGTATAAGAGGTAAAAAAATTTACTGAAAACGTACTCTATTTACAATACTTGTTTATAAACAACGTTTGTCATTTTGTTACCCGGGGTATATATATGTACAAATTTTTCGAATTTTCTACTCGAGAGCAAGCTGACCGTCAGAGAAGCAGGCGTCATTGAGGTTGATGCCGCAATATTTTAAAGTTTGTCCTTGCACTTTGTCAATTGTAAAACTGTAGATTAATTTTATTGGAAGTTGAAGTCTTTTAAACTGGAATGGTAGTTCAGCACAGATCAGTGGCATTCTTGTGTTAAACTGTTTGTGTCCTTAGCACTTTCCAATCATAAATTCGGATTCGATAGCTGTTTGACGATATCCTTGTTCTATTACACAGTTTTGGTGAGTCGGGATTTCTGAGTAGTATGATCGGAAGTCCAATTTTAAGTCGAAGGCAGAGTAATGTCATTCCTGGTACTTGTAAAGAGTTTAGAAATTACGCAGAGATGTTCACACTTTCTTCAACGTTTACCATCGTGTACGTCGATTTGTATATTCACTTTTCACCAGGAATTTTCTTTTATCAGGATTGGTATAGTTGTTTACAACGTTTTGATAAATTTGGTCTATGAGTTCACTTACAGCAATAGCTGTGTTGCAGAAATCACTGTTGAGTTTAATGACGCCAGTCGTCTGGTCAATAGGATATGTTCCGTCGCCTATTTGTAAATGTTGTTGAGCAAAATGTGCTGCTGTTTCCTCTTTCGATAGTTCAACTCTAAAAATTTTTGCTAGTCGCTGTATTTCTATGTCTGCCCAAAGAAGTGTTTTTTTTCCCTTGAGGCATACATTCATGTCGTCTGCTGTTGTTGACATGGAGGTAACTGGAAGTGTTTCTCGAAAATCTCCTGAGGGTATAAGTAGAGCTCCTCCCATCACTTCAGGGTTTCCTTGCATGTCTTGTAATATTCTGTCCATGGCTTCGGCTGTTTTTTTATGTGCGTTGTGCATTCGTCCCAGAAGATAATTTAAATTGCTTTAGAAGTTCACATCGTCCAAATGCTCCTGAGATTTTGCACACCGGGAATTGTTCATCGGCTATATTCAACTGCAGTTGTAGGGCGGAAAGGGCAGTTCGTCCTCCTTCTGTCTTCCTCCAGTGCAATATGTTGCTTAGCAGGTATCTCCAAAAAAAATGGTTCAAATGGCTCTGAGCACTATGGGACTTAACATCTAAGGTCATCAGTCCCGTAGAACTGCCCGAGGCAGGATTCGAACCTGCGACTGTAGCAGTCGCGCGGTTCCGGACTGTAGCGCCTAGAACCGCTCGGCCACCACGCCCGGCCACGTATCTCCGCCAGCAATAGATTTATTAGAAACGTTTTCCCGGAGCCGCCTGATGCATCCAAGTAAATAATTCCGACAATGTTGTTGTCGATGATAACGTTGTAAATTATGAGGAGTGATTTGTTGTGAGCAATGTATTGAAATAGTTCGTTGACATTGTAACTTTTTCCCTTGTAATTTTGAGGTTTAGGCCACTGATAGCATCTATTTGTGGCGCTTGCATCCCAAGTTGTACTTAGATTTCGTTGTTTACTGCTAAACACTTATCTTCCAGGCGAATGAGTGTTTCATTGAAGATGACGTTGAATTCTATGGTCAGTTCAGGATGAGCTTGTCGGATCTGGTACAGCAAGTCATCACTCATACTCTGAAGGAGACCCATATCTGTTTTGGATTCGATGGGTTACATGTCTTTAGAATTATGGCGAATAAGTCTCTCATTTGTTCAGCTGAGGCTGTGAGTGAGGTTTCTTGTACTGTTTATTTCCAGTGGTTGTCGGTTTCCAGTAGTTCTAAGCATTGGCATGCTTCTCTGTACATGTGGCACAGGTAACCGTCAACAGTCTTGAGATCTGCGAAACTTCTTGGACCCCGTATTTCGTGTAGCAACATTCGGCGTCGTTCGGATGTACGGTGCATACTCGGCCTAGTGCGCCAGTTCTCATGATTCCTGGATGATCTTCTACTGCAGTTCCTTGGTTTCGTCGTTGAAAGATTTTTTTTGTGGTATAGAAAGGGACGTCGACATGTAGTAATGTTTTCGCAAATCGATCCGTTTGGCACAGTTTGTAAAAAGCGGTTAATGTTGTGTTCTGAGGTGGTTCGTTTGAAATTTTTCTGGTGATGTCTTCTGTGAAATAAACTCACTGTCCATTCTCGAAATTTACTGCTAGATATTTACTGTTAAAAACAGTCTTGATCACGATTTATTTATCAAGGTGACCGGTTTCGACCACTACTGTGGTCATATTCAGACCATTGAGTAGGAACCTCTTTCTGTTGGAGATTCACTACTAGTAGTGATTCTCCAACAGAAAGAGATTTCTACTCAATGGTCTGAAGATGACCACAGTAGTGGTCGAAAACGGTCACCTTGATAAATAAATCGTGATCAAGACTGTTTTTAATAGTAAATATTTATAAGACATTGATCACTGCTGTTCCCATAATGCATTCAAAAGTAATTACTGCTACATGTTGCACAGTTGGTTCGCGCTCCTGTATGGGAAAACCGAAAATCCGCCACGCTGCTTCGTTATTGTTGATATTTCTTCCCATTTGGTACATGAGGATCTGCTCACTTCTGTTCTATTGTTCGCTGTCTATTTGAAATACTGCCATGACACTGTTTTTGTTCACGTACTTACAGGCATATTCGGTGGATTTCACTGAATTGCAGTATTCTACGTTTATGTGCGCCTGGAACATTTTGGAAAGTGGGGTGTTATATGGTACTACCCATTTGTTATCTATACGCTGCCTCGTATTCGTATTTTTGCACCGTTCTTGGGTGATCGTATTTAACTCCGGTTTGTCTGTCGTCCAAGTACTGTTTTCGGTGTTTTTTTTTTTCTTCTACATTTTCCATCACTCATACATGGCGAATGAGGGTTTAATGGCTGCATAGTCCATGAATCATGTTTTTCACTTCTATGTCGTACGCTCCGGGTCTTCTTGTGGATTGGGAAATTCAGATAGGATTATTTGTGATGATATCCGTGGGATGAATGCTACCTTGTAGCCATATGAGATTGTGTGAGTAAAGCAGTCCTCGTTTTTGCCATTCGATTATGTACATCCAGCATCTAACGGTTCCAAAGACGTGGTATTTTGTAATGACTTCAATAAATCCTGTTTGTTTTTGTCGGAAAACTCGAGCTATTATGTCGTGTCGATGCATGGGGGCTTGTCAATTTCTTAGCTGTTCTTTGATTTCTGGCCGCGACGAGCTGCATGTGAATGTTATGAAGATGTCAGATCGTCCATATTTTCTTATGTAGGTCATAGCGTCTTGAGTGTCTTAGTACGTGTGTCTCGGACTTCCCTATGTGTGATGAGGGTAAGATTACCATTGTTCCAATGTCGCCAATATTTCTGTCATTTATGATTGCGTCATTAAAGTGGATGTGTTCTCCCACGTGTTCTTCCATGATTCAGTCTTATGTAAATCACCCTTTCCGCTTCTGTTTTTGCATACTTATCTACCAAGAATTGTTGGTTTAAACGGCGAGTGGATGTATGTTTCATTGTCTCAGATCATTAAGCGGTAAGCATAGAACTCCCTGGAAGTGACTTTTTTGTTTGTTTCTACGCTTTTTCAGGTTGGATTTGTTTCACATTAAAATGATATCCGTCCTCTCTGAGCAGAAATATTAATGGATATTGGAGAGCATCATATGAACGCTATGTCTCCGCGATACGTTGTAGTCCTTACTTTCTCCATTGTACAGTTATGTCACAGCTTGTGTTTCCATTGTTCACAATTATGATGGCGACTTCATCAATGTCAGGTGATCTTTTGTTGGCTCGAAAAACTTTGTAGCCATCAGAAATCATTCCACTAGTGCTATTTTGAATATGTGAATCATTGATTGTATTTGTATAACATCCTCTGTACACCTTGGACTTCTTCTCGCCTCAATCCACTGATATTTGTGCATCGTTGATCGACTTCTGTTTCTTCATTTCCGATGAAATATACTGCAGAAATTTATGGTCTTCGTTGGGTACTGGTTGTACTGATCCCGTACTGTGACAGATTTGTCCTTGTGTGGGGTGGCGGGTGAATCAGTGTCGCCGTTTACAAGTGCCGGAAAATTATTTCTGCGGTCAGTCACAAAGCGATGGAGAACATACTGACCATAACTTGAAGACTGCAAGCCCACATTACTCTTCGTACTCACTGAGAGAAAATGTGCCTGCCTGCTATTTACTAAGTAGGTTCAGGAACTATGACTATAAATAAAAGTTTTGAGTTGTAACTGATTAATATATTCAGCGAAAGTTCACAGGCACAAACATAATAATATTCCTGACAATAATAATAATAATGGTAACGACACTGCTAGCCAACTGGAAAATGATTTAAATCCAAATAGAGGTGTTTTGCAGGATATGCTTGCTGCAACCACCCTAGAAGGAAAACAAAGACAGAGGATGAGATGGTCAGATGAAGTTAATCGACACCTCATGTTCTGTTATTACCAAGCAACAAACCTAGGAACCAACACAACTGGATACAGATCACAAGTATACACAACATTTATTACCAGATACCCAGAATTAAATTTTTTAACAGAAAAACGACTAGCTGATCAGATCCGTGTAATAATAAAAAATAATAGGATACCTCAGTCAGAATTAGAAAACATCAAACAACAAGTACAACAAATACTGGAACAAAATAATGTGCAATCAGAAGAAGAAGAAAATACAGTAATGGACTCAAACATCCCAGAGCAAACAAACAAAGAACAACACGCATCAATTAAACAATCAGAGGAAAACGAAATCTTAAGATAGCCACAAGAACAAGCACAAATAGAACACGAAGTGACACACATGTTAGATATAGAAGAAAAATTTCAGCTGACATATATAGAATACAAAGACACAAATACAGACATTAGACCATTCTTGCATAGACCGCCAAATAACCCACAAGTCGAAACAACAATAAAAACTATCAACACAATAATACACAACAAAATAAATGAAAACACAACTATGGAAGAGTTACAACTACTGATTTAAGTAGGAGCACTCACTACACTAAATGTACACACTTGGCAGAGATCAGAACAAACCAACACACAGAAGAAACCCACAAAACCAGCATGGCAACACAGGCTACAGATCAGAATAGAAAAACTGAGAAAAGACATCGGACAGCTAACACAATTTATAAGAAATGAAATGTCAGAAAAAAAACGAAAAAGGTTAGGTAAAATCTCACAACAAGAAGCGATAGAGCAATTAGATGAAAAGAAGAAGAAATTACAAGCATTGGCCAAATGACTTAGAAGATACAAAAAAAGTGAAAATAAAAGGAAACAAAACCAAACATTCAACACAAACCAAAAGAAATTTTACCAGACAATAGATAACACACACATTAAAATAGACAGTCCACCAAACATAACAGACATGGAACACTTCTGGAGCAACATATGCTCAAACCCGGTACAACATAACAGACATGCACGGTGGATACAAGCAGAAACAGACACATACAAGATGATACCACAAATGCCTGAAGTGATATTTTTGCAACATGAAGTCACCCAAGCTATTAATTCTACTCACAATTGGAAAGCCCCTGGAAAAGATAAAATAGCAAATTTCTGGCTAAAGAAGTTCACGTCAACACATTCACATCTAACTAAATTATTTAACAGTTACATTGCAGACCCATACACATTCCCTGATACACTTACACATGGAATAACTTATCTGAAACCTAAAGATGAAGCAGACACAGCAAACCCAGCTAAACATCGCCCCATAACATGCCTACCAACAATATACAAAATATTAACTTCAGTCATTACACAGAAATTAATGACACATACAACACAGAACAAAATTATAAATGAAGAACAAAAAGGCTGTTGCAAAGGAGCACGAGGATGTAAAGAGCAACTGATAATAGATGCAGAGGTGACATACCAAGCTAAAACTAAATAAAGGTCGCTACACTACGCATACATCGATTACCAAAAAGCTTTTGATAGTGTACCCCACTCATGGTTACTACAAATATTGGAAATATACAAAGTAGATCCTAAATTGATACAGTTCCTAAACATGGTAATGAAAAATTGGAAAACCACACTTAATATCCGAACAAATTCAAATAATATCACATCACAGCCAATACAGATTAAGCGTGGAATATACCAAGGAGACTCATTAAGTCCTTTCTGGTTCTGCCTTGCTCTGGACCCACTATCCAACATGCTAAATAATACAAATTATGGATACAATATTACTGGAACATACCCACCCAAAATCACATATTTGCTATACATGGATGATCTAAAACTACTGGCAGCAACAAATCAACAACTCAACCAGTTACTAAAGATAACAGAAGTATTCAGCAATGATATAAATATGGCTTTTGGAACAGAAAATGTAAGAAAAGTAGCATAGTCAAGGGAAAACACACTAAACAAGAAGATTACATATTGGATAACCACAGCGACTGCATAGAAGCGATGGAAAAAACAGATGCCTATAAATATCTAGGATACAGACAAAAAATAGAAATAGATAATACAAATATTAAAGAAGATCTAAAAGAAAAATGTACACAAAGACTAACAAAAATACTGAAAACAGAATTGACAGCAAGAAACAAGACAAAAGCTATAAATACTTATGCTATACCAATACTGACCTACTCATTTGGAGTAGTGAAATGGAGTAACACAGACTTAGAAGCACTCAATACACTTACACGATCACTATGCCACAAATATAGAATACATCACATACATTCAGCAACAGAAAGATTCACATTAAGCAGAAAGGAAGGAGGAAGGGGATTTATCGATATAAAAAACCCACATTATGGACAGGTAGACAATTTAAGAAAATTCTTTATAGAACGAGCAGAAACTAGCAAAATACACAAAGCAATCACTCATATAAATACATCGGCTACACCACTGCAATTTCATAACCACTTCTACAACCCTTTGGATCACATAACATCAACAGATACGAAGAACGTAAATTGGAAAAAGAAAACTCTACATGGCAAGCACCCGTATCATCTAACACAGCCACACATCGATCATGATGCATCCAGCACATGGCTAAGAAAAGGCAATATATACAGTGAGACGGAAGGATTCATGATTGCAGTACAAGATCAAACAATAAACACCAGATATTACAGCAAGCATATTGTTAAAGATCCCAATACCACAACAGATAAATGCAGACTTTGCAAACAACAATTGGAAACAGTAGATCACATCACAAGGGGATGTACAATACTAGGAAATACAGAATACCCCAGAAGACATGACAATGTAGCAAAAATAATACATCAACAGCTTGCCTTACAACATAAACTTACAAAACAACACGTTCCCACATACAAGTATGCACCACAAAATGTACTGGAGAATGATGAATACAAATTATACTGGAACAGAACCATTATAACAGATAAAACAACACCACATAACAAACCTGACATCATACTCACCAATAAAAAGAAGAAATTAACACAACTAATCGAAATATCCATACCCAACACAACAAATATACAAAAGAAAACAGGAGAAAAAAATTGAAAAATACATTCAACTGGCTGAGGAAGTCAAGGACTTGTGGCATCAGGATAAAGTTGACATTATACCAATTATACTATCAACTACAGGAGTCATACCACACAATATCCACCAATACATCAATGCAATACAGCTACATCCAAACTTATATATACAACTACAGAAATCCGTAATTATTGATACATGTTCAGTTACCCGAAAGTTCCTAAATGCAATATAACATATACCGTACAGTTAAAAGGAAGTCACGCTTGATCAAGGTCCGCGTCACTTTCCATTTTTGACCAGACATAACGTCTGAGAAAAGAAAGAAATAATAATAATACTAATAATAATAGTGAGCCGACCGCTGTGGCCGAGCTATTCTAGGTGCTTCAGTCTGGAACCGCGCGACCGCTACGGTCGCAGGTTCGAATCCTGCCTCGGGCATAGATGTGTGTGATTTCCCTAGGTTAGTTAGGTTTAAGTAGTTCTAAGTTCTAGGGGACTGATGGCCTCAGATGTTAAGTCCCATTGTGCTCAGACCCATTTGAACTATTTGAATAATAATAATGTCTCTTTCGGAAACAGCACTATTAGCAGTTTAGAGGCGATCTCTATGGTAAGTTCCCAGTAAAATGGTCTATCACCCTGACTTCTAGTCATCAAAGTAAATTGCTCGCCTTAAAAGTGCAAAATAGTTTTGTCAACATTACGGGTGGCACACAAACAGTTACTTCCGTCAAAACTAAGTGATCCATTATGGTGTACAGTCCTCACGAGTTCACTTCCTACTTTTACCGAAAACATGCGTTTGGCAGGTCTCTAGCTCTGACGTCATTCGAGGCGCAGCGTATACCAGCGTTTGATAGACACGGACAGACTGATACGTCGGTGCGAAACGTCTCTTCGTGAAATCTAAGCAAACCAGGACGGTGTACAGTCCTCGCGATCTCACTACCTACTTTTACCAAAAACACATTTGGTAGCTGCCTGGCTGTGAAGTCATCCGAAGCACAGCGCACACAGGCGTTTGACTGACGCGGACAGATTGATATCTCGATGCGGAGTCTCTCTGCTTCTTGCCTCTCTGGCAGTATTTATATATGGTCGCAGTGGACCGCCGAAAAGAACCGCTCTAGGGACAGGTCTCTTTGTTGGACACGTATTGATTAATATCTCTGTCGTTTAATAGTTTAAAATTTTCTTAATTTTTATATGAATGAAGTTAAGTTTGCTTTAGTCAATGAAACAATTTAAGCTCGACTGCATTTAAACTTTGCCGGCTAGAATTTTTAGAATGGAACCAACAGTAGAACATGACATCTGAATTGTCTCTTTTAATTCATTGTGACGTTCGAACCCACGACGAGTCCTGTTTTTTATGCCCCTACCAATGGGTAGCTCCGACAGTGGCGAATTCCAGAAAATGCGAAAAACATTTCGAATGGTCCACAATGTTCCAGAACATTCCACAACGTTTGAAAGTATTCTTAAATGTTCCACAATCATCTGGGATGTTCCCGAACACTCCAGACAATTCCTGAACATTCCAAAACATCCCGGATCACTGTGGAACATTCTGGAATGTTGTGGAATGCTCTCGAATGTTTTGTAATGTTCTCAAATGTTCTGGAATGTTCTAGAAATTTCTAGAGGGCGAGACTTCCCAGGTCAAACATCTTCAAAAGCACGTCCTTCAGGTAAAAACGTGAACTTTCTTCATGAGTGGAGGGATAGAGGGCTACCACACCACATAACTCCCTTGATCGAACCGGGACTCAGAAGTTTTAGCAGCACACACACTGAATACTTACTTTTAGAATATACTGATTCGAAACTTCACTAGCTTGAATAACGGTTGGTTGCTAATGCTTGTTTGGTCGATTATAATGTTTTCATTTCTTGTGATTACGTTCTGAATTCGAAAGTTTTCTTCTTGCGTTGGAGGTTTTTTTGCTACCGACTCCTGATTATTTTCATGTGTGTTTCTATTCTGGTAAAGTGCCGGTTTTCTTGTCGGCGGTGGTCTACATATGTTGAACAGCTGGTGCCATATTTACGTGCTCTTTTATCCTCTTCGAATCTAATTTCTGGTGTTTTGCTACTTTGTCCTAACAGCACACACCGCCTTGACAACCTTGACGGGAGGGCATGGGGTGATCGGTGGGCAGGGGACAGACAGTAGAGGCAGTGCAATCCTCTGACCACCTCAATGGCCTGATATCTCTCTCTCTCTCTCTCTCTCTCTCTCTCTCTCTTCTCTCTCTCTCTCTCTCTCTCTGTATGTGCTGTGTGTGTGTGTGTGTGTGTGTGTGTGTGTGTGTGTGTGTGTGTGTGTGGTCACGTGATCGTGAAACACTGGAACAACTGCAGCCCTCAGACAGAGGTGCTATATCTGTCTCACATTCTGATAAATCGATGACAGAGCCGCATCGAGGTCAACGGTGGACATTACCAGCATTCTCAGTGATGTTCATTAGCAAGCGGCAACTCCGCGTTACTACTGTAAATATTTTCCGGTACAGTTTTCTTTTGTCCACTCAATATTTCAATAAAGAAATCTGTATGGTGCTAAAACAGAGAAAGAATAAGACAGACGCATTTCAGATATAGTGGCACGGAATTATTTTAAAAACTGAATGGATAGCTAACGACTAAGACGGAACGTAGGTTGCAATTTAACGTCTCGTTGACGACCATTCATTAGGTAAGGTGCGCTTGCTAAGTTAGGCGAAGACGGGGACTGGGACTTGCCTTTATGTGTCGGAAATGAACGCATGCAGTATTTGGTCAATGTAAGACGAAGGGAGATTTGGATGGAGCATAACGGATTATGTTAAGGGCTCACGGCACCCTGAGACTGAACCTCACTGGCTTACGACACACGGAAGTGAACCAGACCAGGTTCGAATTCGGGCGTCGAGTAAACGAACCTTCAACTGCAACACCGGCCAGACCGAGCATCGTTTTTAGGTGGTTCCCTGCGCTCGATCAGACAAATGCCGACACCCTTTCCATAAAAAAACTTAAAAAACTACAGATTAAACACAGTATGAAAGCAGCCAAAATATGAATACATATCAAAAAAATTTAATCTGTCACAGGCAGGCGGTTCACACAACTTTCTTCTCTTATCTCAGTTCTCTAGTCTGAGTGGGCGAAGGGCATCCGACCACGAGGTTAAAACAAAATAAATTACCAAATCTTGATACGAGTAGGGAGTCAAATGAAAACCTTAAAAGTGTAATTACAAATCGACATTTCGCGCCATTGTTCTGTTACGAATAATGTACGGAATGAAGGCGACAGAATACTATGGACATGCGAAACGTCCAAACATGGCTCAAATACCAGTTGAAAATGGCTGCTGCGCTTGCGGCATGCACCAAGGAAGAACAGCGTTCTGTCATACGTTTTCTGAGCAACGAATGTGCGAAACCTATTGAAATCCATCGGCGGATGAATGTCTAGTATGGTAATGCACGTCTATCGCTGCAGCAAATGTTTGAGTGGAGTAGAAAGTTCGGAAATGGCTTGGCTTGCATGACAGACGTTCATCGCTCGAGTCAGAGACACAGCACTGGCGCACCAGAGTCTACTGCAGCAGTTGAGGTGATGAATAATCACGATGTGACTGTGGATGAAAAAACCGAATCTCTGAACATCAGTCGTGGCTAAGCATATCGTATCATTTATGGAGTGCTGAGGTTTCGCAAAATCTCCGACATGGGTGCCACAGCAGCCGCCACAGAACACTCTGCCATACCCGCCGTACTCACCAGACCTCGCACCGAGTGATTATCACAATTTTGGACTACTCAAAGGAGCGAAGGGAGGGGAGAAATTTCGTTTAGATCAAGAGGTGCACCAGGCTGCTGCGCCCAAGACCAAAAGATTTTTTTTCTCCCCCAGAGGAATCGGTGCATTTCCTGCGCGCTGGAGGAAGTGTATTGAACAGCAGAGAGACTGCCCCGAAAAATGATATACTTCTTTTCCACTTTAGTTCAATAGAAAAGTTTAAAAATATATTTAAGGTTTTATTTGTGTGCCACTGTTACGAAGGACCCCACGACAAGTGACCCCTCTGACCACACGACAATCCCTGGAAGGAGGAAGAAGTCGATGGCGCCCTCGGAGCTAATTGGAAACGGAGCATAAGAACGGGTCGAGAAAAGTAAGTCGTGTCCTTTTCAGAGACATTTGCCTAAACCGCTTTAGAGAAATCACGGAAAACATACATCTCGAGGTTCTGTCGGGAATGTGAGTCGCTGTCCTGCTCGGTAACAATGAAGGAAGGCGCAGAGGCGTAAATCACAGGGGAAGACCGAGAGTGGGATATAGAGTACTGGTTACCAGTATTGATGCGTGGACGAGGTAGTGAGAGAGTGCGCAAGTAGACGAACATATGCAACTATGTTTATACAGTGACGTCACGTACTCAGAAGAATTTTGCTGGATGCCTCCAATCCTTTCCAAATGTACCTCAAAACCAAAAATATGTAGTAGTCCAATGTGTTGTACCTATTACAGTATGCAGATCTCCGGGTTTTCTGCAAACCCACAGTGTACGCATGCATAGGCTGTGAGCACTTAAAAATCGTTTCGCTACTGTAAGAAACACTGGAAGAGAAAAAACTGAAAGGAAGCTTGCGGCACTGCAGAACGGACATACTGTACGTTATACAGCTGACGCCTTACCCTTCGAACGCTCTGCCGTAGCGTCGTGATGCGCCTCTGACACGTTCTGCGTATCAAGTAAAGCCGCGCGGGTGGCAGGATGGCGGATCCGCGAGTGTTGTGCACCGCAAATAGCGGCCCCTCTCAGTCTGTGGGTGTTTGCTGGCACCCAGGCGGCTACTGCTGCGGCTGCTCTAAAAACAGGCGCCCACCACTGTCGTTGCTACCTCGCACACCCGCCCGCCGTGTTACGCTTATTGAAGCTGCCACATTATTGCGAAACACCGGGGAATCACCTGATGAACACCAGAACGACCTGCAAGCAAACAGAAACACTGGTCACTTTACTTATCGTCTGTCATATAAATATCTAAAAAATGATAAAAGATGTAACAGAATTGGGAGAAGTATTTTTTCCACATCGGTGCGAGCCATCATGAAAACACCAACTATGACAAAAGCGCGAACTACTAGTTATCGGTACACATTTAAACATCCATCTATAATACACTACTGGCCATTAAAATTGCTACACCACGAAGATGACGTGCTACAGACGCGGAATTTAACCGACAGGAAGAAGATGCTGTGATATACAAATAATTACCTTTTCAGAGCATTCACACAAGGTTGGCGCTGGTGGCGACGTCTACAATGTGCTGACATGAGGAAAGTTTCCAACCGATTTCTCATACACAAACAGCTGTCGACCGGCGTTGCCTGATGAAACGTTGTTGTGATGCCTCGTGTAAGGAGGAGAAATGCTTGCCACCACCTTCACAATAATTCTCCATTATTCCACTCTCGAACAGCGCACAGAAAAAACAACACCTGTATCTTTCCGTGTGAGCTCTTATTTCCCTTATTTTACTATGATAATCGTTTCCCCCAACGTATGTCGTCGTCAACAAAATACTTCCGCATTCGGAAGAGAAAGTTCGTAACTAAAATTTCGTGAGAAGATTCCACCTCAAAGAAAAACGCCTTTGTTTTCATTGTGCCCATTTCAAATCCTGTATCATGTGCAAAACACTCTCTCCCCTATGTAGCGACAGTACAAAACGGGCTGCCCTTCTTTGAACTTTTTCGATGTACACCGTCAGTCCCATCTGGTAAGGATCCCGCACCGTACGGCAGTACTCCAAAAGAGGAAGGACAATCGTAGTGTAGGCAGTCTCTTTAATAGATCTGTTGCATCTTCTAAATAATCGGGGAATAAATCGCAGTTTTTGGTTCGCCTTCCCCACAGTATTTTCTATGTGTTCTTTCCAATTTCAACTGTTCGTAATTGTAATTTCTACGTATATAGTTGAATTTACAGCCGTTAGATCTGATTGATTTATTGTGTAACCGAAGTTTAACGGATTCCTTTTAGCACTTATGTGGATGACCTCACAATTTTCATTATTTAGTGCCAATTGCCATTTTTCGCACCATATAGAGACCTTTTCTAAAAAGTTTTGGGATTTGTTTTTGTCTTCTTATGGCTTAACTAGACGATAAACGACAGCATCAGGTGCAAACAACCTAAGACGGCTGCTCAGATTGTCTCCTACATAGTTTATACAGATAAGTAACAGCAGAGAAACTATAACACTACCTTGGAGAACGCCAGAAATCGCTTCTGTTTTACTCGATGACTTTCCTTCAATTACTACGAACTGTGGCCTCTCAGACAGGAAATTACGAATCCAGTCGCATAACTGAGATGATATTCCATAAGCACGCTATTTCATTACAAGTCGCTTGTGTGGTACAGTGTCAAAAGCCTTATGGAAATCTAAAAATACAGAATCAATTTGAAATCCCTTGTCAATAGCACTCAACACTCCGTGTGAGTAAAGAGCTAGTTGTGTTCTACAAAAACGATGTTACCTAAATCCGTGTTGACTCTTCGGTGTAGCTCATAATGTTCGAAGACAATATAAGTTCTAAAATCCTGCTGCATATCGATATTAATTATATGGGCCTGTAATTTAGTGGATTACTTCTATTGCTTTTCTTGAATATTATCGTGTACTCCTTATGGAGATTATAAGCAGATCACATTGAAGTCCGCGCTAAATTTAGAGCTTGTGTAAAAAGTCCACAATCTTGGATATTTTGTGTTCGTTTAAATTTGGCATGGGTTTTTCGTTGTTTCTCCGACAATGTTCTAACCTTTTTTGTGTAACACGGAGGATTCAGCTCCATCGTTTGTTAATTTATTTGTTATAAATCTCTCAATTGCTACTATTTCTTTGAAATCAAGCCACGTCTGGTCTATACTCAAAAAATTAATGTGGAAGGAGTAGAGATTGTCTCAGGAAGGCATAAGCGAATTTTTATCTGCTTTAATGAATAGATATATTTTTCGTTTATCTTTGGAGGATTTGGGAGTTACGGTATCAGTCTCGCTACAACTCTGTTTACCAGTCCCTTTATTCGTTTTGATGCTCGTTATTAGCTCAGGATTATTTGCTACTAAGAGGGCAAGTGTATTTTCACACCGTTCACTATTAGGGCTCATGAACTAACTGCTTGAAATAATTTTCAGAGGATGCGTTTAGCACAATTCTGGATGATGTTGTATGCGTACTCCTGATATAAACACGGATTTTCGCTGACATATCGAGGGTAAATTGAAATCGCCACCAACTATAACTGTATGAGTTGGGTTCGTGTTTGAAATTAGACTCAAGTTTTTTTAAGGAAGGAAGGAACCGCTCCACGTCTGGAATGACTCCGCCAGGTATTCACATGGACTGTACAGTCGCTTTCTTCCCCTCCTTGGCATCCACGTCCCTAAGGGGCCACATAATGTGCCTAATATCGGAGCTCCCAATTATCAATAATCCCACCGTCTGTGATTGTCTGGATCTTGCAGGCAGAGGTTTCCCTGAAACAGTGCAAGCGACTGTATCTGGCTGAGGGACCAGTGTTTGGCACAGACAGTAAATGGAATGTGTTTATCAGAGAAACTGGATGGCCTTACGTTCGCCCCCCCCCCCCCCTCCCTGCGCCCAAGTATTTCGCCGTCTGTCACACCCCGAGGCGTCCTCCCACTCGACCACAGCTGAGGTGTCAACCTCAATGCGAACGGTAACTGGGCTGGCCGAACTCGTGGGTCATCCTGGACGTCCGTTGGATTCCCACAGCTGGCCAACAACACTGATGCCCACACACTGCAGCCTCAAGCTGTGTAACTGAAGCCATCGTAGCCTGGAGCTGAGAGTAAAGTGTCACCAACTTAGCTTGCATCCTCACACCGCAGTCACAGTCCCTACCCGTACTAAAAACCGTGGAAAGCTACACAACACATCGAGTCCGGAACCATGCTGCTGTTACGGTCGCAGGTTCGAATCCTGCCTTGGGCATGGATGTGTGTGATGTCCTTAGGTTAGTTAGATTTAAGTAGTTCTAAGTCTAGGGGACTGATGAGCTCAGATGTTAAGTCCCATAGTGCTTACAGCAATTTGAACCATTTTTACACTACAAAGAACTATCGACACATGCTACGGAACTCTACTGTAGACACTGACAAAAACGCAAGAAGTGTACCTAACAAATTAGATTAACAAACAGAGATTCAAAACCTAAACTACCATGGCACTCAGGTAAGACAAAATAATTCGCTCCTGATTAGGAACTTGTAATGTGTAAAAAAATCGGTATGCTTTCCGACACAAACGAGAACGTGAGAACTGTGTCTATTAAATATGAAATTGTAAACGACCTTGCAAAATGTCACAAAATCTGTTACGTCCCTACAGCTGCTGCTGCCACTGTCTTAGTCGGCGGCTGCTGCCCGACTCGGTGCAAATTCTCTGCACCTGATAACTTTGGTGTTGACGGGAGCATATACTCAAGCACTCATTCCTTTTCACTCATATTAAGTTATATGCGACGGACGTATGGTTATAATATCTGCCTTTTCCTCTATTTGAGGCAACACTGTGTTAAGCATTTACTGACAGCTGAGTTCCACGTTAAAAAGATGTTTTTATGTAGTGTGCAATTTTTTATCCCACCTTCGGAGTTGATTTTTGTGCCACTGGTTTTATTAGATTATTACGACTTGTTGTTGTTGTGGTCTTCAGTCCAGAGACTGGTTTGATGCAGCTCTCCATGCTACTCTATCCTGTGCAAAGTTCTTCATCTCCCAGTACCTACTGCAGCCTACATCCTTCTGAATCTGTTTAGTGTATTCATCTCTTGATCTCCCTCTACGATTTTTACCCTCCACGCTGCCCTCCAATACTAGATTGGTGATCCCTTCATGCCTCAGAACATGTCCTACCAACCGATCCCTTCTTCTAGTCAAGTTGTGCCACAAACGTCTCTTCTCCCCAATCCTATTCAGTACCTCCTCATTAGTTATATGATCTACCCATCTAACTTTCAGCATTCTTCTGTAACACCACATTTCGAAAGCTTCTATTCTCTTCTTGTCCAAACTAGTTATTGTCCATGTTTCACTTCCATACATGGCTACACTCCATACAAATACTTTCAGAAACGTCTTCCTGACACTTAAATCTATACTCGATGTTAACAAATTTTTCTTCTTCAGAAACACCTTCCTTGCCATTGCCAGTCTACATTTTATATCCTCTCTACTTCGACCATCATCAGTTATTTTGCTCCCCAAATAGCAAAACTCCTTTACTACTTTAAGTGTCTCATTTTCTAATCTAATTCTCCCAGCATCACCCTACTTAATTCGACTACATTCCATTATCCTCGTTTTGCTTTTGTTGATGTTCATCTCATATCCTCCTTTCAAGACACTTTTCATTCTAATTTATGTTACTTAGAACAAACACGTAATTCTGTCATAAAACACGTAACTCTGTCATCATCAGTACCGCAGTCACGTGCGATGCCGGCCGGCAGCCTTTTCCCCGCTCCCACAGCACGTCATTTGGGTGCAGACCGCTCTTCCGGCCGCTGCCGGCGTCCCAGATGTTGGAGCCGCTACTGCTCACTCAGGTGGCCCCATGAGGCTGAGTGCGCCTCGTTCTAGTCCTTCCACCAAGGAATACTCTCTGGCAATGCCGGGTCCTCAACATGGCCGTTCGACACGCTGTCCAGTTTGCTACAAAGGTGGACACACACTAATATGGTAACATTCCAAGTGTCAGTAAACTATTTTGATGAAACTTCGCGGGTGTATAAAGAGAGCAAAATAGTGCAATAAGTATTTTTTTTGTGCCTAATTTCAATTTTAAACGATAAACCCTCATCGAAAGGTAATTTGGCATTTTTAGTTTAGGGAGAATATCTTCGAAACGATGATATTAAAAGAAATGTTTTTATGTAAAAGTTAAAGTGCCATTAATGTTCTTAAAAACTGTAGAGTCGAATTTTGTAATAATATGAAATTTTGTGAAATATCCCACCACCATTAATTACACTCCTGGAAATTGAAATAAGAACACCGTGAATTCATTGTCCCAGGAAAGGGAAACTTTATTAACACATTCCTGGGGTCAGATACATCACATGATCACACTTACAGAACCACAGGCACATAGACACAGGCAACAGAGCATGCACAATGTCGGCACTAGTACAGTGTATATCCACCTTTCGCAGCAATGCAGGCTGCTATTCTCCCATGGAGACGATTGTAGAGATGCTGGATGTAGTCCTGTGGAACGGCTTGCCATGCCATTTCCACCTGGCGCCTCAGTTGGACCAGCGTTCGTGCTGGACGTGCAGACCGCGTGAGACGACGCTTCATCCAGTCCCAAACATGCTCAATGGGGGACAGATCCGGAGATCTTGCTGGCCAGGGTAGTTGACGTACACCTTCTAGAGCACGTTGGGTGGCACGGGATACATGCGGACGTGCATTGTCCTGTTGGAACAGCAAGTTCCCTTGCCGGTCTAGGAATGGTAGAACGATGGGTTCGATGACGCTTTGGATGTACCGTGCACTATTCAGTGTCCCCTCGACGATCACCAGTGGTGTACGGCCAGTGTAGGAGATCGCTCCCCACACCATGATGCCGGGTGTTGGCCCTGTGTGCCTCGGTCGGTCCTGATTGTGGCGCTCACCTGCACGGCGCCAAACACGCATACGACCATCATTGGCACCAAGGCAGAAGCGACTCTCATCGCTGAAGACGACACGTCTCCATTGGTCCCTCCATTCACGCCTGTCGTGACACCACTGGAGGCGGGCTGCACGATGTTGGGGCGTGAGCGGAAGACGGCCTAACGGTGTGCGGGACCGTAGCCCAGCTTCATGGAGACGGTTGCGAATGGTCCTCGCCGATACCTCAGAAGCAACAGTGTCCCTAATTTGCTGGGAAGTGGCGGTGCGGTCCCCTACGGCACTGCGTAGGATCCTACGGTCTTGGCGTGCATCCGTGCGTCGCTGCGGTCCGGTCCCAGGTCGACGGGCACGTGCACCTTCCGCCGACCACTGGCGACAACATCGATGTACTGTGGAGACCTCACGCCCCACGTGTTGAGCAATTCGGCGGTACGTCCACCCGGCCTCCCGCATGCCCACTATACGCCCTCCCTCAAAGTCCGTCAACTGCACATGCGGTTCACGTCCACGCTGTCGCGGCATGCTACCAGTGTTAAAGACTGCGATGGAGCTCCGTATGCCACGGGAAACTGGCTGACACTGACGGCGGCGGTGCACAAATGCTGCGCAGCTAGCGCCATTCGACGGCCAACACCGCGGTTCCTGGTGTGTCCGCTGTGCCGTGCGTGTGATCATTGCTTGTACAGCCCTCTCGCAGTGTCCGGAGCAAGTATGGTGGGTCTGACACACCGGTGTCAATGTGTTCTTTTTTCCATTTCCAGGAGTGTAATTTTGAAACTGGAAACGGTTTTTATAACATAAATTAAAGAAGCTTTCAAGCCACATACACCCCTCTGTAATAAAGCCGGTTTTTGAACTACCAATGTTGTAGCTCAGAGCTGGATGTAGGCACTTAGACTGGCCACTTCGTGCTAACGTTCATAGTACTGATGTAAGGCGTTGCTGCCTGCTGACATTTCCAGCATTTTATCCTCCAAGGGTACTAAGAGACGCTAGCCATCACGCAGAACCACTCGCCTTTTGAAACAGCCGCGACTGGTCAGACCACCTCACTCCAGCCGGATTATGGCAACCACGCCCTTCATGCCCAGGCTACGAATTAGCCTCAGTCCCACGGAAGCAGGAAACACTATCGGGCGGCAGCGGCCTGAGTAAAGAAACATAATTCAAATCCGGAATTACACACATCAAAAAAAGTTTTCCATCACCTCGGTTCGGAGAGTTCCGGAACCTGTACAGAAAATTGGAATAGAGATTAACATAAACATCATTTCCGCCCTTTTTATTGCTCATGAAAACCACGCATTGCATGTTGTACCACCATACAGTGAGACCTTCAGAGGTGGTGGTCCCGACAGCTATACATACCGGTACCTCTAATACCCAGTAGCACGTACTCCTGAATTGATGCATGCCTGCATTCGTCGTGGCATACTATACACAAGTTCATCAAGGTACTGTTGGTCCAGATTGTCCCACTCCTCAATGGCGAATCGGCGTAGATCCCTGAGAGTGGTTGATGGATCACGTAGTCCATAAACAGTCCTTTTCAATCTATACCAGGCATGTTCGATAGGGTTTGTGTCTGGAGAACATGCTGGCCACTCTAGTCGAGAGATGTCGTTATCCTGAAGGAAATCATTCACAAGATGGGCACGATGGGGGCGCGAATTATCGCCCATGAAGACGAATGCCTCGCCAATATGCTGCCGGTATGGTTGTACTATCGGTACTATTGGTCGGACGATGGCATTCACGTATTGTACAGCCGTTACGGCACTCTCCATTACCACCAGCGACGTACGTCGGCCCCACATAATGCCACCCCAAAACAGCAAGGAACCTCCACCTTGCTGCACTCGCTTGACAGTGTGTCTAAGGCGTTCAGCCTGACCAGGTTACCTCCAAACTCGTCTCCGAAGATTGTCTGGTTGAAGGCATATGTGACTCTCATCGGTGAAGAGAACGCGATGCTAACCCTCAGAGGTCCATTCGGCATGTTATTGGGCCCATCTGTACCGCGCTGCATGGTGTTGTGGTTGCAAAGATAGACCTCGCCATGGACGTCGGGAATGAAGTTGCGCATCATGCAGCCTACTGCGCACAGTTTGAGTCGTAACACAACGTCCTATGGCTGCACGAAAACCATTACTCAACATGGTGGCGTTGCTGTCAGGGTTCCTCCGAGCCATAATCCGTAGGTAGAGGTCATCCACTGCAGTAGTAGCCCTTGGGCGGCCTCAGCGGGTCATGCCCTCGACAGTTTCTGTCTCTCTGTATCTCCTCCATGTCCGAACAACATCGTTTTGGTTCACTTAGAGACGCATGGACACTTCCCTTGTTGAGAACCCTTCCTGGCACAAAGTAACAATGTGGACGCGATCGAACCGCGGTATTGACCGTTTAGGCATTGTTGAATTACAGACAACACAAGCCGTTTACTTCCTTCCTAGTGGAATGACTGGAACTGATCGGCTATCGGACCCTCTCCGGCTAATAGGCGCTTCTCATGCATGGTTGTTTACATCTTTGGGCTGGTTTAGTGACATCTCTGAGCAGTCAAAGGGACTATGTGATACAATATGTACAGTCAACGTCTATCTTCATGAGTTCTGGGAACCAGGGTGATGCAAAACTTTTTTTTTATCTGTGTAGCTTGACCAACTCTAGTTCGATTGGTTTTTGACCACTGCTGTTTAGACTTGTATGCTCGTCAGGTGCAGTTAACAGAGGAGATAGAGAAAATCCTAAGAAGTGGGGCACGTTTCGTAACGGGTTCGATTAGTCAGATCGTTACCGAGGTGCTCAAGTTACTCCACTAGCAAACACTACATAGAGACGTTGCGCATCACAGATAGATTTGCTGTTAAAATTGCTAGAGCTTATTTCAGGTGTTTTCAGGCAATGTATTACTTCCTGCTGCGTACAAGACCATGATGCACAGGTCAGAGGAATGAGAGCTCACACGCTTGATTCTTCCACCGTAGCACTGACGAGCGTAACAAGCCATGGGGAAATGGTGTTGGTTCACGAGCAACTTTAGCCACAAACGATACGGTGACTTGCAGAGAGTAGTTGTTGTCGTTGTCGTCGTCATCTTCGTCGTCGTCTTTAGTCCAAAGACTGGTTTAATGCAGCTCTCCATGTTATATATCTCTGAAAGTCTATTCAACGCTGCATAACTACCTTAACTTACAGCTGTTTAAGCTGCCTACTATATTCAAGTCTTTTCTCCGTGTAAAATCTTTACTCCCCTACACTTCATTACCAACTTAACAATTCCTCCATGTCTCTGGTTGCGCCCTATCAACCGATCCTTTCTTTTAGTCCAGTTATGTCACAAGCTTTTTTTCCCAAACCTCTTCAATGCCTCCTCATTTGTTATTCGATCTACCCATTTCATCTTCAGCATTCTTCTATAGCAATACGTTTCAAAAGCTATTCTCAACCTGTCTGAATTGCTTATCGTCCACGTTTCACTTATGCAATGTGTTTCACAATTCATGTTACACACTTCTAGAGCTTTAAGAGGGGCCTTAGTAGATGAAGTTTTACATAGTAATCCATGTGCGGAAACTCATCCAATGGCGCTACTGTCAAAGTTATACACGCCGGCGTGGGTAAGCGTGTATGTGCAAGGTGTCCCACTTGCCTAGCTCACCCAAAATAACTTTTCCCTGATGCGTTAAATGATAAATTGTTTCATCCAATGTTTTTTAACATCATTGGGTAGTTATTGCTGAGGGTATAAGTTTCGTGTGTCCTTACAGATGTAGGAGATACAGGGATGATGTCAAATTTTTGAAATGGAACCATGTACATTTTATTCAAGAAACCACTCACCCTCTCCATGAGCTACTCAAAAATGTATCACACTGTACCATTTTTGTCAAGAAAACATAGACGTGCAAACGATAAAGAGTACACAGGTTGTGAAGAAACCGAACTGTTTACTGAATTGCATAAGAAGTTCTCGGTTTACTTGCGGCGTCAAATTTGGATAAAATCCCGAGCTTTCGATGACTACATCCGTCATCTTCGTCAGGGGTAAAACTGACTGTCGAGGACCGGTGAGGCTTCCGCTTTTATAAGCAGTGGACGGCTTCTCATAGGCTGGTGACGTCACGGTGAAAACGGCGCGTAGGGAGGTGGCGGCCTCTATGTCCACAGATTTTGTTCGCGCGCTTTATCCAGCTTTGCTTACAGTGCCATCCGTCGCAACAGGCGGAGAACTGCGAGGAATGTAAGAAGTCTCCCTCTGCGCTCTTTCTTTATCAACTGCGCGCTTACATGCATTGCTGAGTGCATATCCGGAGTCTCTGTTGAAATTATTTTCACATAGTCTAATTTCAACTATTTCCCTGATGACAGAGTCTTAATAGTTTGAAGCGTGGGCAAGTATTCTTGTTTCATCGAATAAAATCTTATGTTTATTTAACAAACTGTGCTCAGCCACCGCTGATTTTTCTAGATACCTGTATTTCAAGTGTCGCTGATGTTCCACACAACGATCGGCAACAGTTCTTATAGACTGGCCCGCATAATTTTTGCCACGCTCGCAACGAATGCTGTTAATTCCCGGTACTCTCACGCCGGGATTATCTTTCACGAGTCGCAACTGGATAAAGCGCGCAAACAAAATCTATGGACATAGAGGCTGCCACCTCCGTACGTGCCGTTTTCACCATGACGTCATCCAGCCAATGAGAAGCCGTCCACTGCTTATAAAAGTGGAAGCCTCACCGGTCCACGACAGTCAGTTTTACCTCTGATGAAGATGACGGAAGGGGACTGATGACCATAGATGTTAAGTCCCATAGTGCTCAGAGCCATTTGAACCATTTGATGACGGAGGTAGTCATCGAAACCTCGGGATTTTATACAAATTTGACGCGGCAAGTAAACCGAGAACTTTTTATGCAAGGACTGCGTGCAAAAGACTCCGTTGTCATATTGTTTACTGCTTTAATTGTGCACATTACGCATCCAGTGTAATGCTGTAGTAGAGGTGTTGGGTTTTGATGCCGGCCGCGGTGGTCTCGCGGTTCTAGGCGCGCAGTCCGGAACCGCGCGACTGCTACGGTCGCAGGTTCGAATCCTGCCTCGGGCATGGATGTGTATGATGTCCTTAGGTTAGTTAGGTTTAAGTAGTTCTAAGTTCTAGGGGACTGATGACCACAGCTGTTAAGTCCCATAGTGCTCAGAGCCATTTGAACCATTTGGGTTTTGATTTCTGACAGAGGTACTCCTCCCCCCCCCCCCCCCCCCACCCTCCCGAAGCACCTCATTTGTTGTTGCTTTAGCGTACAGTACACTGCATACCAATTGTAGTCGTGCCTCAGACTAACTTACTGACTGCATGGCGGTAGCACTCATTCTGAATACAATTTTTGTTGTGTAAATGTTTATGATGTACACGCATGACGAATAGGTAGAAATACTGGTGATCTACGGAGAAACTGCACTGACAGGAAACAACTTAGTAACTTGCATTTCTGTGTTCAGTATCCGGCCGGAGTGGCCGAACGGTTCTAGGCGCTTCAGTCTGGAACCGCGAGACCGCTCTAGTCGCAGGTTCGAATCCTGCCTCGGGCACGGGTGTGTGTGATGTCCTTAGGTTAGTTAGGTTTAAGTAGTTCTAAGTTCTAGGGGACTGATGACCATAGATGTTAAGTCCCATAGTGCTTAGAGCCATTTGAACCATTTTTGTGTTCAGTACTGTTAGAGAACATTATGGCTATTAATTTATTATTTCTATGTTGTACTTTACAGTACATACCTGTACTGTAATTTGCTGTAGGCGGACGAAATTCTATTCAGGCACAACTACTGTACAGCAGACTATTCCCTGGCAAGCCATTCGCCTTCTCGCTGTATGTTTGGTCGTCTCATTTTTCGTGAAACTGGAAGGTTAAATGTAAGACCTCGAAACCGTCGTAGAAAACAAACAGACGATGCTGCTGAGGTCGCTGTGTTCGCTGCCGTAATCATGAATCCTCAAGTCAGCCGACAACGAATTCGACATGAAGTTGGTATCTCGAAAACAAGTGCAAACCGCATTCTGCAACGTCCTAAATTCCACCCTTACCATGTTCATGTTCACCAAGAACTTCATGGAGATGATTTCAGCAATAGGGTTCAATTTTGTCAACAACATCTGACCAATCCTGATTTCTTCTCAGATGTTCTTTTTACCGACGGGGAGTTATTCTAGAACGACGGTATTGTCAGTATGGGAAGTATGCATTATTGGTCCGGCAGCAACAACGATGGCAGACCATCAACGTCCGTGGAACGTTAGCGTTTGGTGCGGAATTATTGGAGATACCATTACCAGACTTTCCTTTGTAAATGGCAACCAAAATGGCAGATTATATGCCCGATTTTTATGACACACTCTTCCTATTCTCTTGGACGCCATACCTCTGAACAAGAGGATGGTTATGTGGTATCAGCTTTATGGATGCCCTGCACTTAATGCCTTACGAGCACGAAGAATTCTGGACCTTAAATACCTTGGTAGCTGGACTGAACGTGGTGAGCCAGTTAATTGGTCTGCCCTGCCCATCTCCGGACCTCACAACGCTGGATTTCTTTTTCTGTGGGAAGCAATCGAAGGATGCTGTCTACCAAAATGTTGCAATAACACCAGAGGACATGCTGCAATGCACATTGCAGACAACCTTCTGAACATACTACCTAAAATTAAAATTTAGATTACACATTATCAAATTGCTCTTTTTCAAATATACACTACTGCCCATTAAAATTGCTGCACCAAGAAGAAACGCAGCTGATAAACGGGTATTCATTGGACAAATATATTATACTAGAACTGACATCTGATTACATTTTCACGCAGTTTGGGTGCATGGATGCTGAGAAATCAGTACCAAGAACAACCACCTCTCGCCGGCCTTGATACGCCTGGGCATTGAGTCAAACAGAGCTTCGATGGCGTGTACAGGTACAGCTGCCCATGCAGCTTCAACACGATACCACAGTTCATCACGAGTAGCGACTGGCGTATTTTGACGAGCCAGTTGCTCGGCCACCATTGACCAGATGTTTTTAATTGGTCAGAGATCTGGAGAATGTGCTGGCCAGGACAGCAGTCGAACTTTTTCTGTATCCAGAAAGGCCCGTACAGGACCTGCAACATGCGGTCGTGCATTATCCTGGTGAAATGTAGGGTTTCTCAAGGATCGAATGAAGGGCAGAGCCACGGGTCGTAACACATATGAAATGTAACGTCCACTGTTCAAAGTACCGTCATTGCGAACAAGAGGTGACCGACACGTGTAACCCCGTACCATCACGCCGGGTGATGCGCCAGTATGGCGATGACGAATACACGCTTCCTATGTGCGTTCACCGCGATGTCGCCAAACACCGCTGCGACCATCATGATGCCGTAAAGAGAACCTGGATTCATCCGAAAAAATGACGTTTTGCCATTCGTGCACCCAGGTTCGTCGTTGAGTACGCCGGCGCAGGCGCTCCTGTCTGTGATGCAGCGTCAAGGGTAACAGCAGCCATGGTCTCCGAGCTGATAGTCCATACTGCTGCAAACGTCGTCTAACTGTTCGTGCAGGTGGTTGTTGTCTTGAAAATGTCCCCATCTGTTGACTCAGGGATCGAGACGTGGCTACACGATCCGTTACAGTCATGCGGATAAGATGCCTGTCATCTCGACTGCTAGTGATACGAGACCGTTGGGATCCAGCACGGCGTTCCGTATTGCCCTCCTGAACCCACCGATTCCATATTCTGCTAACAGTCATTGAGTCTCGACCAACGCGAGCAGCAATGTCGCGATACGATAAACCGCAATCTGCGATAGGCTACAATCCGACCTTTATCAAAGTCGGAAACGTGATGGTACGCATTTTTCCTACTTACACGAGGCATCACAACATCGTTTCACCAGGCAACGCCGGTCAACTGGAGTCTGTGTATGAGAAATCGGTTGGAAACTTTCCTCATGTCAGCACGTTGTATGTGTCGCCACCGGCGCCAACCTTGTGTGAATGCTCTGAAAAGCTTATCGTTTGCATATCACAGCAGCTTCTTCCTGTCGGTTAAATTTCGTGTCTGTAGCACGTCATCTTTGTGCTGTAACAATTTTAATGGCCAGTAGTGTATTTTTCTTGCTATTCCCTTTCTGCATTTTATTTCGGTATCTTTATGTAATATATGATACAAAAAGTCCTCTTCTATACACTCGATTGTGATCACACGACGACTCTCGGGCCTGCTAGGTGTGAATATGGATGTGCGTGCAGCACAGTGTGACGCACAGTTTTGAGGAAGCGACGGCAGCACGTGGGCACGCTGGTCGGCCGTCGCCTTGAAGCTCGCAGAAAGCGTGCTGGCAGCCCCGGGGTGGGGGGAGCGCGTGGCGGCGCATGCGCGCAGCGGTCGCAGCATCTATTGACCTCCGCGAACGCCTCCTGCCGCCTGCCGACACAGCGCCTACTGCGGCTCCTAATCCTCTTAAAATTTTAACCACGCCGTCGTCGGATCGCGTTAAACATGCACGGCGCTCCCACCGAAAATAATCCGCCTCGCGAACGGGTGGTGGGCGCCTCGAGCCACCCCTTCTAGCCGACCGCGGGTTTCCGTCCATTCAGAACGCAGGCGTAGTACTACGGCCAAGCAGCACCCACGTGTTAATTGTTGGCAAACAGTGCGGTCGATTGTGTTTCTCTCGGAAGTATCAGGAAACGCACGTATCTCGTGTTGACCTGTATAAAATGGTGCGAAATGTATCGAAAGCGTCCCTTTGCCGCAGTGGATAGCATATTAGACTTCTAATATTTGACTTCCTTCATCTCCCTATTTTCATTTCTTTTCTTTTGTCCCTCCCGTGCCAATTTAAATTCCTCTATTTTTTAAGTAAATACTCGTCGATAACAAAATCGTTGGAAACGGATCTTCATTACTTCTCCTGAAGAAAACTATATTTCCCTAGTATTGGTGAACGCATGGCCGAACTAACCAAGAACCTCAGTTCAACGTGTTCTGCTCTTAGAACCATCTCTCATTGTGTTAAAGTAAAGAAAATGGTGTTCGCATATTTTCATTCCTTATTGTCTTGTGGAATAATTTTCTGTGGCAATGCACACAAAGTAAATAAATTATTTGTTCATCAGAATATTTTGTAAAGTACAAGGTGATTATAATTAAACTTTCGCTACTTGAGCCAGAGTAGACGGAAAACTATTCACCGTATGGGTACCGAACTTTATAGGAATGATGGTCTGACTGTGAGCTGCAGTATTTGCGTTGTCAGTAGTTTCAGTGTCATGACTTACTGTTAGGCGCCCGTGCTGGTTCGGCGACGTACCGTTGAAACGCAAGGAGCAGTTTGCGTTTCAGCTGCACACAGTCAACATGTCTGGACAGGCTCAACAGTGCTTTACTCGCAAAGCTTTTTGCCAAAGCAACTGCAATAGTGTTGCTGCTGTTCCCGAGTACTGAAGCATTATAGGAATACGCAGAGGTCCTTTTCCTCAGTGGGATTCAAGGATAGGGTAAGGAAGTACGAATTAACTGGCGATTTGAGAATCGCTCCTGGGGAGAGACCAACAGCCAGTTGCGCCACAAACTGTTGCCATGGCTGAGAATGCTGGACGTAATGTGCGTGCTTCAAGCAGGGCACGAGCTGTGTTAAGACAGCTGAACAGTCTATGGTCCACCATTGGAAAATGTGCTGCGAACATTGGGAAATGGTATCCGTAGTACCTCCTGCCGGAGGTTCGAGTCCTCCCTCGGGCATGAGCGTATGTGTTGTTCTTAGCGTAAGTTAGTTTAAGTAATGTGTAAGACTAGGGACCGATGACCTCAGCAGTTTGGTCCCTTAGGAATTCACACACACATTAACCGTAGTACCGTGGATGCAGGTGGTCGTCACAGTGAGCAACGTTCGTAACCTGGAATATAAACATGGAACACAATTAACGAACTTTACCCTCTCATGTGGAAATTAAAATGTTTCTTTTAATGGTTTATTTCTTATTTCTCTTTCGCATGTCCTTACAAATGTTTCCATAAGCCGGCCGGAGTGACCGAGCGGTTCTAGGCGCTACAGTCTGGAACCGCGCGACCGCTACGGTCGCAGGTTCGAATCCTGCCTCGGGCATGGTTGTGTGTGATGTCCTTAGGTTAATTAGGTTTAAGTAGTTCTAAGTTCTAGGGGACTGATGACCTCAGATGTTAAGTCCCATAGTGCTCAGAGCCATTTGAACCACTATCCATTCTGTTTTTTTTTTTTTTTTAATTCTTTATTGACATAACAATAATAATTATACATATTTGGCTCACCTCCTAACATGATTAGTGGGCCATTAATTGTTATATAAGACTAAGTTTTTTGCAGCTTAGATTACAATTTTTTTTGTTAGTGAGCTACTATTTAAGTTCCTAAAGTAGTGTTAGATTCCTACAACAACAATGGGCAGATTAGTTTTACCTACTTCTAACCTAGAAATGACTACTAACTGCAGCGTCACAGGTGTGCCAGTAAATACAAACCTACTTGGAGTGGCCAGGCTCCTCGAGCTAACCCCGGGGAGCATGCCCCTGGCACTGGGCCGGCCAAGGTTAGTAATCGCTGCAGTTTCCTATGTTAGTATTTTAAACTAAGTCCTACTACTACTAGCTTAACCTACGTCATAGTTGGTGCTTGTCGTGATCGGTGTGATTGATCCCACCCCCCTAATCCCATACGTGGCGGTTTCCAACTGATGGAAGTCGGCCATTCCACGCACAGGCGGTATGGGATTGGGATCAGGCCTTAATCGGTTGGTTAAAGAGTTCGATGTCTATTCTTGATCCCTCAAGTATTCTATTGAGACTTTTCACGATACCTCTTCTGCCAGAGCATTCAGGGTATGGAAAGTGTCTTCTTGTCTTAGGAGATTGTATCTCTCTTTGTTTTAAAGTCTGTCTCTGAGTGTTGTCGCCACGTCGTTGAAGAGAGGGCACTCGAAAACCACATGATCGGGAGTTCCCTCAGCCGCGCCACGGTCACACTCAGGGGTTGCCCTTTTCCCAAACCGACATAAGTATGTCGGATAGGGTCCATGACCAGTGAGAAAGTGGATGAGTCCTCGTGTAGGTTCAAAATATTTCATGGTCCCGCGTTCTTTAACATCAGGTAAAAACTGAAATGTTCTTCTCCCCGTTTCATCTTCCTCCCAATTCCTCTGCCACAGTTCCTCCCCTCTGTTTCTTATTTCCCTCTTATCCTCTACTCTCACACCCATGATATCTGTTATTTTTTCCCCATTCCGTTTTTTAGCCCAATACCATGGCGCTTGTTCACGTATTTTGATATCTAACGGGCAGAGCCCCATTATGACTAACAGAGCTCCTCCTGGTGATGTCCTGTAGGCCCCTACTGATCTTAGAATCATATTTCTTTGGACTCTTCTCACTATCATGGCGGGCACGACCCGCGTGAGCCTGTGCGCCCAGACTCCCGAGCCGTAACCCACTACTGAGGTCAAGATGCTGTTGTGATAGAGTTTGATGAGATGAGGGGGGAGATGAAATCGTTTATGTCCGATGGAAATGAGATTATTTAGTAACTGGAGGTCTCTCTGAATTACGGTTTCTATGTGTTTTCCAAAGTTCCATCTCTCGTCAATTATGACTCCCAGGTATCGCGCCTCTCGTCGCCGAAGAACTGGTGAGCCATCGATTCTGACAGTGGGATTCCTGATAAGCTGACCTTTTAGCAGTAAATATGTGGATTTAGTAGGAGATATTTTCATCTTCTTGTTAAGGCACCATTGGTGCAGTTTTTCAATGGCCCTTTCGATCTTTGGCTCGATGTCCTCTCGGCTACGACCGCCGACCAGCAGGAGGAGGTCATCTGCGTAGGCTATCACCTCTAGCACTTCCTCACTTTGTTGCAGTTCGTCTAGTAATGGTTCCATGTGGATATCCCAGAACAGGGGCCCCAGAACAGAGCCTTGAGGACACCCCTTTGTGATTACTTTTCCAATTCTCCCGCTAGGGGATGATAGCCAAACCTCCCTGTCCATACAATAGCTCCTCAGACACCCATAAAGCGGCCCTGGACACTTTCTCCCGTAAACAGGAGAAGACCGAAGGCCACCACAGGTTGTCAAAGGCGCCACTAATATCCACCATGATGCCGACGACGTACTTATGCGGGGTCGAGCCACAGACCTCAGCCGCCAGAGCGATGGCATCAGATGCCGACCGCCCCGGCCTGAAGCCGAACTGCCTGCTGCTCATCCCCCACAGTACCCGGTGAGCCGTCAATCTGTCAGCCAGCAGTTTCTCCAGGAGCTTCCCGAATAGGTCCAATAGGCAGATTGGCCTGTAAGATTTAACTTCGGTTGAATCTCTCTCCGGTCATTTTTTAATTATCACGTTCGCGGTTTTCCACCTCTTAGGAAACCTTCTTTGTCGTAGACATTCGTTGAATAGGTGGGTCAGCGGCGCGACTAACTGGGGTGCCAGAAATTGCACCACCTCAGCCACAGTGCCGTCTGGTCCTGGAGCTTTCCCTCTTTTTAGGGATCTTGTTTGTGCAGCCACCTCCTCTTCCGAGAATGGGTAGACTGCCGTGTTGTTGTTATAATCCACTAGATATGTGTCACGCAGTTGCTTCTGGATTTCAGTTTCTCCATCCGCATTGTCGTCAGGCAGCAGGGATTGGAGAAGGACCTCAGCAGTTTCGTGCCAAGACTCCGTCATCCCATCCCCTCGCCTGACTGTTGATAACTCCAGGGGAGAGCGGATTTTTTCCCTTACTAATTTATAAGGGAGACCCCACGGATCTAAGGCCAACTGGTTCAGCACGTAGCTTTCCCAGCTACGCATTCTCACTTCGCTTAACTCCTTCTGGAATCTCTGCTTGGCCTCCCTGTATCGCAACTGCCATCTTTGTCTTTCCAGCCAGACGACACTGCGCTGGTAGTTTCTCCATAGCCTTCTGACAGATTGACGTAAATCCTCTAATTCGGGCGACCATGGTGACGGCGAGGCCGCCACGGCCTTCCTCCTGGTTGGTACAGCGGCCCTCGCCGCTCTATGTACTGCACCCACCAGTTCCTCAGCTCTTTCGTCTACGTCTAGGTCTTGATGTGCGTCACCTTCTGGTAAGGCAGGAATGTCGCACTCCCTTGCTAAAAGTTCCCAATTTGCTTTGTTGTAGTTAAATTGCACCTCCCACCCCATGGTCCAGCGGCACTCTCTTTCACTTAGAGTGAAGGTTATTAAGTTGTGGTCACTCGTGGTGGCATTGCTTACGACTATCCAATTCTTTATTATGTTAGCTGCATTGTGTGATGTAATGGTTACATCTATATTCGTGCCTTGTCCTCCTCCTGCTGTGTAGGTAGGAGGATTGCCCGGCCTGTTGGCCACCACGAGCTGCGGAGCCATAAGAAAATCTTCCACTTTATCACCGTTTGCGTCTCTGGTGCCGGGATTTTGCATTGATGTCAGCTGTTATGATTATCTTTCGTCCCCGCAACGCCACGGTAACTCTTGCCAGATGTTCTAGGTGTTGTTCTATCTCATCTCCGTATTGAAAATACATATTTATGAGAATAATTACTCCCATCGGGGACTGAAGCTCCACGACGTTGCAGTGACGAGTTGTAAATTGTGAGAGCGCAGTTACCCTCAAGAGTTTGTTTGTTACTACTATTGCTGCTCTAGGGTCCTCACATCTGCTGACAATTTGCCAAGTTGTGGCAGCAAAAGCTATTTTCCCAGCTTGGGAGTACGGCTCCTGTAGGCAGAGCACGTCCAGTCTCCTCTCCTCCACCTCTTTGCGGAGCTCCTGCATAACAAGTCGACTGTTGTGCGTATTTAATTGTCCAATTGTTATCTCAGTCGTCATGGAAAGTATGTGTGTATGTGGTCGTCCGGCCAGGTCTTACTCCAGTCGAAAGCAATTCGTCCGTTTGCCAGTACGGCCTGTTCGTAAATGTCCTGAAGGTCAAACTTTTCACCACGTCTCTCAAAAACTTTTTTCAGTAAGTCCCGCAGGGCTCCGAAATCAGTGGGGAGATACACTGACTTGAACTGAATTCTGTCTACAGCCTCCATTACCGAGAAGGTTACCTTTTTACCCTCTTCGTGTCCTACACGGACCACATGCCGTAAGGCAGTGGCCAGGGTAATCGGCTCTTCCCGCCTGGCCGGTTGCATCGTGTACTCGATGTTGGGGTACACCCTTACCGGGTCCACGGGTGGCAATCTGACCACTGGAGTGTTCTGCGTTGTGGACTTCAGGCTTGTACTTGTGACAGCACTATCTTGGATGGGTCGGTTTTCTTTGAGTTTTGTCTGGGATATTGCAGTCATAGGATGCCCTTGCCGCTTCAGATGGATTGTCGGCTTTGTTTCCCGGCGTTGAGGGGTGGAATCTGTGTTCAGTACGGGAAAATCTGTTTGTATTTTTATATCAATCATATAAGGCTCTGTTTGTATGGCCTTGTCTATTATTTCTGTCTTAGTGGCACCCGAAAGCGCCACCAGGAAGTTCTTAAACCTGGTTGCCCTCATAGCGTCCCGCCTCCTCTTGCTTGGGGATTTACGCTTTGGCATCCTGTTTGGTGGGCTGTGATCAGCCATAATCGATTTTGGAGATTAATCGTTGTTCCAACATTCTGTATGTTGGGCAATTGCGTCCCGAGGCTCCGCCTGACTTTTTCCCGCGGTTTTTGCAGGGAATGCAGACCGCTGCTGCTTTGCAGTCTTTGCGGTTGTGTCCACTTGCGCCACACTTCGTGCAAGCCGACTCTCTGGTACAAAGCCTTAGGATGTGATCCAAGTCACCACAATTGTGGCAGCGAGGTACCACGATGTAGTCTCTGACGTTAACAGAATGAAATCCTACATATAGTCTGCCCATTGCTGTGATTTTCCTCCACATTGGTGCCGTGACCTCATCACGCCCCCGAGGCCCCGTCTTGAATCTCAATTTGAAGCTCTTTCGAAATTCCTCCTCATTTACATCATCAAAATTTTGCTCTTTTATTGTGTTCGTCAGTTCGTCATCAGTCATTATAGTTGGCACGTCATAAAGAATTACTAAGAGATTTCTTTTCTTTGGTGGTTCACATTTGACCAGTGAGTTTAGTTTCTGATTGTTTAATATTTTATCTTTGTCTTCCTCTGAGGCTACTTCCACAATTACTGAATTTTTGCTGGGTTTAATTCTCTTTATTTTAATTTTGTCTTTAGCTGGGTTTACAGTTTTTGTGAACAGCTCCTGGATTTTCTTTACACTGGTGTCTTGCCCAGGCAGTGTCCTGAGAAAGACCGCGGTGTCTGTTCTTTTGGCTGCTTTGTCTATGGTTTCTTTTGTTGTGTGCGGCTTAGTTGGCGCTTGCGCAGCCACCGCCACCCGGGTCTTGATCGGTTGGTTTCTCAGTCTACTGTTTTCTTTTTCTAATTCCTCCACCCGGCCTTCAAGTTTTGCATGGGCGATGGCCCATGCGGTGAGTTCATTTTTCATGATTGTTAAAGCCGCTTGGCTTATTTTGCCGTTTTTGACGTTCTGCTCTAGGAGCAGTGAAATTCTACCGTGTCTTTGTGTCACAGATTCACCTTCTGCCTCTCCCAGCTCGTCCTGGGGAGAGGGATCAGGCGCAATAGAAGCGCGTTTGGACGCACAAAAATCACTCGTTTCAGTTGCCGCCATGATGAGTAACGAATGATAAGAGATGGGAGCCCGTCTCTTGCCCCGGACCGGCTCCTCTGGCATGGGGGGGGGGGATCCATTCCGTTTACGTTCCAAGTCCTTTGCTGATTTTCGACCCAACCACAGTAGTCTAACGCAAATGAAATGGTTCAGGCCTCAAAAATGGTTCAAATGGCTCTGAGCACTATGGGACTTAACATCTGAGGTCATCAGTCCCCTAGAACTTAGAACTACTTAAACCTAACCAACCTAAGGACATCACACACATCCATGCCCGAGGCAGGATTCGAACCTGCGACCGTAGCGGTCGCGCGGTTCCAGACTGAAGCGTCATACCGGCCGGCCGGAAAAATATTATGTGAACATTTTATAAGAGGTAGTCAAATAAAAATGAGATGGATGGAAAAAAAGTAAATAAACTGTTTATTATTTAAAACGTAATCGCTTTAACTGTTAATATATTTATCCCACTGTGAAACAAGACGGTCAATGTCTTCATGGAAAAATATTTGTGATTGCTTATGAAATAATAATTTCATCCAGGCGTGCATCTCATCGTAAGAAGCAAAGCGCCGGACACGAATGTCTTTCTTCAGGGCTCCAGAAAACGGAAATCTCGCTCCAGAAAATGGAAGTCCCGTGGGTAGAGATCGGGAATGCATGGAGGACGTGTGGGAGGGCCCACAGGTTGTCAAGATTGTTTCGACTACGCTGCAGAAGTTTTGCTGGGAAACCCTTACACATCCTCCGTACAGTTCCTATCTCTCCCCACGCGATTTCCATATTTTCGAAGCCATGAAGAACGATATTCGTAGCCGTCGATTAGCTTTGGACAAAGAGGTTCATGCCTGGTTACAGTTAAGGTTCCGTACGCAACCGCAAACATTTTTCCGCGAAGGCATTGACAGTCTTGCCGACAGTAGGGTAAACTTGTTAACCGTCATGGCGATTTCTTTTAAAATAATAAGCAGTTTACTTACGTTCTTCCATCTGTCTCATTTTCATTTCACTTCCCCTGATAGGTTATCGGATGCATCGTATTGATGACATTATGAGGAGTAGAATACTTGAGCGACTGGAGGCTGGTCAAACACAGCAGGTCGTAGCACGGGCCCTCCGTGTGCCACAAAATGTGATCTCAAGATCATGGCAACGATTCCAGCAGAAAGGAAACGTGTCCAGGCGCTACAGTACGGGACGTCCACAGTGTACAACACCACAAGAAGACCGATATTTCACCATCAGTGCTCGCAGACGGTCACGGAGTACTGCAGTTAGCCTTTCTCGGGACCTTATCGCAGCCACTGGAACAGTTGTCTCCAGACACACAGTCTACAGACGACTGAACAGACATGGTTTATTCGCCCGGAGACCAGCAAGGCGCATTCCACTGACCCCTGGTCACAGGAGAGCCCGTAAAGCCTGGTGTCAAGAACACAATACATGGTCATTGGAAGAGTGGTCCCAGGTTACGTTGCGGAAGAGTCCAGGTATAGTCTGAATAGTGATTCGCGCCGGGTTTGCATCTGGCGTAAACCAGGAACCAGATGCCAACCCCTTAATGTCCTTGAAAGGGACCTGTATGAAGGTCGTGGTTTGATGGTGTGGGGTGGATTACGATTGGTGCACGTACACCCCTGCATGTCTTTGACAGAGGAACTGTAACAGGTCAGATGTATCGGGACGTCATTTTGCACCAGTATGTCCGCCTTTTCAGGGCTGCAGTGGGTCCCACCTTCCTCCTGATGGATGATAACGCACGGCCCCACTGAGCTACAATCGTGGTGGAGTACCTCGAAACAGCTGATATCAGGCGAATGGAGTGGCCTGCCTGTTGTCCAGACCTAAACCCTATAGAGCACGTCTGGGATGTTCTCGGTCGACGTATCGCTGCACGTCTTCAAACCCCTACGACATTTCAGGAGCTCCGACACTTGCACTGGTGCAAGAATGGGAGGCTATACCCCAGCAGCTGCTCTACCACCTGATCCAGAGTATGCCAATCTGTTGTACGGCCTGTGTACGTGTGCATGGTGATCATATCCCATATTGATGTCGGGGTACATGCGCAGTAAACAGTGGCGTTTTGTAGCACATGTGTTTCGGGACGGTTTTCTCAACTTATCACCAATACCGTGGACTTACAGATCTGTGTCGTGTGTGTTCCCTATGTGCCCATGCTATTAGCGCCAGTTTTGTGTAGTACCACGTTGTGTGGCACCACATTCAGCAATTATCCTTAATTTATGAGCATGAGTGTAGTACGAATGATACAGTTTTATATCCTGGGCAAACTATTCGTTAAATAGCAACAGAAAACAATAATAGATTAAGTTAGTGTAGCTTTTAGCACAAATTGTTTAATGTTAATTACACTTGAACTTGTAAATTTTAATTCCACTGCAACTGCAAAATTGAAATGTACACAGTCCAGTCCCATTAATGTGGCTACCTGTCAAAAGCCTGAATAACCACTTTTTGCAGCGTGAGACTTGCAGGAAGAGTATCAGTGGGGTTCTGGAAGGTTTCTGGGTTGAGAGCCATGGCGCGAACAACCCGGTCGAGATGGTCGCACAGGTTCTCGATTGTTCTTAAAACCGGGGCGTCTGGCAGCCAGGGCAGTACGGTATACTCATCCTGGTGCTCTTCGAGCCGTGCACGTGCATTGGACGTGTCTGACACGTTGCATTGTCCTGCTGGTAAATGCCATCGTGATGACTGAAAGCAAACTGCATGAAGGAGTCGACACTGTCCCAAGGATAAAGGATATATGCATACTTGTGTTAATCCATTGCGCCTTCCAAATTGACATCACCCAAGCAATGCCATGAAAACATTCTGCAGACCATAACGCTTCCTCCGTCGATCTGGACCCTTCCGACGATTTTTGTAGGGTGTCTGCTTTCAGACGTTTCATTTCGATGGAGCATAAAACGTGATTCATCTGAAAAGGCCATCTGCGGTCACTCAGTGGACGCCCAGTTGCGATATTGGCGTGCAAATTGCCGCCTTCGTCGCCGATGAACAGTAGTCACATGGATGCGTGAACCAGACGTCTACCGCGAAGGCTCACCCTCAGCAACCGTTCACTGAATGTCGTTGAGGAGACTTTGCTGGTAGCCCCTTGGTTCATGTGGGCAGTCAGTCACTCAACAGTTGCCCGTACACATCTCCGCAGCCGCACCCCTGTTATCTACGGCCCGTAGTGAATCACAGTTGCCTCGGCGCCAGTTTCGGATAACGCCATTTTGCCAGGCACGGTATATTTTAACCACAGCAGCACGCCAAGAGTTCACAAACTTGGCCGTTTCGGAAATGGTTCCACCCATTTCCCGAATGCCAATGATTATGCCCTTTTGCACATCATACAAATCGCTCCGTTTCCGCCGCGCGGTCTTAAGCACCTTGTCACAGGCCGTGCAGCTCCCCCCGGCGGAGGTTCGAGTCCTTCCTCGGGCATAGGTGTGTGTGTTGCCCATAGCGTAAATTAGTTTAAGTCAGATTAAGTAGTCCGTAACCTTATGGACCGTAAGACCTCACCACAAATTTCCAAATTTTTGCTCCGTTTCCGTATTACAACAACTGCGCTCTTTTCCGCGACCCCCAAAACGCTTTATAATTATACCGTCCGCTGCTAGTGCTGCTACCTGCGTCTGTAAATGGTTACTGCATGGTAAAGTCACGGATAGGTGGTGATAGGCCGTGTATATTTGTGTTCAAGCCAACAAATTCAATTACCTAAAGCGATAATACAGATTTATATAGTTTTCTTAGCAAATGCCGTTCTAAGTATTTGCAATTCACGACCTGAAAGGATGTTATTAATTTACTGAAGCTCCCACCCAGTGGGAAAAATTTTGCAATCATATATTAATGACAATTAAAATTAAAACAGAAAGGACAGCAAGTAACGAAATTTGGTTCAAATGGCTCTGAGCACTATGGGACTTAACTTCTGAGGTCATCAGTCCCCTAGAACTTAGAACTACTTAAACCTAACTGATCTAACGACACCACACACATCCATGCCCGAGGCAGGATTCGAACCTGCGACCGTAGCGGTCGAGCGGTCTAGACTGTAGCGACTAGAACCACTCGGCCACACCGGCCGAACAACGAAATTTTGCTTATTGTGTGAATATTACTAAGAAGAATGCGTGGTTAAATTTCTGGATGACTTTGGGTATATAGCTGCGAAATTTAGTACCCGGAACAGTGACAGCAACAACGGCCTTAATCCAGCTGTGCACCCAGTTGAACTCAGTCTGAATGTCAGACGTGGGCACGCCATTCCAAGCTGCTGTCACAGCTTATGTCAGAGTTCCTGATCCATAGTGGCTGACATGTGATGGCGTGCCGGTCTCACTGCAAGCCGAGACCAGGTGTCTCCAGTGGGTCAGAGATCTCGAGAATCTCTCGCCAGCGTACCAGTTGAAACGTCCCCTTAGAAAAATTATACATGACTGTGTTTAAACTGGCACACAATATATTTCAGCGCAACGCAATCTGACTTCCAAAAACCCCTACAGAAGAATGGCCCTGACTAACATTAACGTATACGTTTCACAAATCACTTACCTCACAAAAAATCTTCGTTACTCGAACTACTGCAATACAGCGAGCGCCACTACTGCCAGCTAAATAAAAGATTCAGAATACTGAAGGCACTAACTACTGATAGGCATAGTCAGCAAATGAAAGATTTTGATAGAGAACAAACAATGTATTTACCTTAATAGTGTTCAAAAGTCATAATATATATAGCAGTTCATGACATCCATTCTTACAAATGTACTTTTTGTGATGGACACACGTCCAGATCATCCGCTCTCAAAAATCCGCCATCTCACTTCCCCACATCCACCACTGCTGGCGGCTCACCTCCAACTGCGCAACGCTACGCGCTGTTAACAGCTAGCTGCCCAACACTACAATGGCAGACAACAATGCAAACTAGTTACAGACTGCACATAGCACAGCCAGTGATTTTCATACAGAGCACTACGTGGCGTTACCAATAAGAAAACCTAAACAGCCTACTTACATAGCCCCCATGCTTCCCACAAAAAATTTTACAAATTGTTTTGGGCACTGGCCAATACATATTTGTTAAAATTTTTTCACAATTACAATAACAAAAAAATCAAATGCACCCACTTATTGATACAATGTTGGTCAAAAGCTAAAATTTTCTCACAGTCCATAAAGACAGTCCTGATCGTTCATCACAGTAAAATAGCAGTGTTTTTCTCAAAGTCTGAGCAGTAAAAGAAAATTCACACGGAAGTAGTGGATTTCCATGCAGTCTTGAAGAAGTAGTGTTGTCCTTCCAACGGAAAGATAATGCTGACTCTTGACATGCAGACAGGTAATGGTCCACAACAGAGCAAACCCACAGCAGAGTCAATCGAAGTTTTGAAGAAGTAGTGTTGTCCTTCCAATGGAAAGATAATGTTGACTCTTGACATGCAGACAGGTAATGGTCCACAACAGAGCAAACCCACAGCAGAGTCAGTCGAAGTTTTGAAGAATATTGGTATGTAGGTCATCACAGATCAGACCCACTGTAGTCCTGGTAGAGAGTATGGTATTGGTGGGCCACCAGAGGTGCAGACCCACTGTAGTCCTGGTAGAGATTGTGGTATTGGTGGGCCACCAGAGGTGCAGACCCACTGCAGTCCTTGTAGAGACGGCCAGCAGCCATCTGTTGCGACTGTGCAGGTGCACAATCACCATCGAAGAGTCTTGCGGAGAATATAGCAAGTCCATAAACCACCACTTGTGCACTCACAAAGTTTTTGGAATTTTCCTTAGAACCAGCAATGCTGTTAACCAGTCCCTTGCTGAATTATCAACACACGTCCAAACACTAACAGTCCTCTTTTTTTCACATATTGTGCATATACTATGACCAACAGAAATATGTGCAGTGAAATAAATGCTTACAAGTTACTTAATTTGATGAACTGGTGTCAATTACAATTTTATAACATGAGAATACAATAACAAAGGTACAAAATACATCATTAAATAACATAACAATACAGATAACATTTGCAGTAAAACAGGCTTTACAAAAGAATATAAATAAACAGATACATCAGTGTTACAGGAATTATGACATAAGTAAATATATAAAATAATGAGAATAGTTTTTGAAACATTAATTTCACATATGAGCATTGAAACAGAACAGAATTAATAATGTTTAAACATCTTTACAAAGTAAATAACCTATTATTAATGCAAATTATATTTGAGGATAACAGTATTCCTCATCATAGTGAATGTAGCTTAGTACTAGAAAAATTCTACATTATAAATCTTAGTAGCTAAACATATAAAGACAGGAAAAACACAAATACACAAGAGTACACAAACACATAGCAGAATAACAAAGGAGGAAAGAACAGGGTTTGTTTTCAGTGTAACATTTGGTACTGCAGTCCAACCCAAAACTTGATTCCACAGATCTTTCATCTTATTTCAACATTTGTTTCCACCAAAAAAAATCCTATCCAAGCATGCTTTCTGTATTTATATGTTCACATATTTCTTACCTCATTATTTATTTTCCATTATCTTACCTCATCATTTATTTCCAAGAAAATCCTACCTATACCTGCTTTCTGTACTTTTTTCGTATAAATTTTCGATGCATTTCTTCCAATTCATCGCAACTCATTCTCTTATATAGTCTACCCCCTCTTAAGCTAACTTAAATCTACTGAGCTCAGATGCTAAACTAAGGGATGAGGCAATGCAGCAGCACAAAACAATTAATACAAACAGCAATGAAAAAAATGGAAATTGTCAAAGCAAGCAGCAGCAAATCTAAATTAGCAGAGCAAATGCAACATTACAACTAATATGAGCCAATGTGCAGCAACAAGAAAAATAAATCAGTAGTAAAACTGGCTTAACAGAGTAATACAAAGTGACATTCAGTAGCACTATGCATGGCAAACAGCAGTAGCAAATGCTATAACTAATACCTAAACATGGCAAAGCTCAAGCAGAAAAAAATATTACACTAAAGACAACAATACAGATAAGGGAAATGTCTATTCACATCTTAATGTCTATGTAATTCAAGTGGTGCACCACAAAAACTTATTCTACAAAAAATTACCAAGTACTTGAAAAGAAAATTATGTATGCATTTACTGTTATTAGTTCCTTCTTATTGTTCTTTCCTTTCCAAGTGCTCTTTTTTCGAAGAATGTGGATCATAAAATTATTATTTAATAGATCTGTTGACAGAAAGTGTTCACACTAGCAAATGCGTTTAATTTTATTTTATGAAACTATTGCTGCAAGACAGCTGGAAACCAGATATCAATTGAAATAAGCAACTATGTACAAAGTTAAGCATAAAAATATCATTCAATAGTGATGTGGCATTTCATAAGTCAGTATAAATTCTCTCAACTCTCGTAGAAAGACACTTGTCATAATCAGGTATGCAGATGTAAGAATATTTCCCATCAATTCATAAGCATTTCAGTAAGTAGCACAAAGTACGAGTAATCACATGTTTCCAAGTAATGAGCGTGTCGTATTTGCGATGCTTTCTACAAAGGAATGTCAATAGCGAGGTTAATGGTCTCTCTTTTTTTTTGCTACCTAATGGCTTTTCTCCAGGCAGGTGGCACAGCTGGGCGTCCACGACGTATTACGTGAAGGTCCCTTAACTTTCTTATCGAAATATTTACGATAGCAGTGACAGTCTCATATAAAAAATTTCACAGGTCGAGAATTTGCGTTATGAATGTGTAGAAACAAAATCCTATAAATATAACAGCATCTAAAAACTTTTTTTGCCGGCATTGTGATACATTACGCATATACACACATTTCATAACTCTTAAAGTACGATTCTTGGTTTCCAACATCCTTTTTCACAAACCAGAGTCCCTAACCACTACTCATTATTCCTTACCTTATCATACATATACATATTCCTCGACACTTCTTCAATATTTCATCATAAGAAATACATAGCATAATCAAATTCCTCATATACGGTAGCATCATCTTATTGATCATAAACATACCTCAACAGCATAGTACACATCGCCGTCGTAATAATATCATAACATCTCAGTCAATTCTCAAAATCGTCGTAGCTTCCTCCAATAATTTCAAAACCTCAGTAGTGTTCAAAAGTGATAGTATATATGTCAGTCCATGATATCCAATATTACAAATTTACTGTCTCTGTCCAGATCATCCGCTATCAAAAATCTGCCATCTCACTTCCCCACATCCACCACTGCTGGCGGCTCACCTCCAACTGCGCAACGCTACGCGCTGTTAACAGCTAGCCGCCCAACACTACAATGGCAGACAACAATGCAAACTAGCCACAGACTGCACATAGCACAGCCAGTGATTTTCATACAGAGCAACACGTGGCGTTACCAATGAGAAAACCTAAACAGCCTACTTACACAGTCGAACACCCTCTGTATCGAGATAGCTGAGGGCTGCACGGGCAACATGTGGTTTTGCGTTACCCTGTTGAAGGACAGTATCAAATCATCCCGAAGATAGGCAGAGCCAACGGCCCTAACATGTCAGAAACGTAATGCCTGCTGTCCAAATTACCAGCAACGTAAAACAGAGGTGGTCATGTGGTGTATCTGGCAGATGGTGGGTTAGTATAACGGTGACCAGTGCAGTCTGATAATGTTCATTCTCCTAGGAGTTTGCTCACACAGCACTGGGAATCGTGTCGAACACTGTCGTGATCATCCCTGCCGGAGCGCCTCTCCCTGCTACAAGCCGCAACAACGGTCGCCGCGCTGACAGTCCGAGGTAAGTGCTCCGTACGGCGTCGCACTGTCCGTGTGGGCACACTGGTTTGCTGCAAACGAGCACATTTCCTGACCCGACGTACGTGACGGGCCGGGCCTGTACGATCTTGCACTGCTGCCCCAAAACTGTGCCTGTCCTGTCGAGCGCCAGTCGCGTGGGACCATTTAAATCCTGCTTGGCGTTGCGTGTGGACTTCTTGAATCGATCGATTCGATATTGTCGTGAGATGCCGACAATCGCACGCTGCAGTAAGCCGCAGTATCAGTAGGCCACGGTGCTGCCGACACGTACTGGTATATGCTCATCCTTCTTGCAAGAAGCATAACACGATCTTCTTGCAGTCAACGAATATTTAAACGCGATTTCTAAATAGTAAACCCACTGCGTTATCTGTCCTTATATACTGAACGTAGGTGGCGTTACTTCTACCTACTTTGTGCAGTTGTGCCGAAATGGTAATCATTTGCATACCCAAGTATGTAGTGCAGTTTTATGCATAAAACTAAAAAAAAAAGGTTCAAATGGCTCTAAGCACTATGGGACTTAACATCTGAGGCCATCAGTCCCCTAGACTTAGAACTACTTAAACCTAACTAACCTAAGGACATCACACACATCCATGCCCGAGGCAGGATTCGAACCTGCGACCGTAGCAGCCGCTCGGTTCCGGACTGAAGAGCCTAGAATCGCTCGGCCACAGCGGCCGGCAATAAAACTCAACAGAGTACCCGAAAGCACACCATTATGTTCTCAGTCCTTACTATTACACGTACAAATCTGTGACAGACATTTACGGTACTCTTTTCAGATACTGGTATACAGTGTTAGAAACAGAAAGCTGAGCATCTTTTACGAAAATAGTGGAGAGAAGGTTTTTGTTTCATTACAAAAATTGAAGAATGGCGCACATCTCCCTATCTGCAGGTCGCATCGTTCTCAAACAATCCATCGCACACTACTAAACGGGTTCCAAACGGTAGCTTTTCCAATGAATTATTCTGGTTAGGGCCCGTCATCATGCGAAGAGAATTTAAATGGCATGTTTGCCTCAATATGCGCCCCTCACGGGTAACTTCTCAGAGCAGTTTTCGTCAGATCACTTCTGCTTCCGACTTCTGGTAATTGCTCGATGCTGTCAGTATTCTTGCAAGCATGCCACGATTCGATACACCACTGTGTTTCCCCCATCTCTCGTGAGAGGAGAAGCCCGCGAACAAAGATTGCAGTATTTATACAAAAAAAAACTGGTACACCTGCCTAATATCGTGTACTGCTCCTGCGAGCGCGTAGAAGTGCCGCAACACGACATGTCTAAGGTAGTGCTGGATGGAATTGACACCATGAATCCTGCAGGGCTGTCCATAAATACTTAAGAGTACGAGGGTGTGGAGATCTCTTCTGAATAGCACGTTGCAGGCATCCCAGGTATACTCAATGTTCATGTCTGGGGAGTTTGGTGGCCAACAGAAGTGTTTAAACTCAGAAGAGTGTTCCTGGAGCCACTCTGTAGCAATTCTGGACGGGTGAGGTGTAGCATTATCCTGCTGGGATAGTCGAAGTCTGTCGGAATGCACAATGGACACGAATGGATGCCGGTGATCAGACAAGATGCTTACAAACGTGTCACCTGCCAGAGTCGTATCTAGATGTATCACGGGTCACGTATCACACCAACTGAGCACGCCTCACAGCATTACAGAGACTCCACCAGCTTGAACAGTCCGCTGCTGCATGCAGGGTCCATGGACTCATGAGGTTGTGTCCATACTCGTACAGGTCCATCCACTCGATAGAATTTGAAACGCGATTCGTCCGACCAGGCAACATGTTTCCAGTCATCAAAAGACCAATGTCGGTGTTGACGGGTCCAGGCGAGGTGAAAAGCTTTGTGTCGTGCAGTCATCAGGGGTACACGAGTAGGCCTTCGGCTCCGAAAGCCCATATCGATGATGCTTCGTTGAATGGCTCGCGCGCTGACACTTGTTTATGGTCTAGCATTGAAATCTGCAGAAATTTTCGGAAGGGTTGCACTTCTGTCACGTTGAACGATTCTCCTCAGTCGTCGTTGCTCCCGTTCTTGCAGAATCTTTTTCCTGCCGCAGCAGTGTCGGAGATTTGATCTTTAACAGGATTCCTGGTATTCGCAGTACACCCGTGAAATGGTCAGACGGCAAAATCCCCACTTCATCGCTACCTCGGAGATGCTGTGTCCCATCGCTCGTGCGCCGACTATAACACCACGTTCAAATTCACTCACAGTCAGATCTTGGTAACCTGCCATTGAAGCAGCAGTAACCGATCCAACAACTGCGCTAGACACTCGTTCGTTACTTATATAGGCATTGCCGACCGCAGTGCCGTATTCTGTTTGTTTACATATCTCTGTATTCGAATATGCATGCCTATACCAGTTTCTTTGGCGCGTCAGTGTATAATTATGACAGAATTTAGTGAATAATGAAACGTCATAAGAACTTTCACAACATTACATTTTACAGTATGAATACACGATCTGTAAAACAGTAACAAATATGAAGCACAATTTATAATCACCCAAAAATGAAATATCTCGAACACTTATAAGCTTGCATTAACAATGAAAGTCGTACACCTGTGTGAGGGACCGGTAAGTGTTGCTGGTTTACTAGAAAACCTGTAATAAGAAGTGAACACATCCAAACTCTTCATTCTGTTAAGGTATTATTTTAGAACACAGAATAAGGTCATCTGCCCGCTGAATCAACTGACATCAGTATTTTGAAGCATCTTTGATCGGTTTTAAAACAGAATCCGGCGCCGATTTCACCTTGCATCATCGCTAAAGGGAGGTCGTTCAAAATTCACGTGGAAGAAATGCGCGTTTTGTATGCATCCATTCCAGAACGACTCGCAGCTGGATGACGAGCAGCAGATGATCAATTGGTTAATTAATCGTGACCCTATAGGTCAGAGGCTTTCGGACTGTGGGACGCCAAGGTCCTACAGATGCGTCGCATCCTGTGAGCTACGACATATTGCAGCCGATCTTCGACGTGAAGCTTCGTATATCGCGCCTTTTCAGTCCGAACGATAATTTTCCATGCTCAGAGCGTCTCTAGACAGCGCTCCACGGTCTCTAGACAGTGCTCCACGGTAATCTGTGTCTCACATGACATACACTGAGCACATACAAGACGGGCTGTTGCTTCTGTGCTCCACACTGAGACGGGATGGTAATGCTGGTCGCTTCTTCTTGTTGTTCCGTAGCGTTGCCTTTGCCGATTACCCGTTGTTACACTCTGACAGTCAACGGACAGACAAACAACGAAACATCACCAGCAACAGCTGACCCTCGCGGCGGCTGCTTTCTCCGAAGTGAGATACTCACGGTACATTGTTGACGTGGTAGCGCGTGGGAAGTGGTTTTATAAACCAGTCACGATTTCCTCTCCTGTGCCAATCCCTCCATGTCACAGTAGTAAATATACACAAACGCCCTAGTTATTTGCTGTGTATATTTGAATTTCTGTCTTCCTCTTCGATTTCTCCCTCAGTTATCCTTCTGGTGTCACGGAAATTATTTCCTTCACTGGTGTTTAACACATGTCCTGCTGCTTCTTCTAGTTAGTTTTCCACATGATCTTTTTCTCCCCTATTCTGCGAAGAAATTCCTATTTACTCTATAGCATACTTAATTTACATTCACCGCATCTCGAACGCTTCGGGTTTTGTTATTTTCTGTTTTTCAACCTGAGTGATGGAATGTTCCCAGCGTCGGAAATCCACGACGTGGTCGCGACAGAAACGCGCTCATTCTCTTTCCGACCCCACACTGGTCTATCACCTCCACACTGGAATACCACTACCACACTAGCGTCCAGTCCAAGATCTGACGACATCCCAGCCACGTATCCCGTAGAGCTATTGTGTTCTTCGTGAAGCACTCTTTCTGCATTGCAATAGCTGTCTCTATCCTAGCTGCTCATGAGAATATACCATTAAGGAACAACAGTACTGGTAAGCAAATTGACCTTTCCGATATGTTCCCTTCTCTTGTCTCAACGGTACGGAATACTAGTAATCGAGAGCTTTCAATGGACATTGAACTATGTTCTCACTAATATAGTGTTGTTCCAAATTATTCTTGAAAACTACCTGTCACCTTTTTGTAGAATTATAATCTGGAGAAGTGTATATGGAAATGTTTCAGTGTACACGTCATAGGACATAAGTAATCAAGAACAGTTGGTCGATTTAAATAGTAAAAATTAACTGAACAGAAATATCTATGACATGCCTGTGGAAACACATAAACAAAAATATTGCATTTGAGCGAGAATGAATTGAACATTTTAACTGCATTTGCATTTCATGGCTATATGAGGCAAGCTTCTATTCCTAGGGTCTGCATGTTAATCTGTATTTGGTCATGTTAGTGGTAGAGGGTGGTCGGATGCCTTTCCCGTCACGCCACCCCCCTCCCCTCCTCTCTCTCTCTCTCTCTCTCTCTCTCTCTCTCTCTCTCACCGGGACGAAATTTGTGTACCCCATCTCTTTCCGTCTAGCGATAGTGCTAATCCATGTTCAGGTGTGTGAACTATTTCTAGATATTTAAGAATCGTGTAACTGAGGCGGGACGTGGGTGCCAGCCCGCTATTCACCTAGTGGGATGTGAGAAACCGCCTGATAACCACATCCAAACTAGCCAGCACACCAGCCCTCGTCGTTAATCCTGCGGGGCTGACTCACTTTCCCGAATCCTGTAAGCGGCGTGCTGACGCGCGCGGCTATGTGGACGGGTAAACATAGCTATTGAACTAAAAGTTGCCATTTATAGTATCGTTCCACGTTTTGCTAACCTCTAACCTCTAGCCTCTAGTGCAAAAATATTCGCAGAAGCAGTTTTGTGGTTTCATTATTAAAAACTTACATCAAATGGTTCAGCACGATTTCACTGTGAAATATATTCGCATTATAGTCGTAATGAGATGTTAAATCAACGCTGTGTGATGGAGAACGGAACTGCACTGTTTGTTAGTTACAACAGTTGTATACTAGCAGGCATCATCTATGTGTAGATATGGTGGTGTAATTTCGACTTTATGTGCACTTTATTGGTCTTCTGTACCAGTACGTATTGATCACACGAAAACAGCCACAGAGGCCGGAAGTCAGCAGTAACATCTACAATTTGTTTGACATATTCTTCCAATCATTAAAAGTAATTCCAGGTAAAGGACATAAAGAAAAACATAAGGCAACAATTTTTAAAAGAAGATTTGTAATTTTAAATGCTCATAAATTGCTGTTCTGCAGTTCTGAAAATACTTAGATGTCAATTTCTAGTAAAATCTCGCACGATAAATTGGAGTTCGTCCATCTGTTTAAATACGGCGTATAATTGAAAGTTTGTTTGTGTGTGTGTGTGTGTGTGTGTGTGTGTGTGTGTGTGTGTGTGTGTGTATGTGTGTGTGTGTGTGTGTGTGTGTGTGGTGTCTAAGAATAAACTCCTGGACTCGAACGCTTTGCATTAAGTCAAAAGAATGCGTATCTTCCAAAATATTTAGGAAATTCAGAAGATTGAAGAATTTCTGCTTCGAGTAGTTCCATTAAGAGCGAAATTTAGAAGTTGATTCTGTGTTTCTCGCCTTTCGCGGAGTTCACTGCTGAGTGTGGCTGGCAGGGCACGGGGCGGAACGAGGTCGCACTCGGCAGGCCGTCGGCCCATGAATGGTTGATGATTGGGGACCGACCGGGTCACTACTGGACGCTGGCCTGATTCGCGAGCCGCACAGTCCACGTCCGGTCTGATATCTGAACGCGCAGCCGACCCGGCAGCCGTAATTACCAGGGAGGACTTAATTCCCCGTCCTCGTCTCGAATTTGTTCCTGTTGCGCGTAAAATACACTACTGGCCATTAAAATTGCTACACCACGACGATGACGTGCTACAGACGCAAAATTTAACCGACAGGAAGGAGATGCTGTGATATGCAAATGATTAGCTTTTCAGAGCATTCACACAAGGTTGGCGCCGGTGGCGACACCTACAACGTGCTGACATGAGGAAAGTTTCCAACCGATTTCTCATACACAAACAGCAGTTGACCGGCGTTGCCTGGTGAAACGTTTTTGTGATGCCTCGTGTAAGGAGGAGAAATGCGCACCATCACGTTTCCGACTTTGATAAAGGTCGGATTGTAGCCTATCGCTATTGCGGTTTATCGTATCGCGACATTGCTGCTCGCGTTGGTCGAGATCCAATGACTGTTAGCAGAATATGGAATCGGTGGGTTCAGGAGGGTAATACGGAACGCCGTGCTGGATCCCAACGGCCTCGAATCACTAGCAGTCGAGATGACAGGCTTCTTATCCGCATGGTTGTAACGGATCGTGCGGCCACGTCTCGATCCCTGAGTCAACAGATGGGGACGCATGCAAGACAACAGCCATGTGCACGAACAGTTCGACGACGTTTGCAGCAGCATCGACTATCAGCTCGGAGACCATGGCTGCGGTTACCCTTGACGCTGCATCACAGACAGAAGCGCCTGCGATGGTGTACTCAACGACGAACCTGGGTGCACGAATGGCAAAACGTAATTTTTTCGGATGAATCCAGGTTCTGTTTACAGCATCATGATGGTCGCATCCGTGTTTGGCGACATCGCGGTGAACGCACATTGGAAGCGTGTTTTAGTCATCGCCATACTGGCGTATCACCCGGCGTGATGGCACTGGGTGCCATTGGTTACACGTCTCGGGCACCTCTTGTTCGCATTGACGGCACTTTGAACAGTGGACGTTACATTTCAGATGTGTTACGACCCGTGGCTCTACCCTTCATTGTATCCCTGTGAAACCCTACATTTCAGCAGGACAATGCATGACCGCATGTTGCAGGTCCTGTACGGGCCTTTCTGGACACAGAAAATGTTCGACTGCTGCCCTGGCCAGCGCATTCTCCAGATCTCTCACAAATTGAAAACGTCTGGTCAATGGTGACCGAGCAACTGGCTCGTCACAATACGCCAGTCACTGCTCTTGATGAACTGTGGAATCGCGTTGAAGCTGCATGGGCAGCTGTACCTGTACACGCCATCGAAGCTCTGTTTGACTCAATGCCCAGGCGTATCAAGGCCGTTATTACGGCCAGAGGTGGTTGTTCTGGGTACTGATTCCTCAGGATATATGCACCCAAATTGCGTGAAAATGTAATCACATGTCAGTTCTAGTATAATATATTTGACCAATGAATACCCGTTTATCATCCGAATTTCTTCTGGGTGTAGCAATTTTAATGGCCAGTAGTGTAAAAGCGGACGAACAAGCGTAGTTTAGGCAGTGTCCTTAGTAGATCTGTTACATATTCTAAGAGTCCTGCCAATAAAACGCAGTCTTTCGTTAGCATTCCCCAGAACATTTTCTGTGTTCCTTCCAGTTTAAGTTATTCGTAATTGTAACACCTAGGTATTTAGTTGAATTTACGGCCTTTAGATTAGACTGATGTATCGTGTAACCGAAGTTTAATGAATTCCTTTTAGCACTCATGTGGATGACCTCACACTTTTCGTTATTTAGGGTCATTTGCCAATTTTCGCACCATTCAGATATCTTTTCGAAATCGTTTCGCAATTTGTTTTGATCTTCTGATGGTTTTATTAGTCGATAAACGACAGCTTCATCTGCGAACAACGGAAGACGGCTGCTCAGATTGTCCCCAAATTGGTTATATACATAAGGAACAGCAAAGGGCCTATAACACTACCTTGGGGAACGCCAGAAATCACTTCTGTTGTACTCGATGGCTTTCCGTCAATTACTGCGAGCTGTGACCTCTCTGACAGGAAATCACATATCCAGTCACATAACTGAGACGATATTCCATAAGCACGCAATTTGACTACAAGCCGCTTGTGTGGTACAGTGTCAAAAGCCTTGGTGTTGGGGCTGCGTCCAGTAGAGAAAACTGAGGTGGTGTAGGCCGGCAGCCACATATTTTGGTGAAGTGACAGAGATGGCGGCAGGAAGGATCTGATGTCGTGGTGCTGTCCACGGAATTTGGTGTTGTGCCAGCAGCAGGGGGCAGCACCAGTGGTGGCAGCAGGTGGTCAGCCCTAGCGGTGCACGGGGACAGGGGCAGGGCACCTCCATAATCGCCAAGATGTGGCTCCCGCTTCAGATGCTATACCAGGGACCGGAGGCTGGAGGAGAGCAACCTCGCAGGGCAATTCTGACGTCATGGGGCCCCACTAGCAGTTCCAGAAGGCGACTTTGCATCTGCTAGAGTTCGCACAGTAAGAAAAAATTACAAGACTGCTCTGCTGCCTGAGACATACCGGAGCAGGCACCAGATGCACTGTCTCAAACCTGCGATGCCACGTATTGTGCACAAACACCTAAGATAGATGATAGAAGCTAGTGTCGCCGCGCGGGATTAGCCGAGTGGTCTAGGGCACTGCACTCATGGACTATGCGGCTGGTCCCGGTGGAGGTTCGAGTCCTCCCTCGGGCATGGGTGTGTGTGTTTGTCCTTAGCATAATTTAGGTTAAGTAGTGTGTAAGCTTAGGGACTGATGACCTTAGCAGTTAAGTCCCATAAGATTTCACTCACATTCATTTTCAGAAGCTAGTGCCCAACTGAGACGTCAAACGGTACACAACGAGAAGAGCCACGCAAGAAAATATCTACTGCGTGCTAAGAAGACGCATGAAAAGTGAAATTCCGCAAAGACCACGCCGCCAACGGCCGTGGGATGGGAAAACAGAAAAGCAGCACAAGAGTCACAACACAACAGAAGGAAGCTCAGATACACGCAAAAGCACTGTCGTCCTGGGCTGGAAGCACACACATAAACACTGATTCGGAAAAACAACAAACATCTTGCCCTCAGTTGAAGTATCCCCCGCAGACGGCCAAAAAATAAGGGCCAGGCATAAGGCGACGCCAAATTTATTTGAATTAAGCAAACACTAATTTCATTATTGGAACGAGTTTCGAAAAGGCCATAGCAAAACAGACTCTTCCGGTTTGAGCATAAAATAGTTTTCTAGACACAAGGTCTGGTAATGGAGTAAACAAGTTTCTAAACTAAAAGTTCTTGGATAACTTCACGTAGAAAGGAAGTTCAATTAAAAGTACTTCGCACACTTAGTGCAGAAACAAAGTCCAGTCGACACCAGTAAGAGTCAAAGTTCACAATGAGAAAAATGTCTACGTCTGGCGAAGCAAAATTAAAGAAACTCTGAAATATTGGAGGAGAGTAACAGAGTTAAGGCAAAATGGAATATAGTGAAGCAAGAGACAGGACAACTAACCACAGAAGAGGATAACATTACTATTGAATTGCATGGAAGGGTTATAAATGACAAAACACAGGTACCAAATGTATTTAATAATCATTTACTAAACGTAGTATAAAAGCTCTTCTGGTTTTGATGATGTTTCCAATAGAGTACTAAAGATTTGTTCCCATATAATAAGTCCGGTATCGTCTGAAATATGTAATGCATCACTAACTCAAGACATTTGTCCATAGAGATTAAAATATGCCGTTGCTAAACCACTCTTTAGGAAAATGGTTCAAATGGCTCTGAGCACTATGGGATTTAATATCTGAGGTCATCAGTCCCCTAGAACTTAGAACTACTTAAACCTAGCTAAGGCAAGGATATCACACACATAAATGCCCGAGGCAGGATTCGAACCTGCGACCGTAGCGGTCGCGCGGTTCCAGACTGGACCGCCTAGAACCGTTCGGGCACACCGGCCGGCTCCTCTTTAAGAAAGATGATAAGAGAGACGTCAGTAACTACCGACCTATTTCACTGCTGACATCATTTTCCAAAATTTTTGAGAAGGTGATGTATTCTAGAATAGTATCTCACCTTGACAACAATAGTATCCTCAGCAAATCACAGTTTGGATTTCAGAAGGGTTGCTGTACTGAGAATGCCATTTACACGTACACACACCAGATATTACGAGCATTAAATAACAAAATAGCACCGGTAGGTATTTTCTGTGACCTATCCAAGGCATTTGATCGTATGAATCATAGTATACTCCTAGATAAATCGAAGTTTGATGGGATTGATGATATGGCCAACCAATGGATCAAGTCATACCTAACCAAAAGACTGCAGAAAGTTGTACTTAGTAGTAATTCAACCAACAGAATCCGGGGACATAATTCTGACTGGGGATAAATCAGGTATGGGGTTCCCCAAGGCTCAATCTTAGGTCCATTATTGTTTCTCATATATGTAAATGATCTACAGTCTAATGTACAACAAGCAGAATTAGTTCTTTTTGCAGATGATACCAGTATTGTAATCACTCCCAGTATACATACAGAAATGGAAGAAATGGTGAAGAAAGTTCTCAAATGTATAATGACTGGTTTTCTGTGTATGGTCTCACATTGAATTTCACAAAGACACATTATATTCTGTTCTGCACCTCTAAGGTACTGCACCTTAGTGCAACACATGGTGATGAAATAATACAAAGGGTGTAAACTTCCAAATTCTTAGGTGTCCATATTGATGAGAATTTACTGGAAAAAAACACATTCTGGAACTCCTAAAACAACTTAGTTCAGCCTCAACTGCACTTAGAATCATAGCAAATTTCGGGAAGAGAGAAATCAGTAAGTTGACATACTTTGCTGATTTTGATTCAGTGAGGTCATGTGGAATAATATTCTGGGTTAACTCATCTTTAAGAAAGGTCGACATTGCCCAGAAACGTGCTGTAAGAATAATATGTGGTGCTCACCCGCGATCATGTTGTAGACATCTGTTTAAGGAGTCTAACTAATGCTTCAGAGTATATTTATTCCCTCATGAAGTCTGTTGTAAATAATCCACTACACTTCAAAAGGAACAGTGAGTTACATAGTTACAAAAATGACATTCATTACTCAACGTTAAGGTTATCTTTTGCACAGAATGGGGTGCACAACGCTGCAACAAAAATTTTTGACCACTTACCAAGTGATATAAAATGTCTAACAGACAGCAAGGTAAAATTTGAAAATACATTGAAAAAATTTCTCCTTGACAACTCCTATTCCGTAGAAACATTTCTATGTTTGTAATGTGTAAAAGGTGGTTGGTAGGAATTACTAGCTCAATCTGTAAATCTTTTTTTCATTTTGGGGGATATATATATATGGTGATGTTTAGAGTACAAAAAGATGATGTACAAATTAATTTGCAATATAAATGTAAAATGACTCTTTCCACATCATGAGGATTTATCGTGCAAAATGATCCATGGGACATGAAAGTAACTAACTAATTGCGAGTCCGATGGTCGGTCACTATGTCGGGGCCATGTCTTCAGGATGGCCGCGTTGCAGGATCCGGGATGAGAAGGCTGGCTCGGATGGCGGTGATAGTACAAGGATGACTCTGGAATGATCTCACGATTGAAGAAATGCATAAGTATTGCGCGCCTGGCCCAGTAAGCTCGCTCAGAGTGGGCTGCCTACTCAGGGGCTGTGCACTAGCCTAAGTGCAGCCCTCGGCGCCAGGGTACAGTCAGTCTTGCTTCCCGTCTCTACTATCGGCTCAACGAAATCTGGCTGCCTGCCTGTGTAACTCTGATGCGATGTGGGTTGCAGGCACAGTAGGCGTAAGCCCACGACACTGCCGAATGTGATTAAAGAAACTTATTTCTAGTAACAGGACAAGGTTTAGATGTGCATCCTGTAGTATAATGCATATTACTATGCAAAGGCATATCTTCACATTGCGTGTGTGTGTGTAATTTTTCTATAGAGGCTACCTACAGGAGATGTTTTAATTGTTCAAATGGCTCTGAGCACTATGGGACTTAACATCTGAGTTCATCAGTCCCCTAGAACTTAAAATACTTAAACCTAACTAACCTAAGGACATCACACACGTCCATGCCCGAGGCAGGATTCGAACCTGCGACCGTAGCGTTCGCGCGGTTCCAGAGGGAAGCGCCTAGAACCGCTCGGCCACACCGGCCGACTTTTAATTGTTCTAGACATATTCAGCATAGTTCGCAAGCTTCCTTCCCTTTCCTGTTCTACTCGTAAATGGAGAAAGGCGAAAACGATAGTCTGTATTCTTCGGCACCAGCACTTATTTCTCTTACCTGTCGTTACGTGAAATGTGTATTGGTGGCCTTAGGATCGTTTTGCTGTCTGTCACAAATTCGGTTCTCTCAACTTTCTCAATAGTATTTAGCGAAAAAATCGTCTTCTTCCCTGCAGGGGTTCCCATCTGATGTCAAGGAACATCTCCGTTATACTCGTGTGTTACCTACCGGTAACAAATCTAGCAGCATGCCTCTGAATAGCTTCGATGTTTTCTTTAACCCGACGTGATGGTTATCCGTAACAATCGAGCAGTATTCATCAATAGGTCACACAAGTGTACATTGTCTCCTTTATAAACGAGCTACACTTTCCAACAATTTTTCCAATAACATGAAGTCGACCATTTGCCTTCCCTACAACAAACCTTACATGCTCGTTCCATTTCAAGTCGCTCTGCAACGTTACGCCACATGACTGTGCGAAGCAGCATACCATTAATACTGTATTGGAACATTACCCAATTGTTTCTTTTACTCACCTCATTAGCTTATATTTTTCCACATTTACTGAAAGCTGCCATTGATCACACCAAATTGAAACTCTGTTCAAATTACCCTGTAGCCCCCTAGAGTCACTCAAAGACCACACCTTCTCAAATACTACAGCGACATCAGCAAACAAGCGCAGATTGTAGCTTATCCTACCCGTCAGATCATATCTGTGTATGGAGAGCAAGAGCGGTCCTATCACACATTCCTGGGGCACTCGTAATGATGCCTTTGTCTCCAATTCAAGCCGTTTAGGACAGAGAACTGGGTCCTAATACGGACAGATACTTAAAATAGACTTTCTTTAGACACAGAAAGCTGGAAGTTGACAACGTGTGAAAGAACTAACTGCCGTATACAACTTGAATACCCCTTCAACTGCAGGTTATGAAAATAAAAATAAAATAAATAAATAACATTCCGAAGGCGAGTTTTGCTGACTGCATTCCACAACATTCCTGCAGCTCAAATTGTCGCCTTAATCTACACCAAATCTCCGATAGGCAGCATTGTGTGCTGTTATGGAACACGTGGAAACGGTAAAACTATGCACTGGTCTAGGATTCGTAAACAACACGCAAGAAAGATATCCGTACAAATTATAAAAATGGATGTACGTATGTATCTATTTATGTTCCACATCTCCTACTAAACCACTTGAGCGGTCTGAACCAAACTTGGTATACATGTGACATACTGTCTGGAAATAATAATGGTGGGGGTAAGAACCACCCACCTATCAAAGGGGTGATGATGGAGTGAAAAAGCTGCGTAGCCCACGATGTGAGAATACCCGTACTTTAGTCATCCAATATTTAAGAATGAGAGCACGTAGAGAAGTGCAACAAGTTTTACACATCATTTCAAATCTTTCCGATACTTCTCCTCGCTGACGACACCCATAGAATGATGAAGGGAAAAAAGTTTATCGTTTGCTACATTTTCGCTGCTCTTGCAGTAAAACTGTCACATGAAGCGTGACGTATTAATTTATCACTTCTTTACTGCTAATTGTATTCGTGACTCGTTTTCCAGACAGTATTCACACGAACCACAGTATTAACATGTACTAGATGTGCTCAGAAAAATTACATCATTGTACGACACTTGATTCACGAGATATGACGTTATAAACATTGAGGTGCGCGAGAAACAACCGCATCATCAGGGACTTTTAAATTTATTACTTCGTTGCTGCTAACTCTATTCGCAACATTTTTAGCAGACAGCATACCCATCTGCCGCTGAATGTACCTACAAAACTATTATTGTACGATACATATTTCAGGAGGTATGACATCATATACTGAGATGCGAGAAAAAACTGCCGCATCGTGCATGACATTTTATTATTTCTTTGCCACTAAGTTTATTCGCAATACATGTCGCAGACGGTGTCCACATATGCCACTGAATGCACCTAGAAAAATTTATCATCGTATGATAAATAGCTCAGGAGATACGACGTCATAGCCGCCCGAAGTGGCCGTGCGGTTCAAGGCGCTGCAGTCTGGAACCGCAAGACCGCTACGGTCGCAGGTTCGACTCCTGCCTCGGGCATGGATGTTTGTGATGTCCTTAGGTTAGTTAGTTTTCACTAGTTCTAAGTTCTAGGGGACTAATGACCTCAGCAGTTGAGTCCCATAGTGCTCAGAGCCATTTGAACCATTTGAGCCATACGACGTCATAAACAATGAGTTGCGTGAAAATGAAAGCGCGGAGCGAAATTCGCTAGACATACAGGTGAAATATGTGTGCAAATACGCTTGAAATACGAGGTGCATTCAAGTTCTAAGGCCTCCGATTTTTTTCTAATTAACTACTCACCCGAAATCGATGAAACTGGCGTTACTTCTCGACGTAATCGCCCTGCAGACGTACACATTTTTCACAACGCTGACGCCATGATTCCATGGCAGCGGCGAAGGCTTCTTTAGGAGTCTGTTTTGACCACTGGAAAATCGTTGAGGCAATAGCAGCACGGCTGGTGAATGTGCGGCCACGGAGAGTGTCTTTCATTGTTGGAAAAAGCCAAAAGTCACTAGGAGCCAGGTCAGGTGAGTAGGGAGCATGAGGAATCACTTCAAAGTTGTTATCACGAAGAAACTGTTGCGTAACGTTAGCTCGATGTGCGGGTGCGTTGTCTTGGTGAAACAGCACACGCGCAGCCCTTCCTGGACGTTTTTGTTGCAGTGCAGAAAGGAATTTGTTCTTCAAAACATTTTCGTAGGATGTACCTGTTACCGTAGTGCCCTTTGGAACGCAATGGGTAAGGATTACGCCCTCGCTGTCCCAGAACATGGACACCATCATTTTTTCAGCAATGGTGGTTACCCGAAATTTTTTTGGTGGCAGTGAATCTGTGTGCTTCCACTGAGCTGACTGGCGCTTTGTTTCTAGATTGAAAAATGGCATCCACGTCTCATCCATTGTCACAACCGACGAAAAGGAAGTCCCATTCATGCTGTCGTTGCGCGTCAACATTGCTTGGCAACATGCCACACGGGCAGCCATGTGGTCGTCCGTCAGCATTCGTAGCACCCACCTGGTCAACTGTCGATGAATTTCAATTGGTTTCACACCACGCAAATTCAGAAAACGAATGATTGCACGCTGTTCAAGTAAGGAAAACGTCGCCATTTTAAGTATTTAAAACAGTTCTCATTCTCGCTGCTGGCAGTAAAATTCCATCTGCCGTAAGGTGCTGCTATCTCTGGGACGTATTGACAATGAACGCGGCCTCATTTTAAAACGATGCGCATGTTTCTATCTCTTTCCAGTCTGGAGAAAAAAATTGGAGGCCTTAGAACTTGAATGCACCTCGTATGTTAAATATGAATGAAATACATTTGACAAGGCCATGCGGAAAAAGTCACAGGTGAAAAACCCTTCGAACGATTTCAATGAAATTTGCTACACACATTAGTTACATTCTGGATAGAAATACTGTAGTGTGAGAACCACAAGCCTTCTATTGGAGTGTTGGAGTGAGTGAAATAATGTGGAGAGAGAAGGAAGAGGAGATGGATAGACAGTGCGGGGGTAGGAGGCTTCAGGCACAGATTGGAGGAGGAGTAAATGAACAGAGATAGGGATGGGGGAATGGACAGAGATAGGGCAGGGGTAAATGGACAAAGACAGGTAGAGAAACAGAGGGACCGAGACGGGAGAAAGAGATGGAGAGAGACATAGGGGAGTAGAAGATGAACAGACAGAGGGGGAGGAGTAAATGGAGAGAGAAAAGGAAGAGGAGGAGATGGACACAGAAAGAAAAGGGGAGAAGATGATCTAGGAGAGACAGGAGAAGTAGATGGATAGAGGGGGAGGAGGAGATGGACAGTGTATGGGAGTGGAGGAGATGAGCAGAGAGAAGGGGTGAAAGAGATAAAGAGTGGGGGTGGAGGAGATGGAACAGAGAGTGGGGGTGGAGGAGATAGAGAGAGAGGGAGGAGCATATGGACTAATGGGAGACTGAAATATATACATAAGCAGACAATGCCGGGTACTCAGCTGGTTATAATATAAACTCATTCTGAAGGTCTGAGACTGGAATGGCATTGCCTCTCGCGCGAAATGTGTCAGTGTTCGGACCTCCGCCCGGTACACAGCGTTACTGTGCGTGGAAGCTTCACTACTCTGTGTACTGTCACCGCCTAGGGACTAGTACTACCCCAGGCGCAGACCAGCTATGGACCGGCGAGCTGCTTCTGTGCGCCGCACAGAACGACAACAACCAACAACCCGCTCGCCACGGCCGCCGGCCGGCCACTGCTGCGCTCTGAGTGCGCGCGCATTGCCAAATATGGCGGCGGGTATTCTTAGCCGACGCCGCGCCGTCGCAGGATCTAGGCCCTTCCGCCCGCCGCGCCTTCGCTAATAACCGGTTCGCGGCGCAGCGCGGCTCCGGTCCTCCGGCAATGCTCGTCGCCTTGTTCGTGGTCTGCCGAGCGTAAACAACTCGGCGACTCGTGTCCCGCTCCTGCCGTTATTTTCCCTGACATTCCCAGGGATTACTTTCGTCCTATCTCGCACTCCTTGTGTTTGTACTACGGAACAGCTGAATCAGAGACATCCATGTAGTAGCCCTGATGAATGCGATGACGCCTCGTGCTATGGATCCCGCGAGACACGGAAAGAGTTACGGAGCTATCACTTTGAATGACCTTTCAACCACAAAGCACAACTCATGATGAGTGGTTGGAACTACGTCCGAGGCGTCCACATCTCCCCCGACTGTGACTCACATGTGCTAAACGGTATTGATGTCAAGCGATTACGAGGGCTCTGAAGCACCGTCATTTGCGCGGAGTGATCGTCCAATCACTGTGACACAATTAGGGAGCGTCGGTGTGGTGCATTGTCTTCCGAAGTTGCAGCTCGCATATCGGTGCTATGTGAACAAATGGATACACGTAATAGGTCAGTAGCTTCTTGCAGCGTTATCGTTCAATGACGATGACAAATGTAGGGCTTATTTCAATAGTGGTACAAGCCCATTACCTCCACTTTTCTGCCTATAATGCTCCTGAAATTAATGATCCAAACAAACAGAAAGAAAGGTTCATCTCTAGCAAGACGCCCTATGCTTGAATATTTCTGGTATCTCAACTACAGATTTTTCAGCGCTCATTTAACTTTAGGACTCTGTATCTCAAAATGAACAAAAGTGGACTTGTACCACTATTGAAATAAGCCCTTCAAATGTATCCCACGCATAGATCCGCTACCCCTATCACTACCGAAACACTGCCTATGTGATGAACGGGATGCATCGCCTGATGTGTACCTCAGATCAAGTTTTATTTTCAGGTATAAATCACCAACAAAACGTAGGTTCTCCTACCTTTATTTTATCGTGTGCCTTTGTGCGGTAGCGTTCATCTCTGACGTGACTGATTCGTAGAAAATGAACATTTCGACGTCAGTATTTCGCCAGGGGGAGAGAGTGGTGGGGAGGGGAGAGTGGAGTGGAGAAGTGGTTACATAAATGTCCTGATCACCAGACGTTACGAAGAGGTTTGAAATTGGATCATTTTCGCAGTGTCTCGGAGTCCGAACAATTGTACGTGATTCGTTCGCCGGACGGTAGGTACATAAAGCTCGGCGGCCTCGTTGGTGATATTCGAGAGGAGTAGGCTGGGTTTCATCTCTCCCTTCTCTCATTATCATACAACGCAAACATGACACCTTGCTATGCACACATCCATTACTGTCACCTGTACTCAACGACACAACTCGCATATACAGCAAGGAAAGGCGCCATTGTCCGCGAAGAAAGAAAATCTTCTCCGTTTAGGTGGTTGAACTACCCCTCAGGGTCTCCGATCCAACAACTCGATACGATTCCCCCTTGCTTCCTACATCACATACGTCTTCTGCCATTGCTCATTTTATTGCAAATCCTTCTATCTACTTATTCCGGTACTGTATATTCATTTCTCTTGCATAGGCCAGCTGTTGAAAATGGACTCCGGTTCGAAAAATGCAGAGCTTATGAAACAATTTTTAAAACAATTTTGTTTATTAAATGAATCGGCGCATGTATAACGACCCTTACATTAAATGTGAAAGGCTTTTTAAAAGTGCTCAAGTACCTGACTTCGCTTTTCTTTTTACAGGCTGGCGTAAGCTTGAACCCAATCTGAGAGAGAGATCTGCTTTAGTCAAAGGTAAGTGTACCAAAAGAGTTATTCGAAATCCGTATACAAACTTTACGATTTACTCAACTGAAGTCTTAAGTAATGCAACAATTGGTTTCTGCCAAGCATTTGTCCTCGGCTGTCACCTTAAGTAAGCCTATCCTGTTCCCACAGTGAACGGTGAGCCTGCCCAAGCACAACGGCTGTCGGTGAAGTCCCTGTATGTTTCTCTGGTTTTAAACACATTCCGGCTCATGAAGAACGAAGTAATATCTTTTCTGATTTCTAGGAAATTACACTCTCGGAATTTTAATAGCACATTCTTCTGTCATCCACAACTCCTATTTTAGCGTCTGTTTTGGAGTTTGATGAACAATTTTTGTGATGGTCTCGCGATTGCTTAACGAACTAGTACGAAACGCACTGCTCTTCGGATTTTGTCAATTAAACCTACCTAGTAAGGATCCTGGACTTATGAACAATAATCATGAATCTATTTTGTGACGCTTTAGACATTAACATTTTGTATGTCGACATTTCATCTCTAAGTGGATGAGCTACATTTCCTCGAGCACTCGGCAGATATATCTCAGACTGGCACCTGTATTTCTTTGAACTAGTTTTATTTGGCTCTTCAACTTTGGTTTCTCCTTAACTGTAACAATGAAGTCAGAGAAATAAAACTGAATGCTCAAATGGAAAATATAGTTTTTGTCTTAGCTGCTTAGACTGTTCGACAAAGCTCGTAACTTTGTAGGTGAACTGAGTGCATTCCTGTGGTACTCTGCTGTAAAAACTAGGTGGCCAACCCGAGTGGTTATAGATTTCAACTTAGAATCCTTCTCATTTAGGTCTTAATTGTCCCTAATGCCCCATCTACTACCCCTGATTCCTTATTATTTTTAGTGTATTTACTATCAGTACTAGGTTACAGCATGTGCATTCGTCTCTACCTGTTCGCTATACAATTCTGTTCTGGCTCCTCAACATATATCTATATGGTGTTTCCTAATCCCAAATGTGCCTCCCTCTCATGACTGAAGAAGTGGCTGCTATTGTTAATGCCTGTAGGTGAACTTTCCTCTGGTCAGTATTCCCCTTTCATTCACACTCTGTTCTTTCTTCTAGGACTCCCGTAATTGTCACATTTTTTTTATTAGCTTCAGACGCTCCAGAATTTCTTACCGAATGAGGTGGTTCAGCCATTAAGACACTGGAGTTGTGTTCGATAGGCGCAGATTTCAAGACCAAAAGAGCCGTATTTATCGAGGGTTTCCTAAATCACTCGTAGCGAATGGCCGGACAGTTCACAAGCAAAACCACGCCCGTGCCTTCAGCCCCTTCACTATCCAGCAGGCCTACAGCTCCGTCGCTAATGACCACGACTAAGACAGGGTGTTCCTTTCAATATTTTCCCAATTTTCTGATACTTCTCTTTCTCTATATGGGACCGAAAGCATTTTCGTACAAGCCGCGTCGATAACTGACACTCGTAAATAATAGCTCTTAACTTTATCACCAAAAGGCGTGACTCGGCGAAGACACGTGCTATTTTTACTCGCCCCCAATTAAACAGCATACTTCAGTAATATTCGTCGCATTTTGTCTTAAGCGAATGGAATTCGAGCGTAGTGCAATACGTCAGATAACTGCGCTACTCCAGTTTCAGCACCTTTGGTACGAAGATAACAAACATAAAAACCGCTGTTTTGAAAATAAACGTGTCGTATTTGAGAACAGGCAACGCCTTGTTGAAGCTAGTATTGTTTGTCGCGTTATGCCAAGTGCAAGCTATGTGTTCAAATGGTTCAAATGACTCTGAGCACTATGCGACTTAACTTCTGAGGTCATCAGTCGCCTAGAACTTAGAACTAATTAAACCTAACTAACCTAAGAATATCACACACATCCATGCCAGAGGCAGGATTCGAACCTGCGACCGTAACGGTCGCTCGGTTCCAGACTGTAGCGCCCAGAACAGCACGGCCACTCCGGCCGGCCAAGTTATATGTACTTTTAAAGTATGTGTACTTCTAAAGTTTGTGTACGGCTGAACAAATTACATCTCTATGTACAGGGTGCTTCATAAAGGTGACTAGTTTTCATTGATGATAGAGAAGGAAAAATTTATTGCATTTGTATGAATTTGAAATACTGAACCATGATTCGGAAATAACGTAGCATATTATAGTTTTGTCGCATGGTTTCACGTATGCAGCGCGGGAAAATGTTTTGTCCGTTTATCATTCAGAGAGAACTTCTATTAGCGTAATTTAATTTCGGCAGTCTCTACGAGAGCGCGCGCGGGATTAGCCGAGCAGTCTAGGGCGCGAAAGTCATGGACTGTACAGCTGGTCCCGGCAGAAGTTAGAGTCCTCCCTCGAGCATAGATGTGTGTGTTTGTCCAAGGATAACTTAGGTTGAGTAGTGTGTAAGCTTAGGGACTGATGACCTTAGCAGTAAAGTCCCATAAGATTTTCACACACATTTGAACATTTTTCTACGAGAGCACCTGCACAGCACTGAACAATATTAGTACCTTTCAGTCTGAAGATCACTTCATGGAACTTCTTAAGTTCAGAACTGCATCACTCGCCCATACAGGTCCCATCATATCCGTAGGAAGTTGGCGAAACCACTCTGATAATCCGGCAGCAATCGAATGTTGAAGTACATACAGGTGTTGTTAAGGCAACAGCTGGAAGTGTGTGATTCGGTAACAGATTCCTGTGTCTCATGCAAGAATAAATCCACTAACTGCCCGAACTGCACTTTATTGGTAAATGAAATACCGTTATTTATTTATGAATTTCTTTCTCCTGGCAAGATTAGGTCCTTCACACCCGTCTCTTAAACCTAACCAGTCGTTCTTAGTGAGTCAACATTATAACTTCTGTAGTGTATTAGCAATGCTTAATAATGACGATAATTATAATATATAGTAATGAACATATATAATTTAAGAGATAACAGACTTATTAACACTGTTTAGCAAATTCATCATTAATTTTTTGTCGAATGTGAGTAATGACATATAATAGAAATATGTGGCAGCAGTACAGAACGAGTCAATGCGCAGAAGAAACTGATTGGTAAGAGTAAGCGCGAGAAATAATAAGAGTAGCAGAAACGATGGAAGGAAGAGAACGGAAAGAAAAAAGATCGAGAAAAGCACGGGCACTTAACAATGCGACAGACATACTGGTTCGTTGTGGAACTCAAACAAACATGCCGGTGTATGCCAAAAGAGAAGCTACGCCTAGATAATATATATAGCTTTAATCTTATCAATTGAAGACATAAAGTCTGTATATGAGCCCGCGATCATTTTATTTTTAGCACTTTTATTTACACAAGTCCGTCCTTGTTTAAGTACACAATATTTATGTTTACAACAGATCTGAAGATGGCGACAAGAAACCGGTCATAAAGTGTAAAAAAATCTATGTGATAAAGACGAACTTGTGAAAATAAAAATAGCTTTAATCTCCTCTTGAATGTTATATGGCTTGAGGTTACACGCAACTTACGGAGTGGTTTGTTCCACAGCTGTATGGCTGAAATGAAGAAGGAAGTAGAGAAATATTTAGTGTTATGTATAGTCACATCCAAGATACTGGACATATGCGATTTGGTATTGCAGGTATAGAATGACGACAGGGCTTTGATATGTAAGATGACTAAGAAACCGATGAGGCAAACAGATAATTTGAACATCACGTCGCATCCAACCTAACTGAACGCACATACCTAACGTAAGCACCATAGCTAGCTCGGGTCGTCTTGAGTTGTTAACTCTTTGCGTGTTGTTGAAGTGCGTCACGGCGGTAAATATTTGGTATTACTACAGACTCCGCTAATTTTTGTTTAATTTGAAATATAATTTCTAAAGCTTTAGAATGCATCTTAGCGAAAGAAATGTACCCTGCATGCTGCAGTAGGTTGCTCACCTCGTGTGATTTTCGACGCGCTCGTCCTCTTCCACAGGGAAATGTGTTCTCCATAACGTGGGAGGAGCAGAGGCACACGCGAAGGACGGTGGCTTCTCTACCAAACAGCGAGCAGGTGGTTTTGAACGGCGTGGCTGCTCACTCCTTGTGACTTCCCAGCATTGCAAATGACGCGCGGTTTGCTACGTTGTGTCCCGTACATTCGTTGTTAGAACTGGCGATCCCTATCGTCAACACATTGCAGCTCTAGGCAGTTGACCCTACAGGCGATGATTTTCAAGGAATCCAGATACTCATGGTACAAATTTGCCACTGTAGCAGTTGGAGTGACAGGCCAGTGTTGAACGACCTCACACACGTGGCCGCGACCAAGTGCGCTGGACACGGGCGTCTTGCCCACCCTGCAGCCAAATGTCACGACGATCTCATCCCAGTCACGTGATACGCCGAAATGTGGGGACGGTCACGCGTGCTCTTTCTCGTGAGTGAATAAAACTTATTCCAGTTTGTAATGAAATGTGCAGCAGAAATAGATGGGAAATGTGAGGGCACAATCTTCCAGCTCGACTTTGTTTCATCTCCCCTACTTGTTTTTTACGTACCAATCAAAGTGAAACACGCATATATCCTCAAAAAGAACTGTATGAACGCTGCTAGCAAAGAAGGAACCACCACAGTTCGGCAATGTACCTACTTCAAGAGATTTCTGAGACGTCTGTTTTGTTTAGTGTTTATTGAGTACGCCACAGTGGAGAAGCTAGAGTTTTCATTCCCGGTTCACTGACGGCCAGCAGGTTCCGGTACGGCATGTGGCGCGTCAGCCGGCTATTGCCTCCACAAAGGCGCGCGAAGCACTCGCGCTGCGTCCTTGTTAAAGAGGCGCTCCTCATTGTGCAAAGCACAGCTCCCCGTGGCGCAACAGCGGAGTCTGCGCTGCCGGCTTTTGTGAGTTACGGTTCGCTGTGGCGCAACGCGAAGCTCGTAGCCGTACTGAATACACAATACGGAAGCTTCAAAAGAAACTACCTCCGAGAACCGACACAATGGCGGGTGGATGAAAGTATAATAACTGTGACCGATGGTACGGCTTACTGTTTAATATCGCACTGGAAATGAGCTGAATGTGTACCAAGAGAGGACTGAATTCGATTTCGGGCGATTTTAACGCGAAACAACTGTGACTTCAAAAAGAATTATGTGAACCGAAATACGGTCACTATTGGTGCAAGTGAATCCTGAAACCAAATTGGCACCATATTTCTGCTTCTGGGGGAATTTAAACCACTTCAAGTTATCTGTTGTCATAAGAGTACAACTCTTGACCAAATGTTGAATCCAACTGTGGAATACTTTGACATCAATTAGTCTTTCAGGTCCCACATACTAATTTCAGGTACGGACTGCATGATTTTCCTTTAGGTGAGGTACCTATTTGTAATCACAGTGAAATAATTCGATGTAGAATATACAAAATGCGTCCTTTTTATAATCGACAGACGGGTCAGCACCACAGTGTCGTACTCCATGAGATACTGCGGCGTGGACTGGAATTTAATCGGCGACATTACTTCAGAGTCTCATGATCAAAGCCGTACGTTACCATCTTTCCTACCTAGGCCTCCCAAATTTTGCTGATGAAAATTTCTTCCATCTCGAAGATTCGAACCCACTGCCTCTGAGTCCAGTGTCCTTGCATGAGCGTCAGTGCGTCAGGGATCTCGACTCTAGATGGGATGATGGAAAAGGCACAACGAGTTCCAGCTCTCTATTTCTAAAGAGTTTTATCTGCCATCCAAAAGGAGGAAGTTGTCCTTTCTTAAAGATTAAAAATAATAAGTGCGTCATAAGTGCTTTCTGAGTCCATCTGTATGATGCCTAGTACCTGCCACTTATTTCTTCCTTTTCAAATTCTCCGCTTAAAGTGGAGTAGCGTCAGCGAGGCAGCAGGGCGAATATGTCGGAGTTACACTGTGGCGACCAGAAATAAGGCGAAGCGTCGGTTAAGGCTTATCTCTATTCGAATTCTTCTTCTGATGTTCATCAATCCGTAGATGTATTGGACCAACTGCTGTCTCATCTTTTCGGCAGTCATCTGGGTAGTCTGTTCCCTAGTGGTCGTCCATGTGTATAAATTTCAACTAGTCAAGTCCGCCTCCGTAGCGCAGCGGTAGCGTTACCGCCTACCATGCAAAGAGGTCCGGGTCCGATTCCCGGCAGGGGACTGGGTGTTGTGTGTCTTTCATCATCATCGAGACGCAAGTCGCCTTAGTGGCGTCAACTAAAAAGACTTACGATAAGGTGGCCGATCCCGGAAGGGGATATCCCGGCCAATAAATGCCATACGATCATTTCATTTCAACTAGTGATGTAGGGTCCATCCTTCCCACACACGAGAAGTCTTTTTACAATTGTTACGTCCTTATTCAGGAGGCTTTCAATACGTAATGCAATACATTTTATTCTCAGCCCATTTTGGTTGAAAAAAATGGCATTTGTTGTGGGACATCGTGGAATATTCCCGCTCCAGCCCCTATAGTTTCATGAAGCTCTGAAAGGTAGTTTCTTTTGGGGGAAAGGAAAATGTTGCAGATATTGATAGACTCAAAAATGCAAACGGAATTCTTCTCCATGACAATGCAAGATCTCATACAAGTCTGCGCACCAGATAGGTTTTCACAAAACTTCTTTGGACTGTACTTCCTCATCCACCCTAAGCCGGCTGGTGTGGCCGAGCAGTTCTAGGCGCTTCAGTCTGGAACCGCAAGACCGCTACGGTCGCAGGTTCGAATCCTGCCTCGGGCATGGATGTATGTGATATCTTTAGGTTAGTTAGGTTTACGTAGTTCTAAGTTCTAGGGGACTTATGACCTCAGATGTTGAATTCCATAGTGCTCAGAGCCATTTGATTCATCATCCACCCTAAAGTCCGCATCTCGCAGCTTCAGACTGCCATCTGTCTCGCCCAATGAAGGATGTACTCCACGGGAAGCAGTTCGTGGATGATATGGAGGTTACTGATGCAATAAGACGTAGGCTCCGACGTCGCTACCGTGCCGGCATACAGGCTGTCGCACTGAACGGAGATTATTTTGAAAAATTGGGTTTGTAGCCAAAAGGATTGGGAATAATAAGGTGGGTAGGAATCCTGAATAAAACCAACCTCCTTCCAGGAAAAAAAGTTGCATTACTTATCGAACGTCCCTCGTACTACAATTTACAACAATTTCCCCACTGAACTTTGTTTACATTCTGTATCTCAATGTGTTCACTAATAACATTCTTCTTCTGTTGTAGCATCCATCATACTTTCTATTGTGTTCCATGATGGTCTAGTTCCATACCCCTGTATATTGCTCCCAACAATCCTCTTTTTATTTTGGGAGTATCAGAGTTCACCTTTTTACGAATGACTTTATACTCCGCATAACCGTCTTGCTTTCTTCTTCTGAACTACCAGTTCTTTAACGTATAAGTTGAAGCACGGTATTCTGCAAGTAGTACTGCCTCCTATCACATTTACCCTTTTCGTAACAAACTTCTCGTGCAGCCTCTCGAATATTCGATCTAAGAGCAGTCCCTCTAGAGCTTCTACATCTTGTTCATCAACACGAATTTTCTTCTCTAAGCTTATTTTAGTAATCTCGTCCTCTATGACATCAATTTTAATCCTTTCTCCTCCTTCGGTCTAATGATTAATTCGAGTTATGTATGCTAATTCTCGCCTGTAGAAATTTACTCGCCTACAGAGAAACGGTACCTCGAGTGGTGTTCTCCAGTGCTGATATGCACAAAATTCTCACGGTTAAGTTTAGCGTTGGGCTGATTACAGTATTTACGTTACTCCTTGTAACACGGGATCTAGCATGATGCATCAGAAGGAAGCATATTTTCAGCTATTTTTAACTCTTTTTCACTATTCTAACTGCGTGAGGATTATGCAAGTGGAATTGAGACAGTTGAGTTTCCAATGGTTTGAGCTTCACAACTTTCTCACAGATAGATGATTTCATTTACGGCTCACGACAGCTTTCTCATGTTTCCACTATGAGATGAGTATAGTTAAAATAAATACAATATTTATAATAAGATAATAAAATTCGATCAAGTTACAACCACACAGAAACTAAAAGCAGTAGATAAGTTTTGCTATTTTCTCTCGGTAGCGTCTCGCTTCCCGACCGCGGAGTCCCGGGTTCGATTCCCGGTGGGGTCAGGTATTTTCACTTGCCCCGAGATGACTGGGTGTTGTTGTATTGTCTTCATCATCATGATCATTCATCCCCATTATGGTCGGAGGAAGGCAACGGCAAACCACCTCCATTAGGACCTTGCCTAGTATAGCGGTGCGGGCCTCCCGCATCGTTTCCCCGCGCTCTGTCAAGAAGCATGGGACTTCATTTCCATTTCCACCGAAAAATACAGCCAATTGTGTGACAGGATTGTAGAGTTTATAGCAAGCAGAACACAGCAGGTCATTCTGACAGACAGAAGTCTTCAGAAGTAAGCGCAACTTCGGGAGTGCCCCAAGGGAGTATTATAGGACCACAGCTTTTCACAATGTCTGTAAATAACCTAGTACTTCCACGAGGCATTTCGCAGATGATGCGGTTGTATGCAGGGAAATCGCGACGGTATGAAAGTGTAGCGAAATGCAGGAAGATCCGCAGAGGGCGACGCTTGGTGGAGTGAGTGTGTCAACTAACCTTCAGCGTAAACAAATGTAAAACGTATAGCAGTCCCTTTATTGCACGATTACACGATTGCAGAAAAATTACTTCCATATTACATCTAAGACGATTACATACCTTAATAGCAGGTAAGGCAGATGACAGACTGAGCTTCTTTCCGAAGTATCCTTAGAAAATGTAGTCTATCAACAAAGCAGATAGCTTACAAAACCCTCGTTCGACCAATACTTTAATACTGCTCGTGAGTATGGGATCCGTACTACATATGATTGATAATGGAAGTAGAGAAGATCCAAAGAAGAGATGCACGCTTATGTAGTAACCGCGAGAGCATCACGGGGAGTCAACTCCAGTGGCAGACACTGTAAGAGACGCGTTCTGTATCACGGCATGATTTTCTTTTAAAATTCTGAGAGCATATGTTCCTAGAGGAGTCAACCAATATGCAGGATGTTTGAAAAAGATCTCCCTAGTTTTAAGTATAATTTTAATGGGGAAATTAATGAAAAATTACATCAATGAGTACATATCATGAAAGAGAATTCCTTCAAGTTTTGTTAAACGTTAGTAGACGTCGAAGTGGGATCCATTTGTTGCCCTGCACACGGCGAGACGATATTCCACTTCTCGCCACATTTCAGGTGTAACTGTCCCAACCGCCGCGACGATTCTTTCCCGTAAATGATTGCTACCTCAAATCTTTTAATTGTACACAACATTTTTTATATGGCCCCAAAAGAAAAAGTCCAGCGGGGTTAAGTTTGGGCTTCGTGGTGGCCAAGGTATTGGCCAGCCCTGCCTATCCACCATGCTGGGAAGCGAGTGTCAAGAGCCGCACGCACATGGTTACTGCAATGAGGTGGGGCGCCAGCTTGTTGGAAAAGCACAAGCCCCTTTTCCGCCTCAATATCGTCCATTTGGGGAAAGACGTACTCTGTCAACATGTCACAGTAAAGTTCCCGTTTTTTTTTTTTTCTACAAAAATGAAAGGACCAATCACACGATCTTCCATCAAACCGAACCAGACATTCACTTTGGGAGAGTCACGTAGATGCTAAATAACTTCATGTGGATGTTCTGCCCCCAAATTCTGTCATAAAGATTATCTGCACGAAATGTAGCCTCATCAGGAAAGCGTTGCTCTGCACTGCACTGCACTGCACGCACGCCTGGACTGAACTGAGGGAACAGAGAAAAAAACAGCACTGGTGCCGTCTCAAGGTCAAGCAGACCTGCCAACTGCAGGGAAGCCCAACTTGGAGAGTTGATGAATCAAATACCTCTAACTAGAATAGTGTATGTCGCTTTGTACAGATTCTAGGACACATTAAAATTAGGGAGTTCTTTTTCAAATACCCTGTATTTCTTCCTCTTGCGTATATCTTCCGAAAATACCATGAACATAAAATTAAAGAGATTCGAGCCCACAGGGATGCTAACGAAGATTTGTTCTTCTCGCGAACCATTCGAGACTGGAACATGAAAAGGGGGATGCGACAGTGGTACACAAAGTACGCTGCGCCACACACCATAAGGTGGGTTGCGGAGTAAAGATGTAGATGTTAACATCGAATATAAATTCGCTGAAAAAAAAATTGTTTGGGGTGCAACGTTCTATGGAAGTGAAACGTGGACGATTAACAGTTGAGACAAGAAGAGAATAAAAGCTTTTGAATGTGATAATACAGAAGCATACTGGAAATTAGATGGGTAGATCGGACAACTAATGAAGAGGTGCTGAATAGAATTTGGGAGAAAATAAATATATTCTCGAGTTAAAGACGAGATCGGTTGGTAGTACACATTCTAAGACATCACGAAAAAGTTAATTTTTTAACGGACGGAAGTGCAGGAGATAAATATTGGAATGCGAGACTGCAGTAAGCAGGTTCTAATAAATGTATATTGCAGGTGTTATGGCAGACTAGCATGAAGAGCTGAATCTAACGTCTTCAGACTGAAGACGAAAACAAAAACAACAAAAATATGGTTTATGACCTAAACAACATCAAAGATACAGGTCCCTTTGGATCATGCCCTGAGAAATTTCTGTTTCGCGATCGGTTATCTCAATATCTGCCTTTTCGTTTTTCGTAAGATGACTGAAATGAGGGACTATATTACGACCTTTCGCAGTGAAACAGTTTCGGAAGGTCGAATTCACTCTTTCGGCCTTTTCTTGTTATCTTCCGTTTCCGTGCCAGTATGGTCTCTGATTGGATGAACAGGTGATTTCGAACCGCTTACTGATTTTACATCAGACTAAAACTGCGTAGGGTTTTTACTGGGATCGTTTGACAAAATTTCTTTTTACAAATTTTACTTTGAAGTCAATGAACGTTTTTCTCATTGCTCTCTTCACGCTCTATTTTCGCTTCGTCCGTACCTATTAATGAGTAGTATTTTAATTTTTTTAATTCGGTCAATAAGTACATGAAACACTGAAAATCAAATTTTCGTTGCCCCTGGAAGACATTAGAGGGTCAAAGTACAACAGAAACCATGAACCGGGTCACCCGTTTAGAAACACAGATTGTAGATGGAAGCCACGCTGGCATTCATGATCAGTTCTAACCGTTCAAAGAGGGGTGGGCGGTGGTAACGCGATGAATAATGTAGTAATAATGTTGTCTTGATAGCTTCCTATATTTGTTTATCTGTATACTGTTCCCTGATACCGTTACAGTGCTACCTGGCAGTCTACTGCAGAGCTGTCGAATACTGCTTACTCAGCTGTCGGTAGATAAAACGATAAGCAAATGATAGTAACAATTAACATTTGTTTAATTTCTTGAAACCAACTACCACTGTCTTTATTAAATTGGTACTCGAATAAGCTGGTTCTTCAATGCCACCCCGAGATGACGCCAAAATTCAGCTACACAGGCACTTAACTAAAACTAACATACATCTGCTGACGAACCTGCCCCTTAAGTATTGCTTCTCCTTGTAATTACGTAGACTGTATACAAACGCATATACGCACACATACATTCTTGCATTTCAAAAGTTTATCAGAAAAATTAGCTGTTAGCATATCACAAAATATGGACGTAGGTAGAAATCAAAATTAAAATTTGTGTTCAGTGTTAACTGTAAATGAAGAATGCTTGTAATATTTGAGGCCGCTTGTTTATAAGAGCAAAGAATCTACTTTTATGATTCCCATAATCAAATGAAATGAATTTAACAGTGGATATACAATAGTTTTAAAATTTTACCCTGCGAGAAAGTTTTACATTTTCACTGCGTCTAAATAGGAACGATAAACTTACTATGATGTCAACTGCAGAAGTCTCGATAAGACACTAGTTAACTTCATTAACAGTTAACATGTTTTCTGTTTATAATCATTCACTAGGGTAGCTAACTGCACTGGGAGTGATAGAACGTTTAGTATCCTGCGGTTTGCTATTGTTGTTCTTCCACGACCAGCGGTATGTTTATCACAGCTTCCACCTTTCTGACCTCACCAGGTGTGGGGTCTGTTCCGTGAACTGTCTTCGTGGTGTGGTGTAGTGATTCGTCGCTGTCTGCTACATATAGTTGCCCTCGCCGTTCATTATGGACAAATTTCGTTGAGAATTTGTGTAACCAAGATCTTGCACCGGATGTAAATAAAAATATTAAACCACTCAGCGGAAAACTTCTGAGTGCGATTTGGCATAGGATACTAGCGAAAACAATCATGCAGTAGTGAAGAGTAGACGCCGGACAATATCTATTTGTTCGAAGACGTGCACATTTATTTCAACTTTTACTCCACACAAAATTCGTACTATACTTTTCCGGTTATTTAATACACTGGCGGGAAAAATGTGCGACAGCAAGAAGGAATTGTGCCACATAAACGAAAGTTGGTAGCTTAGTTTCTACATCTGAAAGACGGTGTCTATTCGAACTTCGCGACAGTCGTATACGAGTGTTGCTAGTAGCGTCACTATGATGAGTCAAATCACGTTTGTTTTAAAAATACACGCTGTAACGGTCGTGAGCGCTAGTTACCGTTGAGACTGGACTTGGTCTGTTGATGTTAGTGAAGACTGCCTTTCAGGCGACAAAGACGCCTTTATCAGCACCTCACTGAGTTTGAACGAGGTCGTGTAATATGACTACGAGAAGCTGGATGTTTCTTCTGCGATATTGCAGAAAAAGCTGGCAAGAATGTAGCCATTGTATTTAATTGCTGGTAGCGGTGGTCACGAGAATGTAAGGTGGCAAGAAGACCAGGCTCCGGACGGCCACGTGGCACTACCGAAAGGTAAGACTATCGTATTCGGCGTGTGACTCTGGCGCATCATATTGCATCTGCAGCAGCAATTTGCGCACCAGATGGCACCACGGTGACTTAACGAACTGTTACAGATCGGTTACTTCAAGGGCAGCTCAGAGCTAGACGCCTTGTAGCGTGCATTCCACTGACCCCAAACCAACGCCATTTGCGACTTCAGTGATGTCAAAAGAAGCTCATTGGAGGCCAGGATGGAGGTCTGTTGTGGTTTTCTGATGAAAACTAGTTCTACCTCGGCGCCAGTGATGGCTGTGAGTGGGTTAGGAGTAGACCAGTTGAGAGCCTGAACGAACCTGTATGTGTGCAGGACACATTGAACCTGCACTTTGGGTTATGGTCTGGGCTGCGAGTTCGTATGACAGCAGGAGCACTCTCGTTGTTATTCCACGCAGCCTGACAGCAAATTCGTAAGGCAGTCTGGTGATGCGACCTGTCGTGCTGCCATTCATGAACAGCATTCCTGGGGTGTTATCCAACAGTATAACACTTACCCACAAATCGCTGTCTACGGTGTCTACGTGTTGCCACCACAACTGTCTCCAGTCAAGCACATATGGGACATCACTGGACAAATGCTCCAGCGACATCCCCAATCAGCTTATCCGTCCCTGTACTGCCCGACTAGGTGCAACGGGCGTGGAGCTCCTTCCCACAAACTGACAACCGGCACCTGTACAATACAATGCATGCACGTTTCCATGCATGCATTCAACATTCTGGCGCTTACATCGGTTATTAATGAAAGAGCATTTTACACTTGCGATGGCTTATCTTACGCTTACATCATCATTACTCTACCACGCAAACATTGGGGTTACACTCGTCACCACAGCGACATCAGCAAACAGTCGCATATTGCTGCTCATCCTATCCCTTAGACCATTTACGTACACGGTAGGCAAAATAAAACCGCTCCAGAAAATATTACACGCATTTACGACAGACCAAGCTACATGAACCGCCATGGATGCGGATAATGTAATTTGGGTTGCGTATCATAAGATGCGTGTGATATTCGCCAGGCTAGTTTTGCTTTGCCGACTCTGTATACTGAGAACAAGAGCGATCCTATCACACTTCCCCGGAGCGCTCCTACCAACGCTCTCTTGTTTCCGACGATCCCTACCGCCCAGGACAACGTACTGGATCCTGTTAGTAAAAAATTCTTCTAGTGACTCATATGTCTGAGAATCCATGCCATACTTTTTTTTCTTTCTTTTGCTACAGCCTTTATCCCGCATTGTGCGCAGGGTCGGCAGGGTTAAGTATGGAAAGTATGGATTTGGCATGGTTAATTTTAAGGGGTGGCCGGATGTCCTTCCTGCCGCCACTCCATACCCCCCGGGACGGAATTTGTGTTCCCCAGCTATCTGCGTCTAGTGTAAATCGTGAAATAGTGTGGATGTGTTTCAAATGTCTGCGAATCTTGTAACTGAGGCGGGACGAGGGGACCAGCCCGGTAGTCACCTAGGAGGGTGTGGAAAACCGCCTAAAAACCATATGCAGGCTGGGCGGCACTCAGGCCGTCGTCGTTAATCCGCCGGGCGGATTCTATCCGGGGCCGCCGCGCCTACCCGAGTCCAGGAAGCAGGGCGTTAGCGCTCTCGGCTACCCTGGCGGGTAATCAATTCCGTACTATCGTACCTTTATTAACAGGGTAAAAGGAACATGTCTAGACATACCTTGCTGTGTGTGTGTGTGTGTGTGTGTGTGTGTGTGTGTGTGTGTGTGTGTTTGTGTATGAGAGAGAGAGAGAGAGAGAGAGAGAGAGAGAGAGAGAGAGCGGGAGAGAGAGAGGGAGAGGGCGCAGCCCGGCGGCGCGGCTGGCAGCGCTGGTTTATTTCTGTTCTGGTCTCCCCACTAGGCGGCGGCGACGGCGCCTCCCAGCGGGGAAGCAGCCGGGACAGGACGGCAGGCAGTGCGAGCTGCCGACGCTCCGCGAGATCTGCGCTCCAGCGCACAGGTAGGTAGCCTGCAGGGACACACGGGAGCACAACTTCTACCTCTGCGACGGGCTAAACTCGCGTCTGGAGTGCAGCGCTCGTGCCGTGAAGCGGAGAAAGGATATATTTAGTGCCGGCCAGTGAGAGTCGACAGTGTCGCGTCAGTTCTGCAGCATCGTTGGACTGGAGCACGCCGTTTCTTCGTTCGCAAAGTGAGACCGAGTTTTGTGGCAGTGCGTGGTTGTGCTCGAGCGAGACAGTGCAGATTGTAGAGTGGCGATAAAGTCGAGTGCGATTTGTCGGAGTGTAGTCTTGTGGTGCGGTTGGGTATGGTCGTCTAGAAGAGTGTCGGGTCCTCCGACGGTGTGGATGTTTCGGCCGACGCGTTGGCTAGGAGTGCGTGCCGTGTCGAGTGTCGGAGCAGAAAGCTCTCGAGGCGGGCGGCGGTGAGGGGCTGGGGCGCGCGGCCATGGCGCCATGAGCGCGCCTGCCGGGGGCGGACGCGGGGGCGGAGCGGGAGGCGGCGAGCCGGCGGCGCGGGGCGGGCTGCAGCTGGCGCGGTCGGTGACGCGGTACGCGTCGTGCACGGTGGACCCGCGGCCGGCGCGCGCAGTGCACTGCCCGGACCTGAACGCGTGCCTGCTGGGCGACGCGGGAGCGGCCGCCTCGCCCGTCGACTGCCGCGCCGTGCACTTCGGCTACGCCGTGCCCGTCAACGTGGTGCCCGTGGAGGCGGGCTGCGCCGAGCTGGTGCTGGACGCGGGCACCGACCTCAGCCCGGCCGCTGTCTCCTACCTGCTGGAGCGCCACCCGCAGCTGCGCGAGGAGGCGGCGCGCGCGCGCCACGCCGGGGCCGCCCCCGCCGACCGCGCGCGCAGCTTCCGGCCCGTCTCCTCCTCCTCCGCCTCGTCCACCTCCTCCGCCGCCTCCGGCTCCTCGGAACCCGAAGAAGACATCGCCGCCATCGCCAAGCAGATCTCGGACCACGCCGAAGCCATCTACCAGACGTGGAAGTCGCGCGGTCTCAAGCCCACCGAGATCCTGTCGTGCCACGCCGCCGACAAGTTCGTGCCCGCCCTCACGCCGCAACAGCAGCAGCAGCAGCAGCCGCGGCCCGCCTCGGCAGAAGCCGGCCAGAGGCGCGCTTCTCCGGCCAAGACGTCGCCGCTGCACTCGCCGAGCCAGACCCCCATGGTGGACCTCCTGGCGTCCGAGGCGAGTCTGGAGCAGTTCGTCAACAACTTCGTCTCGGAGGACAAGGCGCGGCTGGCGGCCGCCCGCCAGCGCTCGGCCGCTCCGTCCTCGCCGTCGTCCAAGGCGCTGCCGTCGTCCATCCAGTATGCTCTGCAGAAGTTCGAGCGACCGGCGCAGCAGCCGCAGAGGCAGCAGCCGGCCAAGACGCCGTCCCCGGTTACCTCGCCGTACCTCGAGCACGCCTCGCCCGTCTCTGACCCCTCCAAGAGTCGGCAGACCGACCCGCCGAGAACTTCGCCTTACACTCACATCCGAACGTCTTCCATTCCGTCCACCACGCCGACCAAGACCACGGTGCCGTTCCAGAAGCTCATACTCGGCGACACCATCGAGACGATTTTCCCGCCAGACCTGCCGAAGCAGCAACAGCAGCAGCCGTCTCCCGCGCCTCAGCAGTCCGACAAGTCTGCCGGCGGCGCAGACTCCTCCGGGCTGACGACGTGGCCGCTCAAGAACAAGGTGGTCGGCGGGTCGGCCGTTCCGGAGAAGACGGGCGCTAAGACCGGCGCGGGCGCCGACCGCGGGAAGTCCAAATTCGCGACGCTGCCGTCCGAGGCGGCCCGCAACAACAACCGCAAGAATACGGCGCAGTACCTGGACGAGGTGGCGCGCGAGGAGGAGCGCCTCATCAACGCGCTCAAGACGGGCATCATCATCGCCGAGGAGCCGTCGCCGGCCGCTCCCGCGTCCGCCAAGAAGGCGTCGCTGCTGTCCAAGAAGAACAGCGCCAACAGCGCGCCGGTGGTGGCGACTGCGGCGGAGCCCAAGGCGGGCAAGCCGGCGGTGCGGGCCGCCTCGGCCGCCACAGGCGCGCCCGCCGCCCGGCCGCGGCCGGAGCCCGTGCCTCACCCCGAGCTGACGTCGCAGCAGCGCCAGCACATCCGACAGTCCGCCTCCAACCCGGTGCGGCCCTTCCTCACCAGGGGCTCCGTCGCGGAGCGAGTCCTCATCTTCGAGAAGTGCCCCAGCGAAGCCCTCCTCAGGGGCAGGCCCACGCCGGCCTCCTGGCAGCAGCGGGCTGCTGCCGCGCAGGTAACCCTCCACATTACTCCTTGTTTCTTATTTTGTCTCCAGTCAACAATGTTGCCATATCCTGCTTCTATCAATGTTGCCATATGATGCTGTAGTATACAGAGAAGTTGCAGCATTACAAAATTGCTGCTAAATGCAGGAAGATCTGCAGCGGATAGGCACTTGGTGCAGGGAGTGGCAACTGACCCTTAACATAGACAAATGTAATGTATTGCGAATACATAGAAAGAAGGATCCTTTATTGTATGATTATATGATAACGGAACAAACACTGGTAGCAGTTACTTCTGTAAAATATCTGGGAGTATGCCTACCGAACGATTTGAAGTGGAATGATCATATAAAATTAATTGTTGGTAAGGCGGGTGCCAGGTCGAGATCCATTGGGAGAGTCCTTAGAAAATGTAGTCCATCGACAAAGGAGATGGCTTACAAAAAACTCGTTTGACCTATACTTGAGCATTGCTCATCAGCGTGGGATCCGTACCAGGTCGGGTTGACGGAGGAGATAGAGAAGATCCAAAGAAGAGCGGCGCGTTTCGTCACGGGGTTATTTGCGAAGCGTGACAGCGTTACGGAGATGTTTAGCAAACTCAAGTGGCAGACTCTGCAAGAGAGGCGCTCTGCATCGCGGTGTAGCTTGCTGTCCAGGTTTCGAGTGAGTGCGTTTCTGGGTGAGGTATCGAATATATTGCTTCCCCCTACTTATACCTCCAGAGGAAATCACGAATGTAAAATTAGAGAGATTCGAGCGCGCACGGAGGGTTTCCGGCAGTCGTTCTCCCCGGGAACTATGGTATGCGCGACTGGAACAGGAAAGGGAGGTAATGACAGTGGCACGTAAAGTGCCCTCCGCCACACACCGTTGGGTGGCTTGCGGAGTATAAATGTAGATGTAGATGTAGATCCTGGATACTATGCACTATTTCTTACGTTTATAGACTTACACGTGCGGAAAGTTTGACGTCACTGCGCTTTATGCCGTCCACATCGGCCAGTGGTTTGGAATCTGCTGCTATTTATGACACGAGAGAGAAAAGCATTTATCCGTATCAGTCACTTTTATTTCTTCCGCAACATGTTCCGAGGAACTACTTTACACTTTCATTAGGTGAATATAGCCAGCTGTGTGATTTGAGTTTTATGTCGCTACAAATAATGTGTAGATTTCACATGCTACCACAATACGGCTCTGAAATTATATTTTTCAGGCAAACTTTATTATTGAAATTCTTCCAATCCATATGTGGCATACAGCAAACCAGTGCTTAACAGTATTGGTTAAAACAGTCTTGGTTGCAATTTTATTTTTTTATTTCTCAACGATTCTTAAATAGATGCATTTGTTCTCTGTTTTCTATGTAGGTAATCTGAAGATGTCTAAATAAGGCCAAACGCGTCGTTGAAAAATAAAAAACTAAAATTGCAACCAAGACTGTTTTTAATCAATAACTTTATTATTGTTTAAAATTTATAAAGTTAATTTAAAATTTATAATCTCAGTGCCCTATTACGACATCAAGTGACAAATTACACCTCATTTCTACCGAAGTGAAGTCCTAAACAGACAATTGGCTACAGCCAACAAATGAAATTGTAATGTAATCCGCTAATCCACCTGAACATGAGGGAGTAAGCTCTCGAAAACAGTCGTGGATAAAATAAGTGCGTCTCACACAAATAACTGTTTTATCTTCTAAACATTCATCTCTTTCGCCTGATCGCATACAGTCGATGCAGTAAAAAAAAAAAAAAAAAGAAACACGTGTGTTTTACGATTACTAGACAGATGAGTTTCATTTATGATATTAAAAACAGATTTTTTTCTATTTTAAATAAAAATTGTAGCTGCAGAAAGAGGGAAGATCTTAAATAGAAGTACTGCACATTCTCGAAACGAGAAGGACCTGAAGACCATGCAGTGAGAAAGGATAAAGTTAGAAGAGACAAGTTTAGAGGTCTGTAGCCTGTAGATGTTTATGTGTCATTCTCTCGTCACATGTTACATTACATTAACTGCCACATTGTCACACTCATTCAAGTGTTTGCGCTATACATCTTACAGAAAAATACGTCTTATCTGTCAACATTTTCGTGGCCCTCTTTTGTGTAGTACTCTCTTCTATCCGCACAATCACACGCAACACTACCACATACGTGCTTCTGAGTGTATTTCTCTTAGCTGTTTCTTTCCGAACATAAGTCTAATGTTTAATATCGCTTTTCTTCCTGTGGCGTAGTTGTTGGAACGAGCTCTTTCACAGACACAAATAAACATATTGCTGAGAATCAGAAAACAAGCGGTCTTCCAAGCAAATTAGTCTTCATTCAAGCAAATCAGTCAATAAATAATAATAATTAAAGATTGACTATTTACAGTAATCATACGAACGCAGAAAGGGTACATACATAATGACTGAACTTCCAAAGAGTTCCGCAACTCTTGTAATTGCTACATTTGTACCCACGTAATTAACGCGATAACAATTTTCATTTCTAGACGCCGTTGTAGTGGAAAGATATGCGGACCATCAGCGGAAGGAGACACACTTTCTTCAATCTGAAGCACGAATAACGTATCGTTTGACGGTTAGCCCTGGACATTGATAACACATTTATTAGTTGGTTATAAATGTAATAAATAACAGAAGCAAATCAGGAGACTATCTCTCTCTAACACAGCAGACGCGTAAAACTGAATATAATGTTAACAAGTACTTAAAGCGTATAATGCCAGTTTAGAAACACCCCTTACATCGCAGTTACGTAGCTAGAGAAATTTGCGATCGCATTCGAGTAACAAAGCGCCTATTGAAGACGGCATTTTTTTTGTATTAGTCTAGATACTTCTAGATACACACATAACACTGAAGTAATTGAAAGCATATGATCAGAACGGAAATAATAATAAATGAACCTTTCACTTGTTCCTGCATTTGCCCACTTAGTGTATGCTCTGCTAAAAGGCAGAGCAATTTAACGATGTAACCGACGCACAGCCTCAAATATTATCTCACAAACATAAACAAAAACACATATAATATACCATACATGAGTTAAAATGTAGCTGTTTCACTATGCATTGAAGATTCCACACTCTCAAGCCATATTAAAAAATACTACGCAAAACGTTATATTGCTGTTTTTTTTAATAATGACTTCCTCAGAAAAGCTTTTGGTATTATTTATCGACTGACAAAAAATACTTGAGCAGAAACCAAGCAGAACGTTCACTGATCGACTGGTGGCATATCTCGTAGCGTTCGTAAGAAAATCACTTAATACACAAAAAGCAAATGAGATAGTTTTAAAAGCTTTTTTGTGTACTAGATATGCGAGACGGTATACTGTTCAACGAAACTCGTTACCGTACTGTAGAGATCTGTCTGAACGCAAAGGCAATATTATTAGGTGGACAATAGACGAAGCAGTCTACTTACGTTTCACTAGCACACAGTCCACCAAGTGTTTCGATTCTGCGCAGCAGTCAACTCACAGGCTGCAAATAACTGCCTTCACCCAGGTCGTCTACTGATTCACGGTTTACGTATTGGACTTCCTAGTCTACTATTCGATTTTTGGCTGTTTTGTCGATCCCTCTAAAGGCCGTCAATCCCTATACAGCTAATCATTAGGGGTCTACAAAAAACACAGAAAAAGTGTTAACCAATTCCACAAAACTTAAAAAGAGTACAGCATCAACTATAATGTAATAAAATTTCGACCACATTCTGCACCCTTGCTTAAAGTCGTGGCTGTGGGGTTCCAAATTCTTCGCTGTAATTAAGCTGAAAACAATCCCCTCTCCAATGGAGCGCGAGTCAAAGGGCCCGTGCGGACCACTTAGGCCTATGAATGATAAGTTAATAAAAAAAACAAGGGTTGGCACTAGTATATGATAATACCCATTCGTGGAACCAAGGATCGTCCACTTGAATCAACGGCACCACGATGAAATACATCCAAAACCTAACTGACTGAATCGATCGGTAATAAATCTAGCAGCACGCGTTATCCCTTTAATGTGACCTGATGAGTATCCCAAAAAAGCGACCATTGCTCAAAGAACGAGTTGCACAAGCGTTCTGTATGTAGTCTCCGTTATAGAAGCACTACAATTTCCCAGCACTCTCCTAATAAATATAGTCGACCATTCTCCTTATTTAAACTGACCTAGGCACTTGTTTCATTTCGACAACCTTACCTCTCAACATTTAGTCAACTTCCTGACATATTTTGCACATTTCCTCTCAATAATATCTTATAGTATAATTTTCTGGGGTAAATAGCCACTGAGAAAGAAAGTACTGATTGCACAAAAGCGAGCAGTAAGATTACATGCGGTCGTCATATAGGTATCTCTTCAGGAGTTAGATTTTTTTTAGTCAAGACAAATATGTTCGCTAATTAAATTCATCACAAATAATCTATCACAGTCAGTCAGAAATTTAATAAATTAAAAACACCCATTATTAAATGAGCAAACCCAATTCAATTATTCACCTCTTTTAGATGGTATCGCAGCTCCGGGACAGAAGTAAAACTTTGGGCCTCAATCCATTTGCAGACAAAAAGTTCTTGGCAAATGCGTAACTTTTTTTCCCAGGTACATGTTGGGGGAAAAAAAAGAAGTCATTGAAGGAATTTCACATTAAGCCAAGGGCCGATACATCTAGAAGTTGAGATGACTATCTTTGCCCTATCGTCCTGTTTAACTTTGCATTATAATATCTCGAAACAATCACGTACTTGAAGATATATTTTAATTGAAACAACTGTGGGTTCTTGGTGAAGCACTGTAAATTAACTAAACCTAGGTTGTGCAGTAACAGTAACAAAATTTGCGAAACAAGGCAAAAACAGTATTTGTTTAGTTAATTTACAACTTTCTAAGTGTAGTTGCATGAATAAGACTCAAAAATAATGTGCTCATTAACGTTAGCACTAATCATTTATACATATCCTGTAAACTGACTCGTCCCACATCATTTCGACAGAAGAATCGTTCAAATGATCTGTGAAACGTGTAATTAACTAACTAAATAAGACCAGTGTGGAGAAACTCTGAACTACTAAGCAGCGAAGGCAACGAGGACAGAACACCAAAATGTGCCAAAAGAATATTTATAGGAATGATTCAGTAACTAACTACTTTTCAAATCTTTAGTACATGTAACATCCTACAAGTTACCGTATATCTAATACTGCTTGCAACAACAATCTGCACTTCTTTCCTTCCATATTAATTAAATGCGCCGCAGAGGGATGATATGGACGTCTTCTACTAAGCAGCGCAATATATTTTCTACTAAGCAGGGTAAAATACTTTCTGCCATTTAATAACTCCTCAGTCGCTGCGGAGAGACAACCATCCACGCACGCAACACACTGTACTTAACAATTCTTTTTGCACTAAAATTTAATCCTGTACACGCACTAAACAAGATTCCAATTTTGATACTAACAGTCCTTCACAATCGGAACAACACAATTATTTCAGCGCCAGCGATACTAAACTGATTACCGCTTGCCTCCATAGATTCTTCAGAACAGCTCGCATCGCAGACTTATTACATGATTCGCGACACGTCTAATTACAAGTGCTTCGCGACTATTTCATTATAAGACTTCACAATACAGTATTCTTACACCGTAATAAACATTCGAATCTAAAAATGACTAAGAACGATTGCGAATATATTTTTTCTCTCTCTACAATAATAATGTTTACTATACGTAGTTTAGCTGTCGGTACCCCCTAATTAAGCCAGCAGCCAACAGCCTAACCTTCAACCCTTTCATCTCAGTTCTGGTTGTTCCTAATACAATCTATTCGTCTGTAAGATATCCTTTGTCTTAATTAGATGTTCTCAATCTTTCTCCAAAAAAGTGTGCGAACTAAGTGAAAGTCAGTGTTGTTCCTATTACTGTCCGCCCCATTAGCTGAATGGTCAGCGCGTTGGAATGCCACGCACGCGGGACCGGGTTCGATTCCTGGCTGGGGCTGGAGATTTTCTCCCCTCGGGGACTAGGTGTTGTGCTGCCCTCATCATCATTACATCCCCATTGTCAACGCGCAAGTCGCCCAACGTGGCGTCGCGCTCAAAAAACTTGCACTTGGCGGCCGAAATTCCCGTCTGGGAATTCCCGCCCAGCCGGCCGCGGCGGCAGAGCGATTCTAAGCGCTTCAGTCCGGAACCGCGCTGCTGCTACGGTCGCAGGTTCGATTCCTGCCTCGGGTATGGATGTGTGTGATGTCGTTAGGTTTAAGTAGTTCTAAGTTTAGGGGACTGATGACTTCAGCTGTTAAATCCCATAGTGCTTACAAGGGAACCTCCCCATCGCACCCCCCTCAGATTTGGTTATAAGTTGGCACAGTGGACAGGCCTTGAAAAACTGAATACAAATCAATCGAGAAAACACGAATAAGTTGTGTGGAACTATGAAAAAAAAAAGCAAAATATACAAACTGAGTAGTCCATGCGAATGATAAGCAACATCAAGGAAAGGGGGAGGTTAGGAGCGCCGTGGTTCCGTGGTTAGCGTGAGCAGCTGCGGAGTGAGTGGTCCTTGGTTCAAGTCTTCCCTTGAGTGAAAAGCTTTTTTTTTTATTTTCACGAAGTTATGATCTGTCCGTTCGTTCATTGACGTCTCTGTTCACTTTAATAAGTTTAGTGTCTGTGTTTTGCGACCGCACTGTGGGGCGGCGGTTTATAAGTTGTAATAATAATTATGTTTGCTGTATAAATGCTTGCATGTTGAATCAGTTTCTGGCTTTTAGAATGTTGTTAATGCTGTCTTTCGCCGTTCTCAACACTGGCTCTCTATTTACTTTTTGGCACCCAGAAAGTGATTTAATAAAACATGGAACCAGTAATTAGAGATCCTAGTGCCCACTTTATCTGAGAATGTTATTATAGCTGCAGCTTATAGCTCTGAGGAATTAGGAGATTGTCCGGGATTTCTAATCAAAAACGGTTTTCCAAAATAGTTGAGTATATTCTGAAATTCACTGATAAAAAACACAAGTATCCCTACAACCTCACTAACAGAGCAGTTCAGAGTCTAATGCGCTGATGCAACTATAAATGTCCGAATTAAATGTTAAAAAGAATGCTCGCCATAATTTGATGAAAATACTTCATCAAACGCCACGCTAAGTATTTGGTAGAATGTCTGTCCCGCGACGGCACGTGAAAACGCGACAATACGCAAACTGAAGCTAGATAATGAAAATCATTCCAGAATTAACACTTCACATGAAAAGTTTTCATGGTTCCGCGTATCTCTAGTAACTTAATACGGCACCCGAGGCTGTTTGTAGCAGTGACACTGATGCGACGCGGCTCCCGACACAGATGGCGTGTCATTCAGCGTCTGGAGAGAACTGGGGCCTTGCTTCCTCGCGCAGCGTTCTTATATATAAAGCCGCGGTGCGGACGGCTAAGGGAACGCCTGATCAAATCGGCTGTCCCGACTAGCCGCTGGGCTAGTAACGCATCACTTCAAGTTACATAATAATTTATAGCTTCTTTTGCTGATGGCCGAAGAAGCTCTTAATTTAAACGTGCATTCAGCACGCAGGTGAGTATTGATAATAAAATTTTGACGTGGCTAAGTTAAATATTTTGGGCGAGAGAATTAATTAAATTACACTGTACGCAGTAGATGAGCTCTGAACTGGCCCTTTTGAGATCCGCTATCGCTATAATTTTATAGGTATTCAAAAGAAACTTTACACATCTTCATAATCATAACGGACCTCCAACATATTTAAATCTAAACATCCTAGCCTTATTTACTAGCCTACTTAATCTATCTTGCTTCCTTCAGTTTTGAGATGAAAACCACAAATCATGAATTTCCACTAAAATCTTAATATGTGAAATCCAAAGTACTGTTTTTATTAAATCATTATGAAAGATGAATCTAAATATAAATTTTGAAGTCTCTAGCTCTTTTCTGTTGCGCCAATGATTTTTTTAGAAAAACGTCCAAATTTCGAAAATGGCTGAAGTTATCGAACTGATATTTAACACACATTAATTTAGTATTATTCCTGACATGCTAGAAAAGTTTTAGGTCATTTGCTTGATTTTTAAGGTATTGCGCAACATTTATGACGTCAGAGCTAGTTACAGCAGACTGGCTGGCACACAATGGAAACTGATGTGAATTTACTACAGCGTGAGTAGGCTGCTTCCCTACAGCACCGCAAGACGTGCGATTAGTAGACGAAAGGACGTGCCTCTACAATGGGAACCGAAAACATTTGATCGCAAGGTCATAGGTCAACCGATTCCTCCACAGGAAAACACGTCTGATATATTCTATACGACACTGGTGACAGCATGTGCGTCACATGACAGGAATATGTTGTCGACCCACCTAACTTGTACACTTGGCGAATGGGTAAAAAGATTCTTCTACCTTGCCCGATTTAGGTTTTCTTGTGGATGTGATAATCACTCCCAAAAAAGTGATGAAAACACAAGAGTTTGTCACATAAACTGCAACAAATTAATGCAACAGTTTCACAGTCGCACAGATTTCGCTGTGCTCTGTCAATACATATGTTTTTAACGTTTTCAAATTTTTCCGTTTAGGTGTAGCGTCCCCATACTACGGCGCAGTTACCTCGGACGGACGGACAGATAATAAAAATTAAAATTTTTCACTCGTAAGAAGACTTGAACCAAGGACCTCTCGTTACGCAGCTGCTCACGCAAACCACGGGACCACGGCGCTCCTAATCTCACACTATCCTTGATGTTGCGTATCTTGCGCATGGACTACTCAGTTTGTATATTTTGCTTATTTTTTTCATAGTTCCACACAACTTCTTCCTGTTTTCTCGATTATAACTAAATCTGAGGGGGGTGCGATGGAGAGGTTCCCTTGTTAGAACCATTTGAACTCCCGGGCACTGACGCTATACGATCATTTCCATTTTCCTATTAAATTTTTATTCCGATTCGAAATTTTTATTGGTTCTTCATCTAACAGCTGAGACAACCTGTAGTCCTGTTTCACACTCGTCTTAGCAAGTGCTTGTAATTCTTTATTTTCTACTCTTCTGACTCTTCGATTTTTTTGCAGACAAACCTGGTTTAGATTTTTTGTGTATATGTGTTTCCCCTCTTCTCGTAAGTATTTTTATCGTCTTCTGCCATCCAAAACTTTTGAAGGCTTTCAGCAAATATACACATACCACTATGTGGCCCAGGTTCAAATGGATATAGGAAGCGACAGCTGTGCAGCGATGAAGAGGCCTGCAGGCAAATCTGCATCAAACCAGTCTTCGGACTGAAGACAACAACAACAACAACAACAACAACCAGGAGACCAAAAATATCCCAACATCCACTAACACAGACATCGTTGAAAATTCACACTGACAAGAAAATTGCAAATTTTACTTCTTTATCTTTCATCATGCCTTAATCTGCAAGTCCATCTGCTAGGTGATTAATTTTCTCTGTAAATCACAAGAAACAGATGCGTCAATTATTTAGTTGGATATATAGCTGAGCAGCTAGACTAATAAATGCTTTTCAATGAGGAAAAAGCGCAATGACTAGCACTGAGAATATCACACGTGCTTCCGGCATACGGTTTGCGGTTGGCCTTACGGCGCAGTGGAGTCTCCATGTTAGACACGGAATCTGTACGCCTTTACTACTTGGCTGAGGGAGCGCCTTTGAGGGCGCTGCAAATTAACTGTGAAATGAGATTCTAATTTCACAGTGGCTACGACGCAGACGTCGTTAGCGCTTGTCTTGTCCGGATTTTGACAGACACCATTTTTCTTTTATTTTTGGTACATTGCCCGCCGACCGTGGTGTATGCAGAGAAAGGAGCATTCGTCTGTTATTATCCCAATACATTCCTCCCGACACGTTAGTAGTTAGATCTTCTGGAAACCAAAGACTACTGCGTAGTACTATTGTATAATGCGAAATACTACCGTTAAATTAACTTATTTGTACTTCAGGTCTCGTCATAACTTTTGAACAGCAGACAGACATGGTACATGGCACGCGCGAGCATGCGCACATACCTGATATTAAAAAACAACAAAAGAGCGGTATGCGAATTAATAAACTACTGCCGTTCGTTACTGATGCAATTAGTTCTGTATATCGTACATTTTATTATTTTTACATGTTCTAGGGACCTCAGTACTATTGTTACCGAGCTGAAATGTAATAAACGCTGAATATCGTTGTATTTTGTAGAAGAGTACACATTTCCCGAGAACGAGGTTTTCGTCCCGGACTACAGTTTTTCGCTATTGTTCAACAATTTTCTAACGCCAACGTTAATCTCATGTAAGGAATGAGACATGCCGAGCGGGATTAGCCGAGCGGTCTACGCGCTGCAGTCATGGACTGAGCGGCTGGTCCCGGCGGAGGTTCGAGTCCTCCCTCGGGCATGGGTGTGTGTGTTTGTCCTTAGGATGACCTTAGCAGTTAAGTCCCATAAGATTTCACACACATTTGAACATTTTTTTGAATGAGACATAAATAACTCCATAAGAGTATATACGGCGTTAAATCAACCAGGGATGCTTCGAATGCGCTAATCTGTAGAGCCTCAGAGGTGTCGTGCCAGTAGTGGGTCTTTATGAACATTACATTACTACTTACATGAAAAATTGTGAGGACAAAATATTCCTTTAGTTTACAAAGGTGATGCATTTTAAATATGTGAAATTGATTAAAGCTACATAATCAGTAGCGTTCAAGGTGAAAGAGGTATAATTTTATGTCATTGGATGTACGTATAATCACGAAACGCATTAACATGTTACACAAGAACGTTCTGTATTCATTTTAAAACTATTTCCTATTTTTAATAGGCCTGGGCACATTTATGAGTCCATACATATTAAAAAGTAAAATATGGACAAGAAAGCAACTTATCTTTCTTACTTGTTTAGCCAACAATAAATTCTAGAAATTTACTTCTTCAGCTGCATTATATGCTCTCGGTGCACTAGTCACTTTAAATCTCAACAAAAATCCAAATTTTAGTTTACACTTCTGGTTGCTGCTTTATGTAGAAGCGCAGAAACTCATACAGATATAATTAAAATTGATTTTAACAGTTATGATAGTTTTCATTGCGTTTACATTGAGTTGCCTGTTATCAATTGGCCGTAAGAATTCGCATACGTAGTTGGAGACAGACATATAAGACATTGCAATACCTCAAGAATATTTGAAAATAATACATTTTGTGAACTGATGGGGGGAGTGGAAAGCTCCACACTGCTTAGACCAGTTTTCACCTGACCATCTTATTAACTCTTCTAGAATTACACTGCACAGACCTATTTTCCTGACAAAATCTGCTTTCTATACGCCTTATAATTTCGTCTTCCTAACAGTATTTATCAGTATCACTCAATAGCATTATTTTAAGTGGTCAACGACCGTGATTCATTTTCCAAAATATTCAGCACACTCCGTGAAACTATAATGTCCAGTCACATTAATGCGACTGCCAGTTAAAAGCCTGAACAACCAACTTTTGCACCGTGGACTGCTGAGAGACGCGCAGGACGGGAGTCAGTGAGGTTCTGGGAGTTGCCGACAGGGATGGTAGAGCCACGCCGACTCCAGTGCCGTGTCCAGCTGCTCTAGCTTTCTCGCTTGAGGATCCATGGCCCGTACAGCCCGATCGAGATGGTCCCACAGATTCTCGATAGGGTTTAAATCCGGGGAATTAGATGCCCAGGGGAGTATGGTAAACTCATCCCGGTGTTCTTCGAAAAACGTCATACTCTGCAACTCGTGTGATACGTTACGTTGCATTGTCCTACTGTTACATACCAACGTTCCGAAGGAGGACAAAGTGCATGTAGGGGGGACAGGGTGCCCAAGGATAGATTCGTGCTTGTATTTATCTAATGTGCCCTCCAGAATGACGAGATCACCCAGGGAATGCCGCGAAAACGTTCTCTAAACTATAACACTGCCTCCTCTGGCCTGGACCCTTTCGACAATTGTTGCGGGGTATTTGCTTTCAGACGTTTCACGCCGTTCACGCCAACGGCCATCTGTCCGACGGAGCATAAAACGTGATTCATCAGAAAAGGCCTCCAGTCGATACTCAGCGGACGTCCAGTTCCGGCATGCAAATTCCAGCCTTCGTCGCCGATGAAGTCAGTGTGGGAGCGTGAACCAGGTGCCTGTTGATACACAACGACGTTCGCTGTACGATGGTTGAGGAGACACTGTTTGTAGCCCCTTGGTTCATTTGGGCTGTCAGTGGCTCACAGTTGCACGATTGTTCGCCCGAAAACATCTCCACAGCCGTCGTTCACCCTGTCATCTGTGGCCCGTGGTGCACAACAGTTGCCTCGGCGCTGGTTTTGAATAGCGCCATTATGCCATGCACGGTATACTGTAACCACGGCGGCACGCAAACAGTTTACAAACTTAGCTGCTTCAGAAATGCTTCCACCCTTGGTCCGAAAAAGCCAATAATCATGTCTTTCTGGATGTCAGACAAATCTCTCAGTTTCCGCGTTCCCCCGACACGCTTCATATACCCTCCATTGCTAGTGATGTCACTTGTCTGTGAGTGGTTATTGCACGCTGACGTCGAACATATTTGAAGTCAAGCTCCACTTTTTTAAAATTTGTCCATCTAATAGTGACAACAAATTTTATAAAATGGCCATCCACTTAGCTGAAAGCTTTGTCTTTAAACCCAATACGATATTAACTATGATGAAATTTGTAACTGTTAGGTGAAATTTCTAACTGTTAGACTTTCAAACTAGCCCTGATGGCTTTTCACACAGACGGTTTGAATCATACTTGACAAACAGAATGCAAAAGGTTTTGCTGAATAATTCAGACAATGCCACAGAGGTAGAAGATTTTACTGACTGGGATAAACCGCAAAGGGAGTCCCACAGGGCTTAATTTTGGGTCCACTCCTATTCCTTATGTGCACTGCTGAGCCAAAACATTATGACCACCTGCTTAATAACTTGTTTGTGCCTCTTTTGGACGAAATGCAACACTGGTTCTGCGTATCAGCGACCTGACAGTTTGTTGGTAGTTTTGTCGAGATATGTGGCATTAGATGTCCACGCACATGTAATAACTCGCGTAAATAACGAGCTGCTGATTTGCGTACGCGGTGATGGCTCCCAATAGCTACCTAGATGGGTTCCATGAATTTACATCAGGCCAATTTGGTCCCAGATACATCAGCGTAAGTTCACCTACAATGTTCCTCAAACCACCGTAGCATGGTTGTGGCTCCGAGACACGGACAATTATAGTGCTGAAAGATGACATCGTGGCCGGGGAAAACATCAAGCATTAAGGGATGCAGGTGGTTCGCAGCAGCCAGCCTGTCATCGACTACTGCTACGGTCGCAGGTTCGAATCCTGCCTCGGGCATGGATGTGTGTGATGTCCTTAGGTTAGTTAGGTTTAAGTAGTTCTACGTTCTAGGGGACTGATGACCACAGCTGTTAAGTCCCATAGTGCTCAGAGCGATTTGAACCATTTTTTGTCATCGACTACCACCACAGGTCCCACCCAAGTGCAGGAGAATGTCTCCATAGCATATTACTGCTTCCACTAGCCTGAGTCCGTGGCGAGCTGCACGTTTGGAGCCGCCGTTCACCTCGATGACGGCATTTGTCGAGACGACCATCGACCTAGTGTAGCAAAATGTGATTCATCGGAAGAGTCGACACGTTTACACTGATCGACCGTCGAATACCGATGGTCATGTACCCACTGCAATCGTAATTGTGTCAACATTTGATCACATAGGGGTGGTTTGCTGGGAAGCTCCATGCTCAACAATGTATGGTGAACAGAGATGCCACAGATCACCATCCGTCCTACGTTACAGAACAGGCTAGCCACCGAACACCACGTTTGGGAAGAGTCGTGGACGTCCAACCATTTAGCACCTAGCGGTAGTTTCATTGTCCTTCTACCTCTTTCCGTAGATGCTCACGACAGTAGCACGTGAACATTTGACCAGTTTCGCCGTTTTCGAGTTACTCATTAATCTGCCCTTTTTCGAAGTAGCTTATCTTAATGGCTTTCCCCATTTGCAGCCCATTTCTTCGCTAGGATGATCCCCTATACGTGTCTGCTCTGCTTACATAATTTTGTCACCACGTCACTTGCCCGCAACGCCACCAGGCGGCATCCAACGTTGCTTTGGGCAGTGGTCATAATGTTTTCGCTCAGCAGTGTATGTGAATGTTCTTCCACATAACATTCAACAAGCAAAATGGGTACTTTTTGCAGACGATACTTGTGTTATAGTAGATCCCATTAGAGAGACAGCAACAGGAACGTTGGTAAATGATATTTTCCAAAGAATTATTAAGTGGTTCTCTGAAAATGGACTTTCCCTACATTTTGAAAAAAAAAAAAAACATACACACATTACACCACATTAAATTTTGTGCAAGACACAATCTCACCAACAGTTGTTGTAGTACATGAACAAGAGTCAGTAAGTAGGATAGAATGCTCCAAATTTTTGGGTGTTCATATTGATGAAAACTTTAACTGGAAGAAGCAAATTACTGAGCTTTTCAAACCGCCAAGTTCCGCTGCTTTTGCTCTTCATAGAATTGCTACTCATGGAAACAAAAATAGTAACGTCCTGGCGTATTTTGCATATTTCCACTTTATAATGTCATACGGAGTAATGTTCTGAGATAACTCGTCACTTAGAAAGGAAGTACTGATTACGCAAATGCGAGCAGTAAGGATAATATGCCGTGTTCGCCCTCGGGCGTCATGTGGGTCTTTTCAAGGAGCTAGGCATATTAACTGCCTCACGACAATACATATTTTCGCTAATGAAATTCGATATGAATAATCCATCACATTTTGAGAAGTACAGTGACGTACATACCTACAAAGCTATAGGGGTAAATGATCACCTATTGCTAAGGCTTGTAGCGGCTCAGAGAGGAGTACAATATGCAGCAATAAAATTTTTTGATCATTTGCACAATAACATAAAATGTCTGACAGGTAGCGAAGCAGGTTTTAAACCTAATTTAAAATCATTTGTCCTGGACATATCCCGTTATTCCATTGACAAATTTCTACTTAAAAACTGGTAAAAAAGAAAAGTTAAAGTGTAGGTGCATGGGTAGAACTAAAATAATAATGTGTTCATTAATGTTACCCATTAATTATGTATACTTATTCCGAAACCTGATTCGTTTCAAGTCATCTCGATAAAAGAATCGTTCAGATGGTCTGTGGAACGTATAACCGACTAACTGTCTATTCTTTCAATGGTTGGGTGAGAAAATTTGTGATTAAAGCCAAGCTGAAACAAATTAATTCCAAAGGAGAATTTTGTGACAGCACTTAAACTGAGATTCATAATAGAATTTCAATAGTAAAGCCACAACGAATATGGTTGGTGGTAGGAATTATGGTAATCATTTAGTTTTATTATCTTCTAGGATCGGTTTGTACTTACCATCCACAAATTCACGAAATTCTTCCGAGCCTTCACCGTTACAGGCAGTTAAATAACATTGGGAATATATTTACGATACAGTTTTTAAACTACGTATCAGGAAGTTACTTACAATTGCCTGAATGATGTTTTGAGTAACATGCATAATGAATCCGTCTCCTAGTAAGTTTTTTCATTTACTTACACATCAAGTTCCGTAGGGCCAAATTGAGGAGCAAATCTCCAAGGTCATGGAACGTGTCAGTACATGAAATTACAATTTAAAAGCAATAACAGATAAAAATAAAATGTTTATGAACCCGAAAAAAGTCAAGCCATAAGTCTAAGTAAACGCAATCAACAATACAACAAGAATCAGCTTAATTTTTCAAGAAAGTCCTCGACAGAACAGAAGGAGTGACCCATTAGGGAACTCTTTAGGCGTGACCGCTACGGTCGCAGGTTCGAATCCTGCCTCGGGCATGGATGTGTGTGATGTCCTTAGGTTAGTTAGGTTTAATTATTTCTATGTTCTAGGCGACTGATGACCTCAGAATTTAAGTCGCATAGTGCTCAGAGCCATTTGGACCATTTGAATTCTTCAGTTTCGATTTGAAAGCGCGTGGATTATTGCTAAGATTTTTGAATTCTAGTGGTAGCTTATAGAAAACGGATGCAGCGCTATACTGCACACCTTTCTGCACGAGAGTTAAGGAAGTCCGATCCAAACGCAGGCTTGATTTCCGCCGAGTATTAACTGCAAGAAAGCTGCTTATTCTTGGGTACAAGCCAATATTGTTAACAAGAAATGACAGTAAGGAATATATATTTTGAGAGGCCAATGTCAAAATACTCAGACTCGTGAACAGGGGATGACAAGAGGTTCATGAACTTACACCACTTATTGCCCGAACCGCCCGTTCCTGAGCCAAAAGTATCCTTTTAGAAATGGAATAGCTACCCCAAAATGAAATACCATACGACATAAGCGAGTGAAAATAAGCGAAGTAGACTAATTTTCGTGTTGAACGATCACGCACTTCATATCCGTTCGTGTTGTAAAAATGGCACCATTAAGTCTTTGAACAAGATCCTGAACGTGGGCTTTCCACGACAGTTTACTATCAATATGAACACCTAGAAATTTGAACTGTTCAGTTTCACTAATCATATGGCCGTTCTGTGAAACTAAAACGTCAGGTTTTGTTGAATTGTAACAAGCTCTGACGGGTCATTCCACATTCGGATGAAAGCCGACAATTTTTTATCACTATTCAGATAAGGAACTATGATAAATTTTAGTATTTTATCTCTACTTCCATTTTACAGCACATAAAAGTTTGTAAGTTTTGTCATTTTCTAATATTATGATGGCACAAAATAATATCTCAAAGTTAATGCTTTAACACAATTAATGAAGTTAATACAGTATGCCTAATACTTTCAGTCAAAAAGTATGTAAATATCGGGTTTTAATTGGGTCTTACACCCTAAAAATATTGAAGTATTTGAAAGTATTTGAAAATAACTAACACAGTACTATCGTAATACAGTAATACAGTACTAAACTAGTACTAACATTTCGAAACTGAAAATTTAACATTATGTATGTATTTAATTCCCTATTTTATAAAGATTTTTAATGTTGCTCTAAATGTCATTATTTGGGCTAGAGTGTCTTTAGAAAGGTGCAGATGTCGACCGTCTGACTGGATTACTGGATGTGAAGTCGTTGATGACTGGCTGGATACCCAATTCATCCAAAAGATCTCGGTGGGCATGAAGAACAGCCAAGCTGTTCAATCGCCTCTGTCCCATTGTTGATCGAAGATATGACTTCAGAAGTCTAACGGCGCTAAATGACCGTTCTGCTGTTGTTGTGATTGGAACGACTTGGAGAAGCTTAATGCACTTCACTACTTCACATAAAGTATCTCCAACTGCAGGCTCTTGTGTAATGTACTTTCTTACATCACGCATGTTTTTTACGACCAGTTATTTTTTATTGGCGATATCGGCTAACATACTCCTGTGTAAGCCCAGTCTCTCAATGTCTAGGTCATTTCTGAAAAACTCAGTTGATTTTTGCAAATTTTTTCACCTCTGTTTACTAAAAGCAAGCACTCTTGTTCAACTGCAATGACCTGTGTGAGTCCAGTTGAAGCAAGCCGCTCAGTAATGCAAGATCGCACCGTTTCACAAACTTCAATGTAAATAGCTTTGTAGTATTCCTTTGGGGTTTTGAAAGTGTGCGGTGAGCTGGCTTCGTTGTTTTCATACTTTTTTGGTATAATTCGATTCCGAGGAAGCGAAGCATCATCAACTTGTGAAGGTTTTTCTTTTCAACACAATTCCCAAAAGTGTTCAAAACTATCACGACTTTCATTCAATATACAAATCAAGCCCTCATATATTTTTTCCATAACATCAACACTTAGATGAGAGCATTGAATTTTTTAATTGACATCCTCTACTGGATTCATTGCATGGCAATAATGACGCAAAAAGAAATGTCTTGAAATGTAACATTGACTCAAGGTAGCCTCCACATTTGTAAGCTGCCTCTTTTGTCCTTTGCAGACAATGTTTCAAAAAACTCTAGAAGTTCTTCAAAGTTTTTCAATAATCTCAAGATACTAGAAGCTCGCATAGTCCATTGAGTTGGGGACAGTGGTCGTAGACCAGCTTCGTCGTTGGCTCTCTCACAGCGTATGCTTCTGAAAAGTCCCATCCTTTTGTTGGATTCCCTTACAGTGTTTATTAAGTCCTTGGCTAAAGCCATAATGTCCCTCATAGACGTAAGCTGACGGAGACTGTCTAAAACTTCCAAGTCTAAACTGCGAGAAGTACAGTGCACATAATGTGCTTTTGGTTGTATATCCAAAACTAACTCTTTTAGTCCTTTGAACTTACCTCTCATATTCAAGGCATCATCATAGCACTGTCCTCTTATGTTATGCATTGACAAATCAAGAGCAAAAACGTCTTTTATAATACTAGACAGAGTTTGTGATTCAGTGTTGGGGGTCTCGTATAAGCCTATAAAGTCTTCGTTGATGATCAAGGAATCATCGACAGTACGAATACAAAATGACACTTGTTTGTAAATCGAAGAATCACTTGTTTCGTCAACCACAATAGAAATATGCTCAGTCTTCTTGATTGAATCCAATGCCTTTTTCAACACAGACTTTCCTAGCAGATCAATGATTTCGTTTTGAATATCGTGGGATGTCTACTTATACCGGAACGCCCTAACCAATCTTTAAACTCAGGTATGTCATTCTTTCGGAGTTCCAATGATTGAAGAAAAAAATTAGTTTACATCTTCGTGCCTCCTAATCGCTAGCCCTTGCTGGCATAGAAATTGCATGGTAGTAAAAATTGTCTCAAGAGCTAAACGGCCTTTCTTCATATTACTATCTAACTGTTCGTTCAATTGGGAGGCCATACTTCGGTCAATGATAGAATTTAGTTTCAGAACACTTTCTTTATGCGTAAACGTATTTTCATGAAGACAGAATTTTTCCAGTTAGCAAATCCTACGGGAGTAAATGCAGCTTCTTTTTTTCCGAAGAAAATTGTAACACATTTTTAGCATCTGCCTCTTTGCACATTTTGCAAAAAACTTTTTCGATGGATGCTTCATATTCTAGCCATGTATATTTGATCAACCAAGACTTCTGAAATGATCTTCACTTACCGGATTGTCCAGGTTTCGGCAGTGATCGGTTCTCGCCTGAAGATGACAAAGCAATTGACGACACAATAGTTGTTGGAGGTTGACTTGCAGTATCATCAACTTCTAAGCGCGCCTTTTTGGTAACAAATTTATCCATTGCAAACTTAATCACAATACACTAAGAGACTAAAGTAAAAGAATAAAATATAATTGTATACAATAGTCCACTAGACACTAAAGTCGGAACACTAAACACGTCTGCAGCATGCACTGAACGAAACTATCCACTCTGAATGGCTGCGACAGCAGGGTGGGCTTTATATAGCCGCAGCGTCGTAATGTCTGGAAGCGTCAAGACGACGCGAGGCGGAGGGTTCCAGGCGCTTCTGCTCCAGTCCTTTTGATGTCGCCGCGGCCGCAGCGCTGGCCCGCCGCGCACTAGGACAAATTCTAAGCGTGCCCGCAGCACCGTAACGCTGTCATGATTCACACCACTCGTTTTCAGTTAACCTGCTTACTACCGTAATAATTATTTGTTTTAACTCATTACTGAATGTATATTAAAAGGTAAGTATCGTCAAACAAGGAAAATAAAAAATTCCAACATAATTTTGTGATTTTACAAAGTATAATATAACTAGTAATTTTCTCAAATTATTGGGGGGGGGGGGGCTCTGACCCCCCCCCCCCCCAAAATGAACTTTTGAGGGGGCTCGGGCCCCCTCAGGCGCCATGGAGTCAGCGCCGGTGAGTCCATATCTGTCGAATATATGCGTCCTTTTATCTTGCACCATGTCAGACCTCAGATATTTGGTGTCTTCCATTAGTGACTATAAATCCGAGACACCCGCCGCACGATAATTCACAAGATACAACAAATATTACTTCAGCCCGTGCAAGCGCTGCGCCATTAAACTCGGCGCCATGCTCATAACACGAGCCAATCGCAGCCGCTAACAGTTAAAGACTGTTGCCTGCCGCTTAATCTGACAATGACAGGCTTGACGTTCCCTTATGTTCAGCCGGCCGCGGTGGTCTCGCGGTTCTAGGCGCGCAGTCCGGAACCGCGTGACCGCTACGGTCGCAGGTTCGAATCCTGCCTCGGGCATGGATGTGTGTGATGTCCTTAGGTTAGTTAGGTTTAAGTAGTTCTAAGTTCTAAGGGACTGATGACCACAGCTGTTAAGTCCCATAGTGCTCAGAGCCATTTGAACCATCTGAACCCTTATGTTCAATGAAATATTTTTTCGCTTAACATCATACTTATAATTACGAATATTTAAGTAACATAACAATAATAATCATTTAGTAACACTCGCTAATTCTTCTTGTAATAAATGAGGTGTTTCCTCCAACTTCTATCGGTTGCAGTTAAGTCAGCTAATAGTCCACCCCTCTAACAACAGATGTCACTACATACGGTAACTATCTGAGCGCTCCTACTATATACCAAACAGTAGATAATGTTTCTGTACGTACATCACAAGACAGATGTCCTGCTTACATAGTACAAGAATACATTTCACAACTGAGGCTCTTCTCGAGCATTGCGAAGTTCTGTAGTCATTTATATTTATGGCTGGACGATTTTGCTAAAAGTGCGAAACATTTTGCCACATATACACTTATTGGCTCCAATGCGTGATTCTGCACGTATTGAAAACCCCGTATATCGCTTGTCTCTTTTTATTGCAGTTATAACTGAACGGTTTAATATATTCTCCCCAGGCTGAATATATACTTTGATTGATCTGCTAAACGTTGTGAGTAGTGTAGTTGGTGTGTATACACCGTAGGCCGATGACATCGAATGTCAGATAACCAGCCACAGAAACACGAAACTTTACTGTGAGGTGCGTGTTTGTGTAACACAAGGTCTCTGGTAATTTATCACTAGACAGTGACGAAGAAAAATATAGCGTAATAATATCTAACGTGGTTGTTAAGTATGACGTAATAGGAAGTGCTAGCGCTGGGTTCCGCGGTGAATAACATGGATATATATGTATAAGGGTAGATGGCGCTACATAGTTACGCTGTAAGTTGTTTTGAAGCCAGAGTGGGCAGGATCTGCCGCCGTTTTAAACAGCCCAAAACATTAGCAGACTACTGTTTGTCATTGCTTCTTGTTCATTATTTCTGTCGTGTGCACGCAACAGCTGTTTTGAGAAGTAAAAATAACTGTGCTTACATGAACGACACAGTGTATGGAAGGCACTGCTATGTTTATCCAGAAATGACATTTTTGTAGTATCAGTGTCTCCTAAACATAGTCACCCCTCCGCTTTTATGTTGCTGCCTACAGTAGATGTTAGCTAGAATATGACCCTCTAATTTAACAAAATTTTAATTCCTTCGCTTTAAGACCATGTTCAGTGATCACAATGACATGGGAGGCATGTAAACTACTAAAACGATATACTAAAACTATGTGAAAACAATCTGATTAGACTGGAGTGCAAGTTAGATAAAGACACTGCTCGAGCCAGAAACATTCAGATATCTGTTGCCAACCTGTTGGAAGTGATGTGTAGCAACAAATAAAATCATCAGCTGTGTGTATTAGTTTTATTTAATTGCGAGCAGTCTTGGTGATAACTCAGTCATCTTCAGGCCCTCTCGAGAAGTCGATGCGCTGCAATCAGATGCACCATAAACGCTCCTTTTATTAGAAATATGTTGATGATGCCTATTGAAAGCGTGATCACCCTGTGTTGCAGAGGGCCTGAAGATGGTGGACTGTATCAACAAAAACGGTTGCAGTTAAACGAAACTAATACACACAGCTGATGGTTTTATTTGCCGCTACGCATAAGGAAAACAGCTGCTGTGCCATCAGACGATAGATGTATGGACAATGATGCCACGTGAATCCCATGTTCAGTAGAAACAGAACAGGCGTTCTGTAGCAGGACTTAAATTTTACAGGCACATTTAATGCAGTACTCCACAAGTCACCTTATGGTTTGTGACTGAGGGTACTTTCCTCTTCTCCACTTTCGTTATCTGCGAGAAGAATAACAGTCAGTTAGTCTCTGTATGACTTTTCCCGTCGAGGTCACTACGCCAAATATATGTGAAAGGAAGTAAACGTCTGCACGATGCAGAGCGCCTCTCTTGCAGCGTCTGCAACTGGAGTTCGTTGAGCACCTTCATAGCACTCTCGCATTTACGAAACGATCCCATGACGAAACTCGCCGCTCTTCTTTGGACCTTGTCTATGTCTTCTATTAATCCTATTTGACAACTGTCCCAGTCTGATGAGCAATAATCAAGAATCGGTCGAATAACTGTTTTGTACGCCACCTCTGCGTATATCAATTAGATTTCATTAGAATTCTTGCAGTGAATCTCATCCTGACATCTGGTTTCCCTGCTACAATATTTATTTTATGTGGCCATTCCACTTCAGGTCACTTCGGGCGTTAAGGCGTGTGTCCACTAGATAGTAAACTTCCGCAAAGTCTCTTGCAGAAGCTGCTACTGCAAGTTCTTTGACATAGAAACACTCTGTGAAAGTCAATTTCTGCAGGTTCCATCAACTTACAGAAGTAGCTTCCACACTTTAGTGGAAACAGTTTCTGGATCTTGCTGCAAGTAGTTGTTGTAGTTGCTGAAAAATGTGCTCAAATTGTAGAAGTTTTGTGTGTTTTCAATGCCGGTACAAAATGTCAATGTCGAAAAGAAGAATAGAGGAAAGACATCAGCCGAAACAAATGTACCATTGAACCCCTAAGCACATACAGGGCATAAGGGGTATGAGTGCAGATTTTTCTGTTGGTGGCAGGAGGGTGTACTGAACAACTTTACATCAATATTTACGTCATTTGCAGATTCATAATTTTAGCTCTTACAAGTCAGATGTTTTTAGGTTACATAATACCTCTAGGTACATGTGACAAGAGCAAGCCATTAATGCATATTTTCCCCTCGGTAGCAGCTCAGTTGTTGAAGTGTGGACACACGGGAACAAAAAGTTTAGTCCATAGTGCGAGGCGTCGTTCAGTTTGCAGCCCAGGTACAGTCAAGCAGAAAACGTCAGGTAATAAAGTTTGAGACAGGTCTGTGGGAAGACTGTCCGATGGAGTAAGAAACAACCAACATGCTATGCTAATAACGCCTGTACATAGATATCATATACAAAATACCTGCGCTTATACCTGTATCATTGGCTGCCAGAATGAGATTTTCACTCGGCAGCGGAGTGTGCGCTGGTATGAAACTTCCTGGCAGATTAAAACTGTGTGCCACACCGAGGCTCGAACTCGGGACCTTTGCCTTTCGCGGGCATGTGCTCTACCACTTTTTTTTCGGTATTGTTCGTTGCGTTTGGTCTGGGCGGACGTCACAAGACATCGGTTCAAGTTGATCGTTGATTCCTTTACTCAGTTTTTTATTACAGAGGGCGAGCAGCCCTCTGACCGAACATGCTGAGGTACCATGCCGGCTATGGCTTAGCCACAGGCTAAGCCATGTCTCCGCAATATCCTTTCTTTCAGGAGTGCTAGTTCTGTAAGGTTCGCAGGAGAGCTTCTGTAAAGTCTGGAAGGTAGGAGACGAGATACTGGCAGAAGTAAAGCTGTGTGGACGGGGTGTGAGTCGTGCTTGGGTAGCTCAGTTGGTAGAGCACTTGCCCGCGAAAGGCAAAGGTCCCGAGTTCGAGTCTCGGTCCGACACACAGTTTTAATCTGCCAGGAAGTTTCATATCAGCGCACACTCCGCTGCAGAGTGAAAATCTCATTCTGGAAACATCCCCCAGGCTGTGGCTAAGCCATGTCTCCATAATATCCTTTCTTTCAGGAGTGCTAGTTCTGCAAGGTTCGCAGGAGAACTTCTGTTAAGTTTGGAAGGTAGGAGATGAGGTACTGGCAGAAGTAAAGCTGTGAGGACGGGGCGTGAGTCGTGCTTGGGTAGCTCAGATGGAAGAGCACTTGCCCGCGAAAGGCAAAGGTCCCCAGTTCGAGTCTCGGTCCGGCACACAGTTTTAATCTGCAGGAAGTTTCGTATAATTGGCTGCTTACGGCCACGAACGCACAAAACGAATTTGTTGATTACATTGCTTCACCAGACGGGGGAAGTAGGATGGCAGTCCAGAAGTTTTTAAATTTTACAATATCAATTATAAACGAGATTTTAATTTTTTATTTAAAGTCATTTATTGAAGACTCAAGGCAATTGTAATTTATTTTTCCACATAGTCTCACGCTCTGGAAATGCATTTGTCCCAGAGTATGGACAGCTTCTTGATGTCCTCATCATAAAAAGAACTGGGTCATGTCACCAGCCAGTTGCGCACGAAGTCTTCCACACTCTCGTCACCTTCAAATAGTCGCCCTCCTATAAAGCTTCTTTAAGAGGTCCGAGTAAATGTAAATCGCAGGGCGATAAGTCCGGGCTGTAAGAAGGATGATCAAATACAGTCAAGTGCATTTCCTGTAGCTTGAAGACAGTTAGAGCTGCAGTATGGAGTCGCGCATTGTTGTGGAGGAGGATGAGCTGTCCAATCGATTGGTCCCGTCTTCTGTGGCGATATGCAACTCTCGCCTTGTTCAACAGTTCCCAGCAGTAAGCAGCAATGATTGTCATGCAAAAATCAATCAGCAAAACGCCTCGCTGATCGTAAAAAAAAAACGGTTGAAAGAACCTTGCCACTGACAGTCGAGTCTTGGCTTTCACTGGTGCTGCCTCCCCTTTCCTCAGCCACTACTTACTGGTTTGTTTGTATTCTGGAGTGTAGTGGTGAACCCATGTTTCGTCGCAGGTGACGATCCGACTCAAAAATGCATCACCTTTTTCCGCAAACCTTGCTGTAAGCCTCTGACAGACCTCCAAATGTCTCAACTTCAGATTTTCGGTCAAAAGTTTAGGGACCCATCCGGAACACACTTTACGGAACTGTAGGTTGTTTGTGATGATTGCTGATTGATTCCGACGTTTTGTGCAATTTCTGACACTCGCCTGTCGATCGTCGTCAGTAATGTCTTTAGCCGCACGAATGTTTTTGTCTGTAACGCTGGTCCGAGGACTTCGATCGTGTTGCTGATTTTCCATACGTTCTTGTCCTTCCTTGAACTTTTTATGCCAGGCAAACACACGCGTCCTTGATAATGTTTTATCACCGAACTGTGCAGTCAATCTTTGGCAAATTTCCGCCTCTGTAACTCCTTCACGAGCAAGAAATTTGATAATTATACGCTGCGCAATGGAGGAGTGCACCTGTTGCTCAGACATCGTGAGCGTTACTACGAAATGGCGGGAAATATGTAACAGCACGCTCTCCTCGCTTCTAACGGTCCCGCGAGGCCAGTCCTACCAACTGTTGATGTTCAGGAACAAAAATCCCGTTTGCATTTGATCCCCACTCGTAGTTGAATTTTCGTTGTTAGCATCAATATAAACGCATTACACTTCTAATAAAAAATAATAAATACCGTTTACAAAAATCGAATAATTAGTAAAAGCTGATCAAGTGACAGAGCTTGCCACATGTTTTTAATTTTTGGTATTGATTTTTTTATCATACGTAGAACATTTGATTGTACAACAGACAAGAGATTTTCGAAACTTGCTTACAACAATCTCATAAAGATTTTAGACCGAGCGAAGTCCTCTAATTTTAGTGCATTCAATAGTGTTTCTTGATAACTTAAATATGTACGCCTCTATGTCCACTTCTTCACGCAAACATTCCTTTTTTTCCTCTTAACTTTTAATTTTTTGTCACGACTTTTCCCCAATAACAATAACGCAACAACGGTGGCGGCTGCCACAAATCTTAAGCAGAAACTGTAAGCATCCAGTTGCCTTACCTCTCGACGGGGGAAACACTTGTGCGAGTACTTATAGCAAGTTCCTCAGATTAACTTGCCTCAGGGTTCTTAGAGAAGTAATCTTGTGCATGTTTTTATTCAATGCAAACACATCAGCAAGTGCTTGCAGAAGTTACCTGCTGATACTGTATTCCTATTTCCGGTGTTCAATCGACAATAGAACGATAGAATAGTAATGGAGTTTTCCGCCTGTATGTTAGATTTATTTACGTTGAGGCAGTAGCCGTATTTTAACACATCACAGTGGTACACGTGAGGTTGGCTATCACTTTTGTATGACATTCGTCGTCTAGTATAGCGCACTGGGTTATAACAGTCGACACCTATATCAGCAAAACACTGATCTGTAAATATAGCCGGCCAGAGTGGCCGAGCGGTTCCAGGCGCTACAATCTGGAACTGCGCGACCCCTACGGTCGCAGGTTCGAGTCCTGCCTCGGGCATGGATGTGTGTGATGTCCTTATGTTAGTTAGGTTTTAAGTAGTTCTAAGTTCTAGGGGACTGATGACTTCAGAAGTTAAGTCCCATAGTGCTCAGAGCCATTTGAACCATTTGTAAATATACTGCGTGTGAGTATACAGTGCAGACTCGAACAGAGATTCAGAAAGTAGTTGCTCTATATGCTATGACTGCTTCCGGTTTTACGTGAAAGAAGATGCGAAATCCATTTAGCGTGGAAGACGCGGTCACTCTTGTCGGTAGGTCACCCTTCTCTACTCCACTCGGCAACTTCCGCCTCACACAAAGCAGCGGCAGGCAACATCCGGCGTGTCGATCGCTGCATCCTTTCGCCACGGCCATAGAACTGTCGGCGCGCTATACAACTTCCCACCCACGGTTCTCAGCCTCGACCCATATCGCTCGCAACCTTAACTAGCACACTCTCCGACTGGCGCACCGACTAGTTTACAAGAGCAACCAAGCCGTATAGTTCCCCATCTGGCACATAAATGGCACTGATATCAATAAAATTTTGTTGTAATAATGTCGGAACATTTTGTGCAAGTGAGTCAAGCGCTAATTTGACACGTGGAATACTTTCGTTCGTATAGCAGTCCCTTTTCTTTTTAGCACATTAAGGGAATTCCATTCATAGGTATTGAGAGAAATTCATTGCCGTCATAAAAGTCTTTGCTTGTGGCGGTTTTGCCTTCTATAGAAATTCATCCAAAGTTGATGACGGTTCACTTTCTATAGTGGCGAAACGACAGACTCCGATCAAACATGGCCTTACTTGAAGATAATCCACATGAAGAGCATTCGCCGATAACCTACGAGGACCTGTTGAAAAATAAACCCTCGGAAATTTTTGGATGAAAAATCTTAGCAACTTTTAAATAAAAAAAACTTTATTAACATTCCACATCTTTATTCTTCATGTGTACATATTTATTTTCTCACCATAGTCACCATAGCGACAAACATCTCTCCCAACGAGAGACCAGTTTGTTGATACCGTCACTGTAGGATGTTTTACTTTATTGACGGAGCCACAACCTCACCTCCTCTTGCACCGCTCCATCACTATCAAAGCGATATCCTCGACGGTGTTCTTTAAGTTTAGCAAACAGATGAAAATCGGATTGGGCCGAGTCGGGAGTGTAAGGAGGATGATCCAAGACAATGAACCCAAGGCATCGGATTATTGCAAACGTCGCAGCTCTCGCATTGTCGTGCTGAATGAGAGGGTGCTCATAAGTGAGGACGAACTCCTCCAATTCGTGCTCCAGTTTTGATGCTTAATGAGAGGATGCTCCACGTGTGGTCGAGTTCTTCCAATTCGTGCTTCAGTTTTCTGAGGGAGTACCGCACTCTGTTTCTCGCTAGTCGACATAGATAGGTTACACACCGCCGTGTTACATGCTACAATTCGGACTCCTCTAGCAGCAGAAGGTTGCAACTTGCGTCACTGAAACGGGAAAGTCTACGGAATAATATGCACGAAGTGTAATACGTCAACCGATCTTGAGAACCGAACTGAAAATTCTGAGGCAGTACTGTTTGTAAATTTAGCAACAGTCGATTTCTTCCTGTAATGCGAGCGGGAGAGTATCCCAAACACACGAGCAGTACTTAAATGTACAGGTACATCAACAAGAGTCTTGTCATATTGACACTTTGGTCTTATAATACGTAATATTTTAAGAAGGCGAACGTCAGTAGCTGTTAAATACTTGGAAACACTCACGACAAGCATACTGTATTACGTCCGATTTCGGTCGTATATCATCATCATCATCATGGTGAAACTATGAACAAGGAAAATATTGAAATTAGAAGAATTCACTACATCACTTATGTAAAACACCATCACAGCATACATTTTCTCTATAAGCTTGTGAAAGAAACTACACGAGCGCCACAAATCAAATTTGTATCAAAACATTGTTGAACCATAACAATCTAGTATCGTGCGTCCAGGAAACGCTACACGAACAAAATACAAACTAGCACTAACGAAACACAAGTTGTCAATAGATGAAGTCGGAAGATGTTAAAATATGTTAAAAATCACACATAGTTACTACTTATAGACAAATGGCAGAAATGGTTCAAATGGCTCTGAGCACTGTGGGACTTAACATCTGAGGTCATCAGTCCCCCAGACTTACAACTACTTAAACCTAACTAACCTAAGGACATCACACACATCCATGCCCGAGGCAGCAGGATTCGAACCTGCGACCGTAGCAGCAGCGCGGTTCCGGACTGATGCGCCTAGAACCGCTCGACCACAACGGCCGGTCAAATGGCAGAAAACATGCACATATAATACACTGAATACAACATCAAATCGTTGTACAGTGAGAGGTATAACCGAAATTTACACAATCTTGTGGCAAAATTACGCGGGACAAAATAGAACAAAGTGCTTTATAAGATCGATGCATTCACATATAAATATATAATTTTTGTACGTGCATATTGCAAAGATATGAGCTCAACAAGAATTACAAACCAGATTAATTTACATAAAATAGCAATTACGATTCAGTTCTGTAATTCGCGGATCATCAAATTATGTTGCAGAAGGTAATTACAATTATAATTCATTCCTGAAATACCTAGTAGATCACTCCACACAATCTAGAGGAAAAGAACAACATTATATACAAGATGATTTGTGGGAATATTAATCACCTTACGAAAAACAACTATTTTTACTAGTGCAAACTTGTATGTACATAGTCTGCAAAAAGATCTATAGTAACAACAAAAATAGTGACAGACTAAACAGTAAACTGTTTGCATCATTAAACCAATAATACGTGACAACAAATAATGAATCGCTGACACAGGTTTACTCGGGAGTAAATCTTGTGGTATGTTTCGATTCAAGACAGTGTGTACAAGATTCCTAGACAATGTGTCCCGAATCTTTAGGCTAAAAATTAAACCGAGTATTGTTGTTGCTGTTGTTGTTGTTGTCTTCATTTTGAAGGCAGGTTTGATGCAGCTCTCCATGCTACTGCATCCTGTGCAAGTCTCTTCATCCAAAAATAACTACGGCAACCAACATCCGTTTGAACCTGTTTACTGTATTCATCTCTTAGTCTCCCTCTATGATTTTTAATCCTCCACACTCCCTTCCATTACCAAACAGACAAATCTTTGATGCATCATGATGTGTCTCCTAGTCAAGTCACCAGAAGATCGAAACAAATTCCAAAACGATTTATAAAAGATATCTATATGGTGCAGAAATTGGCAATTGACCCTAAATTATGAAGAGTGTGAAGTCATCCACATGAGTGCTAATAGTAATTCGTTAAACTTCGGTTAGACGATGCATCAATAAAATATAAAGGCCGTAAATTGAATTAAACACCTAGGATTTACAATTACGAACAACTTAAATTGGAAAGAACACACAGAAAATGTTGTGGGGAAGGCGAACCGAAGACTGCTTTTTTTGGCAGAAAACTCAGAAGATGCAACAGATCTACTACGCTTGTCCGTTCTCTTTCGGAGTATTGCTTCTCGGTGAAGGATCGTTACCGAATACGGTTAAAGGAGTACAGCACGTTTTGTATAATAGAGAAATAGGAGAGAGAGCGTATCACAGGCATGATACGGGATTTGGGGTGGACATCATTAAAAAACAAAGGCGTTTCTCGCTGTCGCGGCTTCTTCTCACGAAATTTCAATCACCAACTTTCTCCTCCGAATGCGAAAACGTTTTGTTGGCACCGCCCTAGATGGGGAGAAACGAGCATCATAATGAAATAAGAGAAATAAGAGCTCGCACGGAAAGATATAGGTGTTCGTTATTTCCGCGCGCTATCTAGAGTAGAATACTAATAGAGAATCATTGTGAAGATGGTTCGACGAATCCTCTGTCAGTCACTTAAGTGTGATTTGCAGATTATCCATGTAGCTGTAGATGTAGATGTCCTACCAACCGATCCCTTCTTCTGGTCAGATTGTGCCACAAATTTGTTTTTTCCGCAATTCTATTCAGTACCTCCTCATTAAGTACGTGATCTACTCATCTAATCTTCAGCATTCTTCTGCAGCACCGCATTTCAAAAGCTTCTGTCCTCTTCTTGTCTACACTTTTTATCGTCCTGTTTCACTTCCACTCATGGCTACACTCAAGACAAATACCTTCAGAAAGGAGTTTCTAACACTTAAATTGATATATATATATATATATATATATATATATATATATATATATATATATATATATATATATATATAACAAATTTCTCTTTTTCAGAAATGATTTTCTTACTATTGCCATTCTGCATTTTATGTCCTCTGTATTTCGCTCCTCGTCAGTTGTTTTATTGCCAAAATAGCAAAACTTATTCACTACTTTAAGTGTCTCATTTCCTAGTGTGATTCCCTCGGCCACTACCAACTTTTCCGTAAAAATTGTTTTGAAATACGACTGAGGTAAAAAATTTAAAAAGCATGAAACGCTCACATGTTCCTTTTGATCACTAAACCAATTACGAACGCTGAAAGCATAAAAAACTCAACAAATTCACTGTTGTCGATTTCAACGCGGTGACGCCGCGGGAGCAAAGATGATAAAAGAAACGCCGCACATCACCGTAAAGACTTAACACCAGAAAATGTTAATGAGGAGGGCGGGGCTGTGTGGGAGCGTGGTACGTGGGTAGACATACTGGCGAGGAGCAGCAATAAACAGTGGGGTTAACGCCAGCGCAGTGCCGGATTGCGACACTTCTCGCCTGCTGCTAATTGTCAGGGCAAACAAAAACACAAGGCTGTAGCCGCCGCGTTCTCTGTGTAGTGGAGCCGCTGGGAGAAGTTAATTTCCACTTAGAGGAGAGCAGGCGAGACGGAAAGAGACTCTAGCTCTGGCCGTGGGAATCAGTTTTGGCATCCGTTCAGTGCAGTCGCGGCCAGACGAAACCAAAGCCTGACTCACGCTACCCGGTTCCTATCTTCTCAGATGCGGGCGAACGTTTCTGCCCCGATCCAGAGAGAACGCTGTCACTTTTAAACATGTGTTTTGGTACAAATATTCCTCGTTTACCTTGGTTTCTAATAATGTCCTTCAAATCTTTGTTGAATGAACTGTGAGAGGAGCCCGAATGGCACGACCGAGCGAGGTGGCGCAGTGGTAGCACACTGGACTCGCATTCGGGAGGACGACGGTTCAATCCCGCGTCCAGCCATCCTGATTTAAGTTTTCCGTGATTTCCCTAAACCGCTCCAGGCAAATGCTGGGATGGTTCCTGTGAAAGGGCACGGCCGACTTCCTTCCCTAATCCGATGAGACCGATGACCTCGCTGTTTGGTCTCTTCCCACAAATAACCCAACCCAACCCGAATGGCACGGGTTGACGTACTAGTGCATGTGCGAGGCGTGGTTTAAATGCCCGTTTGAACACAAGTACACAACGAAAGGTTATTTCAAAAAGTAAACTGATTTTCAGAAAGTACATACTTCACTCTATTTTTCGACATAGTTGCCAAGTTTGTTGAAACACGTATCATACCGGGTGATCAAAAAGTCAGTATAAATTTGAAAACTTAATAAACCACGGAATAATGTAGATAGAGAGGTAAAAATTGACACACATGCTTGGAATGACATGGGGTTTTATTAGAACCAAAAACAAAAAACAAAAACAAATTTCACAAAATGTCCGACAGATGGTGCTGGACAGCAAAACGTCAGTGACTGCGCATGACAATCGTGTATAAAAGGAGCTCTAATGAGAGAGAATCAGATGCGCCAGCAGTCGCAGCATGTTGCCATTACCTGAAAAGGAGTTTTTAGTTAAGCTGCATTATCAGAATGGGGAATGTGCTAGTTCAGCGTTACGATCCTATCGCCATAGGAAGGGGATTCGAACGGGTAAAGGTCCGTTGAAAAACGCAGCTGTGGCGAGAATGATTTCGAAGTTCGAAGCCACGGGTTGTTTAGACGATAGACCCCGTAGTGGCCGACCGAGCACAAGGCGTAATGCTGCTGAGACAGTTCGGGAAGAAATGGAGACTAGTGGGTTCGTCTATGCACGGGGAAGTCAGCGCTCGTGCAGTCGCACGTCGCACCGGCATTCCATACACTACTGTTTGGTTGGCACTTCGGCGCACCCTCCGATGCTATCCGTACAAAATCCATCGGCATCATGAATGGTTACCTGGCGATTTAGTGAAGCGGAGGGCATTTGCGGATCGGCGTTTCAAAAGATGGCGGAAGATGACGATTGGTTGAGTAACGTGTTGTGGACCGACGGAGCTCATTTCACGCTCCGAGGGTCTGTCAACGCCCACAACTGCAGAATTTGGGCTACCGAAAATCCTAGAACTGTGGTGGAAAGTCCATTGCACGACGAGAAAGTCACGGTATGGGTTGGATTTACCACATCTATCGTCATCGGGCCTTTTTTCTTCGAGGAAGTGCGTGATTCTGGTTTTGTAACTGCTACCGTGACGGGTGAGAGGTACGCCGATATGTTACTGAATCGCATCATCCCCAGCCTGGCTGATAAATACCTGCTGGAACGAACGATGTTTATGCAGGATGGCGCTCCACCCCATATTGCTAGACGCGTGAAAGATCTCTTGCGCGCGTCGTTTGGTGACGATCGTGTGCTCAGCCGCCACTTTCGTCGTGCTTGGCCTCCCAGGTCCCCAGACCTCAGTCCGTGCGATCATTGGCTTTGGGGTTACCTGAAGTCGCAAGTGTATCGTGATCGACCGACATCTCTAGGGATGCTGAAAGACAATATCCGACGCCAATGCCTCACCATAACTCCCGACATGTTTTACAGTGCTGTTCACAACATTATTCCTCGACTACAGCTATTGTTGAGGTATGATGGTGGACATATTGAGCATTTCCTATAAAGAACATCATCTTTGCTTTGTCTTACTTTGTTACCGCAAGTCTCTAGAGGAACGGAAGGTTCCAAATTATTGGAAAAGAGCACAGGTAGTCCCAGTCTTTAAGAAGGGTCGTCGAGCAGATGCGCAAAACTATAGGCCTATATCTCTGACGTCGACCTGTTGTAGAATTTTAGAACACGTTTTTTGCTCGCGTATCATGTCGTTTTTGGAAACCCAGAATCTACTCTGTAGGAATCAACATGGATTCCGGAAACAGCGATCGTGTGAGACCCAACTCTCTTTATTTGTTCATGAGACCCAGAAAATATTAGATACAGGCTCCCTCGTAGATGCCATTTTCCTTGACTTCCGGAAGGCGTTCGATACAGTTCCGCACTGTCGCCTGATAAACAAAGTAAGAGCCTACGGAATATCAGACCAGCTGTGTGGCTGGATTGAAGAGTTTTTAGCAAACAGAATACAGCATGTTGTTATCAATGGAGAGACGTCTACAGACGTTAAAGTAACCTCTGGCGTGCCACAGGGTAGTGGTATGGGACCATTGCTTTTCACAATATATATAAATGACCTAGTAGATAGTGTCGGAAGTTCCATGCGGCTTTTCGCGGATGATGCTGTAGTATACAGAGAAGTTGCAGCATTAGAAAATTGTAGTGAAATGCAGGAAGATCTGCAGCGGATAGTCACTTGGTGCAGGGAGTGGCAACTGACTCTTAACAGAGACAAATGTAATGTATTTCGAATACATAGAAAGAAGGATCCTTTATTGTATGATTATATGATAGCGGAACAAACACTGGTAGCAGTTACTTCTGTAAAATATCTGGGAGTATGCGTGGCGAACGATTTGAAGTGGAATGATCATATACAATTAATTGTTGGTAAGGCGGGTGCAAAGTTGAGATTCATTGGGAGAGTCCTTAGAAAATGTAGTCCATCAACAAAGAAGGTGGCTTACAAAACACTCGTTCGACCTATACTTGAGTATTGCTCGTCAGTGTGGGATCCGTACCAGATCGGGTTGACGGAGGAGATAGAGAAGATCCAAAGAAGAGCGGCGCGTTTCGTCACAGAGTTATTTGGTAACCGTGATAGCGTTACGGAGATGTTTAGCAAACTCAAGTGGCAGACTCTGCAAGAGAGGCGCTCTGCATCGCGGTGTAGCTTGCTGTCCAGGTTTCGAGAGGGTGCGTTTCTGGATGAGGTATCGAATATATTGCTTCCCCCTACTTATACCTCCAGAGGAGATCACGAATGTAAAATTAGAGAGATTCGAGCGCGCACGGAGGCTTCTTCCCGCGAACCATACGCGACTGGAACAGAAAAGGGAGGTAATGACAGTGGCACATAAAGTGCCCTCCGCCACACACCGTTAGGTGGCTTGCGGAGTATAAATGTAGATGTAGATGTTATGCTAATTATTGCTATTCTGATCAGATGAAGCGCCATCTGTCGGGCATTTTTTGAACTTTTGTATTTTTTGGGTTGTAATAAAACCCCATGTCATTCCAAGCATGTGTGCCAATTTGTACCTCTCTATCTACATAATTCCGTGATTTATTCAGTTTTCAAATTTATACTGACTTCTTGATCACCCGGTACCTCTCAACCAATTTAAAATGCCCTCTTCATAAAAACCTGCTGCCTGCTCCGATAACAAAGAGTTCACTGCCGTTTTCACTCCATCATCATCATTGTAACGGTTGCCAGTGAGGTGTTGTTTGAGGTGGAAGAGCAAATGGTAATCGCTCGGCGCAAGATCAGGACTGAAGGGTGGGTGGTCTAAAGCTTCCCAGCCAAAACTGTCCAATAAATCGCGGGTCTGACCTGCAGTGTGAGGTCTTGCACTGTCATGGAGAAGGACAATTCCCTTTGTCAGTATGCCGCATCTTTTGTTTTAAATCGCTCTGCATAACTTTCTCAGGGTTTGGCAGTATGCTTCTGCATTGATAGTGGTTCCTCGTTGCATCAAGTCACCCAACAAAACACCATGCCTATCCCAGAACGCCGACGCCATGATTTTACGCTGGGAGAGAGTCTGTTTGGCCTTTACCTTTACAGGCGAGTGTATGTGTCTCCATTCCATGCTCTGTTGCTTCGATTCGGACGTGATATGCGAAACCCATGTTTCGTCTCCAGTTACGATCTGACTCAAGAAGCCGTCAGCTTCTTCCTGATAACGAGTCAAGAACTTCATCGCACACTCAAATCTTTGGCTTTTGTGGTCCTCTGTTAGGAGTTACGCGACCCAACGGGAGCACAGTTTCCTAAATTTTAGGTTTCAGAAACAATGTTGTAAAACACTGATCTCGACACGTCAGGAAATTCGTTTGAGAGACCTGTTATTGTGATGCCCGTATTCTCACGAATCCTCGCTTCAACTGAAGCCACCAAATCGTCTGTAATCAAAGAAGGGCGACCGGAGCGGTCCTCATCATGGACGTTGTCACGGCCATCTTTGAAGTCTCGTACCCACTTACGCACTTCGCTTTTACTTATAACAGTACCACCGTACACTTCGCAAAACTGTCGATGAATTTCTGCAGCAGACAGGTTCCTTGCTGACAAATACCGTATCACCGAGCGAACCTCACACGCAGCGGGCGAGTTGATAGTCTTAAACGTATTGATAACACAGAACAGAATCGTACAGGTTAGCTAAAGAGCTAAAAATGAGCACAGTTGTTCCCGAGGCATGCCGGTACACGACGCACGCGCTCGTTGCGGTATACGCGCGAACTACTAGAGTCTACAACAAAACGGACCTTCCTTAAAAAATACGCCTCGTATTAAAACTGAAATATTGCATTCATAATGGCTTGTTACTAGCCGAAATCTGGATTTCCTGTAATAAAACCAGAAAAAAAGGCGACTGATTGCAGCTCTCCTTCATTTTGAAAGTCTTATCACAGTCGTTGGGTGCATTCCACATTCCTAATGGAACGTAATTTGATGGTATAAATCTTTTATTGTCCCTCTCTGTGCCACATTAAACTATTATGCATTCGTTAAAAAGTGTAGGAAGTGCGTCATCTTTGTTGCTGTACTCATCTCACGACGTGTTCCACCAACATCTGCAGTCTTTAAAGTCCTCCGCCTAGCTCTCTGTGATGTACTGTATGAAATGAAATGAGCGTATGACATTGCTGACCTGGAGGCCCCATCCGGGAAGTTCGGCCGCCGAGTGCGAGTCTTATCTCAGTCGAGGCTACATTGGGGCCGGCCGCTGTGGCCGAGCAGTTCTAGGCGCTTCACTCCGGAACCGCGCTGCTGCTGCGGTCGCAGGTTCGAATCCTGCCTCAGGCACGGATGTGTGTGATGTCCTTAGGTTGGTTAAGTTTAAGTAGTTCTAAGTCTAGGGGACGGATGACCTCAGGTGGTAAGTCCCATAGTGCTTAGAGCCATTTGAACCATTTGAGATACATTGGGCGACTTGCGTTCCGGTGATGAGGAGGACAACACAACACCCAGTGCACGAGCGGAGAAAATCTGCAACCCGGCCAGGAATCGAACCCGGGTCCGCTGGATGGGAGGCAAGCATGTAATCACCCAGCTAAGCAGGCGGACCAGGTACTGTAAATTAGAACAGCAGAGGAAAAATGAAAGTTTGTCGGTGGTTGGCACACCAGCTCTGCACACGGCACAGTTGTTGGGTGTAGTGATGGGGGGAGGGGGAGGGGAAGGGGGGGGGCGTACCCAACCGACCGCCCGACAAGAAAAGTTCGTCGGTCTTTCGGCGTTGGTCGGTTGTTCGGCCAAAGCGCCTACACACATCCAATTTGTCGGTCGGTTTGTGCATGTGGAGGGCCCTTACAAGTATAGGAACGAAACTGGGCCGCTAGTTGTTGACCCTTCGTGGCGGCCATTGTTCTTGGAGGTGCCAGGTTACCTGCAGCATAGCCTGTAGTCTAGTGTGGCGCACACGGAGAGCAGCGCGGAGTGGCTCGCAGCTGTGGCGGACGCGCCGGCCATCAGCTGCGGGAACGGCGCCAACGGCGGCCGCGGCCGCCCACGCAGGGCAGAGTGCCAGCCCAGCAGGCGGGACGGGGCCGCCTCTGCCCAGACACACGGCGCGGCCCGCGGTGCAAGCAGCGGGGAGCTAGCTGTGCACGGCAGCCGTCACAGTGCTCTCCGGCTTTTTGTCGACGTCTACGTACCCCTTCACTCCTACTAGATTAACAAAACATAGAGAAACGATAACATAGTGGTTTTAATACACTACTGGCCATGCTGAACCACGAAGATGACGTGCTACAGACGCGAAATTTAACCGACAGCAAGAAGATGCTGTGAAATGCAATTGGTTCAAATGGCTCTGAGCACTATGGGACTCAACTGCTGAGGTCATTAGTCCCCTAGAACTTAGAACTAGTTAAACCTAACTAACCTAAGGACATCACAAACATCCATGCCCGAGGCAGGATTCGAACCTGCGACCGCAGCGGTCTTGCGGTTCCAGACTGCAGCGCCTTTAACCGCACGGCCACATCGGCCGGCGATATGCAAATGATTAGCTTTTCAGAGCATTCACACAAGGTTGGCGCCGGTGGCGACACCTACAACGTGCTGACATGAGGAAAGTTTCCAACCGATTTCTCATACACAAACAGCAGTTGACCGGCGTTGCCTGGTGAAACGTTGTTCTGATGCCTCGTGTAAGGAGGAGAAATGCGTACCATCTCGTTTCCGACTTTGATAAAGGTCGGATTGTAGCCTATCGCGATTGCGGTTTATTGTATCGCGACATTGCTGCTCGCGTTGGTCGAGATCCAATGACTGTTAGCAGAATATGGCATCGGTGGGTTCAGGAAGGTAATACGGAACGCCGTGCTGGATCCCGACGGCCTCGTATCGCTAGCAGTCGAGATCACAGGCATCTTATCCGCATGGCTGTAACGGATCGTGCACCCACGTCTCGATCCCTGACTCAACAGATGGGGACGTTTGAAAGACAACAACCATCTGCACGAACAGTTCGACGACGTTTGCAGCAGCATGGACTATCAGCTCGGAGACCATGGCTGCGGTTACCCTTGACGCTGCATCACAAACAGGAGCGCCTGTGATGGTGTACTGGACGACGAACCTGAGTGCACGAATGGCAAAATGTCATTTTTTCGGATGAATCCAGGTTCTGTTTACAACATCGTGATGGTCGTATCCGTGTTTGGCGACATAGCGGTGAACGCACATTGGAAGCATGTATTCGTCATCGCCATACTGGCTTATCACCCGGCATGATGGTATGGGGTGGCATTGGTTACACGTCTCGGTCACCTCTTGTTCGCACTGACGGCACTTTGAGCAGTGGGCGTTACATTTCAAATGTGTTACGACCTGTGGCTCTACCCTTCATTCGATCCCTGCGAAACCCTACATTTCAGCAGGATAATGCACGACTGCATGTTGCAGGTCCTGTACGGGCTTTTGTGGATACAGAAAATGTTCGACTGCTGCCCTGGCCAGCACATTCTCCAGATCTCTCACCAACTGAATACGTCTTGTCAATGGTGGCCGAGCAACTGGCCCGTCACAATACGCCAGTCAGTACTCTTGATGAACTGTGGTATCGTGTTGAAGCTGCATGGGCAGCTGTACCTGTACACGCCATCCAAGTTCAGTTTGACTCAATGCCCGGACATATCAAGGTCGTTATGACGGCCAGAGGTGGTTGTTCTGGGTACTAATTTCTCAGGATCTATGCACCCAAATTGCGTGAAAATGTAATCACATGTCAGTTGTAGTTTAATATATTTGTCTAATGAATACCCGTTTATCATCTGCATTTCTTCTTGGTGTAGCAATTTTAATGGCCAGTAGTGTACCTCAGGCGTTGTAGGCAGTCTCGCTCCACTTGAGTACAGCGCACAGAACGTTCACGCAACCAAGTCAAACCGTCAGAAGCTCTTCTTACGGATGATGTTCAGTTCGCCGCGCCACGCCGACTTGTATGTCGGTTATGTCGGCAAAGTGTCCACCCTTCACGTGACACTCTCCGTTTTGTCGTTTTGTGGTAGGTTCGGATTGATAATAGCAAGTCTTGTGACACGCGACGATTCCTTCATCCACTATAGAATTGTCCGCGTTTCGCCTTTCAAACAAGTCGCGATAGGCATCCACACGTCTTCTCTTTCTTCGGAAATTAAAAAATGGAAACACTTTCCACTTCTTCAAAACTTCCTGGAGAATGTCTTGAACACTTGATTCTGAGAAGTTGTGATTTGTGATACAGCAGCGTTGACACACTGCTGCCGCACGCCCACTACTTCACACTGGCTGCTCACAACTGACGGAGAGACCCCGCGTCTGTTCCTTACAGGTCATAATTCAAGCAGCCACTGTACTTACTGCGCTGGCGTCACTTACACGACAGGAATAAAATCAGTCTCGGAACTTCTTGGATGCACTGCACATATTCTCCGCAAGCTACTGTACACTGCATAGCAGAGGGTGTTTCGTAGCAGCATTAGCTACCTTCCGTCATATTCCACTCACGTATGATGTATGAGTTGAGGGTATACGGCCTATTTATCTCACATGCACCACATTCGCTTTTACCTGATTTTTGTCGTCCCCACCCCACGTACACGACTGAGGAAACAATTCAAAGAGTTTCAAGTTAAGACCAAAACCGAAGATCAGAGAGATCAGGCTCTTTCTTACATCTTAACTGAAACTCTGCGTATTTTACATTACATTCACACAGCGGCACAGATGTTATAAAAATAATACTTTTAGTGTCGGATATAACATCTAAAAGTAGCCATAATAGTGGAAAGCAGTAGTAGATAGACACTGAAGAGCCAAAGAAACCGGTATATCTGCCTAATATTGTGTAGAGCCCCGCGAGCACGCAGAAGTGCAGCAACACGACGTGGCATGGACGCGACTAATGTCGGAAATAGTGCTGGAGGGAATTGTCATCATGAATCCAGCAGGGCTGTCCATAAATCCATAACAATACGAGGGGCTGGAGATCTCTTCTGAACAGCACGTTGCAAGCCATTCCAGATATGCTCAATAATGTTCATGTCTGGCGAGTCTGGTGGCCAGCGGAAATGTTTAAGTCCGGAATAGTGTTCCTGGAGCCGCTGTGAGGTGTCGTATTGTCCCGCTGGAATGGCCCAAGTCCGTCGAAATCCACAATGGACACGAATGGATGCAGATGGTCAGAGAGGCTGCTTAAGTACGTGTTACCTGTCAGAGTCGTTATCTAGACGTATCAGGGGTCCCATATCACTCCAACTCCACTCGCCCCACACCATTACAGAGCCTCCACCAGCTTGAACAATCCCCTGCTGACAAGCAGGGACCGTTGATTCGTGAAGTTTACCCGTGGAGTTGTCTCCATAACCGTGAAGTTGTCTCCATACCCGTGAAGTTGTCCGCATACCCGCACACCTCCGTCCACTCGATACAGTTTTAATCGAGACAACATGTTTCTATTCATCAACAGTCCAGTGTTGGTTTTGAGGGGCCCGGGCGAGGCGTAAAGCTTTGTGTCGTGCAGTCATCAGGGGTATACGAGTGTGCTTTCGGCTCCGAAAGCCCATATCGATGATCTTTCGTTGAATGAGGTTACCTTCCATTCGGAAAGTGGATGCACTCAGCAACTGTATGTCACTTATAAATTATCCAAAGAACTGTGACTGAAGCCCGAACAACACGGACTTACATGCATTGAGAATAAAAAATAGCACATTGAGAATGGCTAGCTACTAGCCGAAATCTGGATTTGCATAATAAAATCTAAAAAGGACGACTGATTGCTGCACTCTATAGTTTATAAATTTCGTTGAATGGTTCGTACGCTGCCACTTGTTGATGGCCCAGCATTGAAATCTGCAGCAATTTGCGGAGGGTTTGCACTTCTGTGACACTGAACGATTCTCTTCAGTCGTCGGTGGTCCCGTTCTTGCAGGATATTTTTCCGGCCACAGAGATGGTGATTTGATATTTTACCGGATTCCTGATATTCACGGTACGATCGTGAAATGGTCTACGGGAAAATCCCCACTTTTTCGCTACCTCGGAGATGCTATGTCCTGTCGGTCGTGCGCCGACTATAATACCACGTTCAAACTCATTTAAATCATGATAAACTGCCATTGTAGCAGCAGTAATCGACCTAACAATTGCGCCAGACACTTTTTGTTTTGCAGACCGCAACGCCGTATTCTAACTGTTTACATATCTCTGTATTTGAATAGGCTTACCTATACCAATTGCTCTGGCGCTTTAGTGTATACATTCTGACGAAAAGGTTTGGTTTCATTGCGCGGAAAAATCTGGTATTTCATAAATTCACTTCAAAAACCTAATATGGAGAGGTGTGAAACTTAAAAACTCTTGGACACTAGAACGACGACAGGTCGATATTGACGGAGCGAGAAAGGTTTGGGAAGATAAGAACAACAGTTACAATTGCGTTTCTACGTGCTCTTTGAAGAATCAAACGAGATGGCAATAGTAACACATTATTGCGAAACAAAACAGTTTCAGCCTATGTCAGAGTACTGAAAATCACATACAAAAACATCTCTACCCTGCAAGTTACTTTACGGTGTGTGGCGGCAGGCAGTTCATGTATCATAATCACCTCGCCTCATCAAAAATGGTTCAAATGGCTCTGAGCACTATGGAACTTAAATTCTGAGGTCATCAGTCCCCTAGAACGTAGAACTACTTACACATCCATGCCCGAGGCAGGATTCGAACGTGCGACCGTAGCGGTCGCGCAGTTCCAGACTGTAGCGCCTAGAACCGCTCGGCCACACTGGCCGGCCTCGCCTCATCCTTTCCCTGTTCAAGTCCCAAGTGGTGCATGGGAAGAACAACTGTTGTGAGCTGGAATCTTTCAGAAACGATTCAGATGATGGGGCTGGTTATGGGTAGTAATACAATGCATAGATAAAAGCGACACATGCAATACAAGACGGCTACCAAACAATTGATGCTGACTGACGAGGAGTCCGGAAGACGTGCGGAGTCAGGCTGCCTCAGCGATCGCATTTTGTGGCAGCGAGAAGTAGGGTCGAAGTGCAGAGGGAAGTGCGGAGTATTTGTGGCGGCGCGGGGCTGGCTGTGCGGCCCAGGGATTCCCAGCCCGCCTGCCAAAGCGAGGCACCCAGCCGGTGTGTGGGTGGCGGCCTCCAGGACACTGAGTCCCGGTGACTCTCCCAGTACACCGCCGCCGTGGCACCTCCTCTCCTTCCGGCACCTAAGCCAGCTGTCGTGGCCGCCTGTTTAGCCAGAGGCTTCTTGCAGGGGGAATCACGCGATGCACTGACTAGCTTTTCCATTCATTTCTGGCTCTCTTCCATATTCGCCTGAGCGATCCAAACTTCATTAACAGCCGCACACTGCCCATCCAAGAGACCGGGCGACGACTGCCAGCGGTTAAGTAGCTATTTTCGTTTCCCGGAAGACCGGCTTTTCTCATAGGTTTGTTGCACATTCGGCAAGACTCCTTTCCAGGCTACTAACATCATTTCGAACTTCACAACAGTTTGAGAGAAACCCTATATGTCGATTCTGCAGATACAGAATCTATCTGTTATTTCGGCTGCGTACTCTTTGGTCAAAGAGATATTGAAAATTATAATCTCTATCAATTAAAAAAAACTTTCGAGGACAATTCCCTGTAAGTTTTCCAATTTTTCTACCAACTATTTGTACAATATTTGACATATATATATATATATATATATATATATATATATATATATATATATATATATATATTCCAATTTTTCTAACAACTATTTACACAATATTTGACATCTTACATATATACCATCTTAGGTAATAGCTTTGAAGAAAACATCAAAGCCTATTTAAATGAGACGAGGTAAACTCCGGAAAAAGTAAATCAGTCATACTGTCATTTTAATACATTGCAGGACATCTGTTTTAAGCCAATTAGTCACTTCAATTTCAAAAGATTAATGTAAACAAATAACAATTTTGTATTATATTATTGACAATTATTTCTAAAGCGGTAATCTCTTTGTTTCTGTAGTTGTAACTGTTTCTCTACTTTCTCGGAAGACGGGAAAACTCACGTGAATGGAGAGTTTTCTAGCCTATGCTGGTGATGGCCAGCTTTCAAGTGCGAGTTTTGAGATATGGCGACGTTTCGACGAGTGTCATAGTGATCATCCTCAGGAGAAGTGTCGACAATCCGTCGCCGAAGACAATGAGTATTACACTCGTAGAAATGTCATCGTATCCCCACACTAACACATGGCTGGAAACCCGCGAGCTTTTCATTAAATTGTTCATGATGTTTACTCGGTATCCCCTTATAGTATGGGGCTATAGTTAAAGTTTTACTTTTAAATAAAATAAAACAAATTTATTCCTCGGCTTCTTAACATGAGGCAGGAACCAGGTAAACACTCCTTTATAAAGTCCAAATTTTAAATTAATAATATGGTAATAGTGTCCTAGCTATTTACACGGTAGTAGCAACTTTTTAAAGAAATATACATCTAATAAATCCGCAAGTAAGGCACTCAACTGTGTAATGCAGGCAAGAGCATGAAAAGTGTTCTATTGAGTTTTTTTTAAGGCAGCAAGAGATCTCGAAGTGAGGGGTGGCACTGGCTCTCGGTGCATACGTTTAAGTTGGTAGCACTGAGGCAGAGTTAATAGCTGGAAGACGTCATAACGGTTGACGTTTAGATTGCTCGGCAGTCGAATTCTCTTAAAGTATTCTTAAACTATGCTAGATGAATTTGTGTTCTGTCAATTAAACTTCTATTTCATTCAACATTTCAGTCCACAATTCATGACACAAATGCCAGCACTGAAGGCGAATATTCACCACGAGGTACTGGTAATTGATACAACCTCTTTTTGCAGAGTATACCTCGACAGCATAACTCTAACACGTCTACTGAGCCTGCTCGCATCCCGAATCTTCTATGCGAAAAGGCGCTGCTCAGTTAAGAGTGATAAATGTTTTTATCGCCTTGTGTCTGGTTTCCATCGGTGTCAGTTCTCGCATTCACAACGAGCCTGCTCATGAAGATGCACGCTTTCGCAGTGCTCACCGGTTCTTACGTTAAATGAGCTTCAGGAGAAGTTACTGACGAAGCAGGTTGCTTTTGGGAAGACGCCTGGATAAACTTATCTCACGCATAATTTTAGACCTGAGCAGCAGCTGCACACCCGTGCTTCTTGTGTGAGCTATTTAAGGATTGCGTCTCACACACACCAGCATCAAGCGGGTGATTACGTTTGGCACTCTTTCACAGATTTCTTCTGCGCGGTTGTTGCACCAGAGGAGCTGTCTTCCTACCGGAACAAAACTTCAGCAATATAGCTATTCGTGCCCAAAGTAATCATTGCCTCGAATGTGTTACGTTCACAACAGCTGCTGAATGAAATCCATAATTAATAGGAACTATAATAATGTACAAAAATTGAGATTGTCATTATATGATGATTTATTCCTTCACTTTAATTACATTATTCTTGTCTGCATTACGAAGATAAAAATGTCGTTTATTTTCGTTATGCAAACAGGCATAATGCAATTAAAGTGAACAAATAAATCGTCATCTAATGATAATCTTAATTTTTGTACGTTATTATAGTTCCCTATTAATTATGGATTTCATTCAGCAGCTATGATGAATGTAATGTATTCGAGGCAATAATTACTACGTGTACGAGTAACTATGTCGCCGAAATTTGTTCTGGTAAGAAGCTGTGTAGGCGCCCAGCAGCGTTTTCGCACTACTTTCACGTCGTAGGCAATTCGCCGTACGTTTGCAACTTGTAACCGCGTCTTTTGGAATCGCAGATCTTACATTTTTTTCCGTGTTTGTAGTTACAATTATTGGATAAAGGTTCAGCTTTTTATGAAAAACATTGTTTTTTCTGTTGTTACCCAAACATGTTCCAGCATCTCTGTGCTATCACCAGTGGGTTTCGTTTATTGAACACTGTAAAAAGTGAACATATTTTAGGTCGTAACTGAGCTAACCACGAAGTATTGGACTTCTGTGAACACTCCGTGCGTCATAGATTCCACAAGCAGCTGTGCACTCCCAAGGAAAGCTGAAGTATGACTTTATTTTATTCAACGACTTTTGTAACTGCCTTATCATCATAATCTTGTCAGTCTATCGATACAACATCTTGCTCTAGAGAGAGTGCAAAGATACATAATTGACAACCCCTATATCGAACGTCTAATAGCCTCACATAATGGCGTCTTACTGGCTAGCTGTGGCGAGCTACTGTCATTATGTGTCACGAATAAGTAAACATTGTCAGCAGTTACGTTTGTATAATATGACAGCGCCTGAAAAAAACCTTGCACATTATTATAGCAGGCCAATTACACTTCAAAGTGACACAGATACATGACGCTATTTTTTAACACAGTCACCAAGTCTCGGCAGACAACGGTCAGAACGTCCTACCAATCTTCCAGTACCTCGACAATCGAAATCCCCTTCTTGGTCACAAAGTAATTGCAGAACCGCTGTGTGTGGACGTCCTTGTAGTCGGAAAACCTGCGACTGTTGCGAATCAGTTTTCCCATTGCCTGAACACTGTCCTCTGTGTTCGATGTTGGTGGCCCACCTTCCCAATCCGCAATACCCCGTCCGTGCGGGTTTGGCCAACCTGTCGGCACCATTTGACGACGGCTGGACGCTCATTGCGTTTGGTCTGTATACCGACAGAATGTCCGCCCCGATAGCTGAGTGGCAGCCGGCACGGTAGCTCAGCGTATTCGGTCAGAGAGCCGATTGGCCTCTGTAATAAAAAACTGAGTGGAACGATCAACCACCGAACTTGAACAGGATGTCTTGCGACGTCCGCAACGACCAAACTCAACGATCAATATCGAACAAAAAAAAAAAAAAAAAACAAAAAAAAAGTGGTCAGCGTGACGGATTGTCGTCCTACGGGCAGATTTTCTCTGCTCAGGGACTGGATGTTGAGTTGTCTTCATCATCATTTCATCCCCATCCGGCGCGCAGGTCGCCCAATGTGGCGTCGAATCTAATAAGACCTGCCCCAAGGCGGCCGGACCTGCCCCGTAAGGGGCCTCCCGGCCAATGACGTCAAACGCTCATTTCCATTACCGCCAGAATTTCACGGTGAATGAGTGTGTAATTTAGAGGGTTCAACCACTAGAATCGTACAGTCCTGCGTACTTCAACTTTGCACTGTGACACACATCTTTTGTATAACTACAGAACTGCATCTGCAGGAAATCCAGAACAAGTACTCTCTTCTCACATTGCTCATTTAGCGTGGGACGGCGTGTGTATCCTCGTACACAGTTCCACATAAAACAAGATAATGTCGGATATATAGAAACTTCCCTATTTACAACAATATATATTCTCCGCAAGCCACCATACGGTGTATGGTGGAGAGTACCTTTCCTCTTCCATTCGCAAATCGAGCGAGGAAAAAACACTGACAACCCCTAATTTTTATCATATTCTTTTAGCATTCCTTGCACGAGATGTACGTTGGTGGCAGTAGAACATGTTTGCAGTCTGTCGCAAGTACCGGTTCTCTAAACATAGTCAAACGTCTTTCGTGGAAAGAGCGTCGTCTTCCCTCCAAGGATTTCCATTTCAATTGACGGAGCATTGTTGTAATACTTGCGTGTTGACGAACCTACATGTAACTGATCTAGAAGCACGCCTTTGAACTGCTTCGATGTCTTCCTTTAGTCCGATCAGTTGGGGATCCCAAACACACTCGCAGTACTCAAGCATGAGTAGCACAAGTCTTCCTCACGTGGTCTCATTTATAGATGAACCACACTTTCATAACGTTCCCCCAATAAATCGCAATCAACCATTCGCCTTCCCTGCGTTAGGCAAGTCGAAAGTATGTATCAAATTATATACCTTTACCTATATGTATATATGGTGAATAGATTTTTTGTACCATATGTACAACTGCTGGTGATAAATATACTTTGATTGAAAAAAAAATGAACCTGTTTCTCGGAAAGACTTCGCCAGTTATATAGGTACTGTATTGTATTGTACTGTATGTTAACCGGGGACCTAGAGACGACGGAGAGGCTCCGTCCCCGCCGCATCCGCAGTGGTGCGCAACCCCACGACGACTACCGCAGTCCACTTCACGCCTCCGCCACCCCACACCGAACCCAGGGTTATTGTGCGATTCGGCCCCCGGTGGACCCCCCAGGGAACGTCTCACACCAGACGAGTGTAATCCCTATGTTTGCGTGGTAGGGTAATGGTGGTGTACGCGTACGTGGAGAACTTTGCGCAGCAATCGCTGACATAGTGTAACTGAGGCAGAATAAGGGGAATCAGCCCGCATTCGCCGAGGCAGATGGAAAACCGCCTAAAAACCATCCACGGACTGGCCGGTTCACCGGACCTCGACACAAATCCGCCGGGCGGATTCGTGCCGGGGACCAGGCGCTCCTTCCCGCCCAGAAAGCCGTGCGTTAGACCGCCGGGCCAACCGGGCGGGCGTTATATAGGTAAACGTAATGTACATACAATGAGGTGACAAACTCATGGGATACCTCCTAACATCGTGTCGGATGTACTTTTGCCGGGCATAATGCAGCAACGTCCGCTGCTCTTGGTCTCGCGTTAGCGTTCTCGCTTCCCGAGCACGGGGTCCGGGGTTTCAAATGGCTCTGAGCACTATGGGACTCAACTGCTGTGGTCATTAGTCCCCTAGAACTTAGAACTACTTAAACCTAACTAACCTAAGGACATCACACACGCCCATGCCCCAGGCAGGATTCGAACCTGCGACCGTAGCAGCAGCGCGGCTCCGGACTGGAGCGCCTAGAACCGCTTGGCCACCGCGGCCGGCGTCCCAGGTTCGATTCCCGGCGGGGTCAGGGATTTTCCCTGCCTCGAGATGACTAGGTGTTGTTGTGTCGTCTTCATCATCATTCATCCCCATTACCGTCGGAGGAAGGCAATGGCAAACCACCTCCACTAGGACCTTGCCTAGTAAGGCGGTGCAGGTCTCCCGCATTGTTCCCCTACGCTCTGTAAAGAAGCAACGGACTTCATTTTTTTTTAATGCAGCAACAGGATGTGCCATGCTCCTCTATATCTATCCATAATTACGAGTGTTCTCGCGTCAGGATTCTGTGCATGAAGTGACCTCTCGACTATGTGCCTTAAATGTTCGATGGGATTCATGTCGGGCGTTCTCGATGGCCAGATCATTCGCTCGAATTGTCTGCAATGTTCTTCAAACCAATCGCAAACAGTTGTAGCCCAATGCCGTGGCGCACCGTCGTCCATAAAAATTCCACCGTTGTTTGGGGACATGAAGTCCATGAATGGCTGCATATTGTCTCCAAATAGCCGAACACAACCGTTTCCAATCAATCAGCGGTTCAGTTGGACGAGAGGACCAAGGCCATTCCATGTAAACACAGTCCACACCATTATGGAGCCACTACCACTTTCACAGTGCCTCGTTGACAGCCTGGGTTCACGGCTTCGTGGTGTCTACACCACACTCGAACCCCAACGAACTGAAGTCGGGACTCCTCAGATCGGGTCTCACTGATATGGTCACGAGTCCAGGAGAGGCGCTGCAGGCGATGTCGTGCTGTTAGCAAAGGCACTCGCCTCGATCGTTTGCTGCATAGCCCATTAACGCCAGATTTCGCCGCACTGTTCTGACGGATACGTTCGTCGTACGTCCCACATTAATTTCTGCGGTTATTTCAAGCAGTGCTACTAGTCTGTTTGCTTTGACAACTCTACGCAAAGGCCACTGCTCCCGGTTGCTAAGCGGAAGCCGTCGGCCACTGCGTTGTCCATAGAGATAATGCCTGAAGTTTGGTATTATCTGCGTACTCTTGACTCTGTCGATGTCAGAACATTGAATTCCCTAACGATTTCCGAAATGGAATGTCCCACGCATCTAGCTCCAACTATCGTTCTGCCTTCAGAGTCTGTTTAATTCCCGTCGTGCGGCCATAATCACGTCAGAAACTGTTTCACATGATTCACCTGAGTACAAATCACAGCTACGCCATTGAACCGCCCTTTTATATCCTGTGTGCGCGATATTACGCCGCCTGTTCATGTGTACATCGCATGACTTTTGTCTCCTCAGTTGGAGTTGTCTAAACTACGGAAGGCCAATGGTCGACGGTTTACTGAGAGAGTTCTTGTAAAGTGGGGTACATCTGTAAAGAACATAACTGCAGTGCGACCCATCCTTGAGTACCTCACGAGTGTCTGGGAACCTTTAGAGGTCGGATTAAAGGAAAACATGGAAACAGTTCAAAGGCGTGCTGCTATATTTATTACCGGTAATTTCGACCTATAAGCGATCGTTACGGAAGCGCTTCGTGGACTTAAATGGGAATCCATGGACGGCAGACGATGTTCTTTTCGTGTAACACGACCGAAAATTTTTAGAGAACTGGCAGCTGTGACTGGCTGCAGAACGACTATACTGGCACGAACGTCCACCTCAGTCAAAGTCCGCAAATGCAAGATAAGAGAAATTAGGGCTCGTACGGAGGCATATAGACTGTTGTTTTTCCCCCGTTCCGTCTGAGAGTCGAACAAAAGACAGAATGTCTACTACCAGCGGTGGAAGGTACCCTGCATCACATGGTGGCTCGCGGAGTTGTAGGTGACGTACGTAACTTTCTACACTACTGGCCATTAAAATTGCTACACCGAGAAGAAATGCAGATGATAAACGGGTATTCATTGGACAAATATATTATACTACAACTGACATGTGATTACATTTTCACGCAATTTGGGTGCATAGATCCTGAGAAATCAGTACCCAGAACAACCACCTCTGGCCGTAATAACGACCTTGATACGTCCGGGCATTGAGTCAAACTGAACTTGGATGGCGTGTACAGGTACAGCTGCCCATGCAGCTTCAACACGATACCACAGTTCATCAAGAGTACTGACTGGCGTATTGTGACGGGCCAGTTGCTCGGCCACCATTGACCACACGTTTTCAGTTGGTGAGAGATCTGGAGAATGTGCTGGCCAGGGCAGCAGTCGAACATTTTCTGTATCCAGAAAGGCCCGTACAGGACCTGCAACATGCGGTCGTGCATTATCCTGCTGAAATGTAGGGTTTCGCAGGGATCGAATGAAGGGTAGAGCCACAGGTCGTATCACATCTGAAATGTAACGTCCACTGTTCAAAGTGCCGTCAACTGCGAACAAGAGGTGACCGAGACGTGTAACCAATGTCACCCCATACCATCACGCCGGGTGATACGCCAGTATGGCGATGAAGAATACACGCTTCCAATGTTCGTTCACCGCGATGTCGCCAAGCACGAATGCGACCATCGTGATGCTGTAAACAGAACCTGGATTCATCCGAAAAAATGACGTTTTGCCATGCGTGCACCCAGGTTCGTCGTTGTGTACACCATCGCAGCCGCTCCTGTCTGTGACGCAGTGTCAAGGGTAACCGCAGCCATGGTCTTCGAGCTGATAGTCCATGCTGCTGCAAACGTCGTCGAATTGTTCGTGCAGACGGTTGTTGTCTTGCAAACGTCCCTATCTGTTGACTCAGGGATCGAGACGCGGCTGCACGGTCTGTTACAGCCAAGCGGATAAGATATCTGTCATCTCGACTGCTAGTGATACGAGGCCGTTGGGATCCAGCACGGCGTTCCGATTACCCTCCTGAACGCACCGATACCATATTCTGCTAACAGTCATTGGATCTCGACCAACGCGAGCAGCAATGTCGCGATACGATAACCCGCAATCGCGATAGGCTACAATCCTACCTTTATCAAAGTCGGAAACGTGATGGTACGCATTTCTCCTCCTTACACGAGGTATCACAACAACGTTTCACCAGGGAACACCGGTAAACTGCTGTTTGTGTATGAGAAATCGGTTGGAAACTTTCCTCATGTCAGCACGTTGTAGGTGTCGTTGTGTGAATACTCTGAAAAGCTAATCATTTGCATATCACAGCATCTCCTTCCTGTCGGTTAAATTTCGTGCCTGTAGCACGTCATCTTCGTGGTATAGCAATTTTAATGGGCAGTAGTGTATTTCCCATCAAAAGGGGTAAAGATACCGTCAGTTGTCTATCCTTGCACGGGGCCGCGTACTAACAACGGAACCTCCCCATCGCACCCCCCTCAGATTTAGTTATAAGTTGGCACAGTGGATAGGCCTTGAAAAACTGAACACAGATCAATCGAGAAAACAGGAAGAAGTTGTGTGGAACTATGAAAAAAATTAGTAAAATATACAAACTGAGTAGTCCATGTGCAAGATATGCAACATCAAGGAAAATGTGAGCTTAGGAGCGCCGTGGTACAGTGGTTAGCGTGAGTAGCTACGGAACGACAGGTCTTTGGTTCAAGTCTTCCCTCGACTGAAAATTTTACTTTCTTTATTTTCGCAAAGTTATGATCTGTCCGTTCGTTCATTGACGTCTCTGTTCACTACAATACGTTTAGTGTCTGTGTTTTGTGACCGCACCGGAAAACCGTGCGATTAGTAGACGAAAGGACGTGCCTCTACAATGGGAACCGAAAACATTTGATCGCAAGGTCATAGGTCAACCGATTCCTCCACAGGAAAAAACGTCTGATATATTTTATACGGCACTGTTGACGGCATGTGCGTCACATGACAGGAATATGTTGTCGACCCACCTAACTTGTACACTTGGCGAATGGGTAAAAAGATTCTTCTACCTTGCCCGATTTAGGTTTTCTTGTGGATGTGATAATCACTCCCAAAAAAGTGATGAAAACATAAGAGTTTGTCACATAAACTGAAAATAAAAAATTAAACTTTTCACTCGAGGGAAGACTTGAACCTAGGACCTCTCGTTCGGTAGTTGCTCTCCCTAACCACGGGACCACGGCTCCCCTTCACTCCTACTGTCCTTAATGTTGCCTATCTTCGCATGAACTACTCAGTTTGTATATTTTACTAATTTTTTTCATAGTTCCACACAACTTCTTCCTGTTTTCTCGATTGATCTGTGTTCAGTTTTTCAAGGCCTATCCACTGTGCCAACTTATAATTAAATCTGACGGGGGTGCGATGGGGAGGTTCCCTTGTAAGTGACAGCACTTGCGGTGGAGGGGGAAGGTGTGCAGTTCGCTTGGCTACTGGTGTTGCGCATGCACTCGGCACTTCCCTTTGCCAGCGCGCAACTCGCGGCGTACAGTGCGTCGGCCACAGACAGTACCGCGACTGCTCGCGGTTGCCAGTTGGCAGCAGGTAGTTGGCGAGGCGTACTCCGGCCGACCTCGAGCTTCCGGCGCGTGCCACCCTCTTCCGAGTGCGGCCGCTAGTGCGCGTGTGTTTGTGCGTGAGCGGCGGGCGGCCTCGGTCGCCGGTCCGCTCCGCTCAGCCCTTATCGGGCGGCCGCGCCGCGCCGCTGCGTCACGCACTGTCGCGGCCGCTCACACGCACTGCGTGCTCACGCTTGTCGACTGCTGCTGCCGCCGTGTCTACACCCACATCTCGCCTGGAGAGACCGCCGACCGTGAAAGCGATCCGCTTCGGTGCCTCACAATTCTTTCCCTCCCTGTTCCCTTCGTTGCCGCTCGAAAAGAGAACGTAAGATGAACATGGATAAAAGTAAAACAAGGGCGGTGATGTGCACTCGAATTAAACCAAACGGCGCGGAATGGATTAGATTAGACAACGAGACGCCGAAAGCAGTGGACAACTTTCGCTCTTCGGGCAGCAATGTAACTGACGATAGCCGTAGTACTGGAGACGATGTAAAACGCAGACTAGCAACGGTGGGAAAAGCGTTTCTGGAAAAGAGGAATATGTTAACATCGAATATAAATTTAAATGTTAGGAAGTCTAGTGTGATATTTCTGGCTTTGGAACGGTAAATTTCCTTACCAAGATCTACTCCACAGTTTGGCTGAGATTACAGAAAATGAGGTATGACGCGAGACATGGGGTGAGAGGAAGACAACACATGGCAAAGTGAGTACCAATTCCGTGAGGTATGTTGCCAGTTTACTAGCAGAATAATCTGATTGGTTACCGACACAGGAGCCAGCGCCGCAAATTTGTTAGATTCATTTATTAATATTTGATGAAGTACAGTTAAAATTATGTTTCCTGCTGTGGTGAATACACTCTCTGTAGGAAGCTTTAACCCCTTTATTTCAGTTTTCAATTTTGTAACAATTTTCAATAACCTTAGAATAAGGACATTCAAGAGAAGCACTTCGTGCAACTTCGGTCCCGCCAAAAGTGCGCTCCGAAATGAAGTGGTTCGACCTGTCTGGTCAGTCTGGAACGAGAGGCTGAACGACACGGTTCGCGTTACTCGCCACAAAATTAAGATCTCGGATGTGCTCCACATAATACTGTATTCAAATAACGCAACTCTGCGTATAAGGCAGATCACACTAGGTTAGCAGTGTACAATTTTTTTAACACGTTGTTCACGTGACTTAATATAACAGGATTGTGACAGAGTTAACATGAAGCGTGAAAGATGTTGCTTCGTAATAGAATGTTTGCAAAACGTCTTGATAGCCGTTTCTAGCCTTATCTACTTCGTGAGTTGTAAATAAAACAGAAAAGCTACCGCTATCCCTAATTTCGAACCTACTATCCCTAATTTAGAACCTAACAGATCATTTAGTACGACGGTAATCCCAAAAGTAATGTCTCCTATTTTTTTATAAGTACAGAACTCTGTTTGTGTGGCAGTTGGTCACACTGTTATGAAGAGTGCTTCACGTCATCATGCGCACGCCGCGCTGAGGCGCTCAGTCTTGGCTTGGCAGCTGTTGAGAATGGAGCTCCCGTTGCATGTTGCCGCCAAGTGCGAACTGCGCGCAGTTATTCGGTTTTTGAACGCAAAGGGCACTGCGCCGATTGAAATCCATAGCCAATTGACAGAAGTGTATGGTGAGTCGTGCATGGATGTCAAAAATGTTCGTAAGTGGTGTAGAGAGTTTGCAGCTGGTCGGACCGAAATTCACGACGAGCAAAGGAGCGGGAGACCGGCAATTTCTGAGGAACCAGTGTCGAAGGTTGAGCAAAGCATGCGTGAAGATCGGCGGATCACCCTGGATGCTCTCTGCACGTTGGTTCCTGAGCTTTGCCGAAGCACCGCTCACAGAATTTTAACGGAAACACTGAACTACCGAAATGTTGTGCGCAAGATGGGTGCCACGCATGCTGACTGAGGACCACATCCGGCAACGAGATGATGCTTCCCGCGCATTTCTTCACCGCCTTGCAGCCGAACAGGACAACTTTCTGGACTCAATTGTCACGGGTGACGAGAACATTTGGCCGGAAAGCGATTTAGCTCCAACGACGAGGTGAAAGAAGAGGTTCATAACTTTCTGAACAGCAGGGCGGCGAGCTGGTATGACATGAGCATACAAAAACTGCCACAGCGTCTACAAAAATGCATCGACAGAAGTGGTGATTATGTCGAAAAATAGCTAAATGTTCAAGCTGTAAGCTGATGTAAACCATTGTAGAAATAAACAGGTCTATGTACTTGTAAAAAAAATAGGAGACCTCACTTTTGGGACTTTTGGGATTACCCTCGTAGATTCGAGAGCCTTAGCCACCTTACTAGTTATTTTACGGCCTCTGTCCAAGAACAAAAAATTCGGGACATGAGCGCTATAACTGAGCTGGGACAACGACACCCGTACAAGACATCAAGTTAGTGAACTCTAACAGAATATCTGTGTTCTACCTTGAGAGGTAGAACAGGAGGAGACCCTTCGCATGACCTGCTTTCCAGTACAAATGGAGATAGTTCGTGGTAACACGGAGGAGTGTAAGTGAAGCAAGAATTAATTGGGGAACTGAGTGTTGATTAGGAAATAGGCTATTGTCGTCACATTCAACAGTTTACTCAATTTTAACTTCAAGAAAAGTCCGTAGTATCCGTGATTTCCGTCCCATACTCACTTCTCTCTACCCCCCACATCCCATACGCCATACTAGGGAGAAGGAAAACAGAATTTTTGGAATGTCGTATTACAGTATAACGCCGAAGAATACTTGATGAGTAGAATAAGTACAGTCAGTCTGATTGTGAAAGGAAATGTTTGGAAGTGGAGTGGGATGGGCAGTTAAGGGAGAATAAGTCTTGGCTACAGTAGTCAAGTGCGGATGCAGGGGTTGCGGTAGTTAGGCCATGATGAAGAGGCTTACACAGGATAGATTACTGTGGACAACTGCATCAGACCAGACTTCGGACTGAAGGCAACAACAAAAACAACAACAACAACAACAACAACAACAAGCCTTCTCCTGTGCTTGTCTCTCTACCTGCGACTACGGGCATGCACTGCTGGAGACATGCCTCCTCGCGCATACAGTCTTCATCTACACATTCCATATTCCTTGTCCGTGTTTCTCTGCGTTCCATTAAATATGCAATGTAATGTATAATCTACATGTACATCTACATGGATGCTCTACAAATCACATTTAAGTGCCTGGCAGAGGGTTCATTGAACCACCTTCACAATTCTCTATTATTCCAGTCTCGTATAGCTCGCGGGAAGAATGAACACCTGTATCTTTCCGTACGAACTCTGATTTCCCTTATTTTATCTTGGTGATCGTTCCTCCCTACGTAGGTCGGTATCAACAAAATATTTTCTCATTCGGAGGCGAAAGTTGGTGATTGGAATTTCGTGAGAAGATTCCGTCGCAAAGAAAAACGCCTTTCTTTTAATGATGTCCATCCCAAATCCTGTATCACTTCTGTGACACTCTCTCCCATATTTCGCGATAATACAAAACGTGCTGCCTTTCTTTGAACTTTTTCGATGTACTCAGTCAGTCCTATCTGGTAAGGATCCCATACCGCGCAACAGTATTCTAAAAGAGGACGGACAAGCGTAGTGTAGGCAGTCTCCTTAGTAGGTCTGTTGCTTTTTCTAAGTGTGCTGCCAATAAAACGGAGTCTTTGGTTAGCCTTCCCCACAACATTTTCTATGTGTTCCTTCCAATTTAAATTGTTCGTACTTGTAATACCTAGGTATTTAGTTGAATTTACGGCTTTTAGATTAGACTGATTTATCGTGTAACCGAAGTTTAACGCGTTCCTTTTAGCACTCATGTGGATGACCTTACACTTTTCGTTATTTAAGGTCAACTACCACTTTTCCCACCATTCCGATATATCTTCTAAATCGTTTTGCAGTTTGTTTTGATCTTCTGATGACTTTATTAGTCGATAAACGACAACGTCATCTGCGAACAACCGAAGACGGCTGCTCAGATTGTCTCCCAAATCGTTTATATAGATAAAGAACAGCAAAGGGCCTATAACACTACCTTGGGGAACGCCAGAAATCACTTCTGTTTTACTCGACGACTTTCCGTCAATTAAAACGAACTGTGACCTCTCTGACAAGAAATAATCCCCGAATCAACAAACATAGCACAAATTGTTTTTGACGTGGTAGCAGCAGCAGATAAGTTTTTCTGTTCACGTCGTTTGAAGGTAACGGCTAGATGGACAGCAAAAGAAATAGAGAAGTGAAACTGGAATAGAGTGCGCTCTTAAAATAAATTGATGTTTAGAAACTAATCTACCGATGAATCTGAAATGGGAAGTTGGGTATGAGTGTGTGTTAGCATTTCTGACTTTAAAGGTAGAGAGGCGCAGACTTTCAGTGCGAGAAACATACCGAAACTGAAGTTCTCTCAGCGAGTGATATGGAGCTCCACGTTGGGAATGTCTGGGAGTGACGAGGATCGAGGAACGCTTTGCAATGAAAAACGTAATTGTGACCGCAGGGAAAATCAAGTGCAGGGTGACGGTAAACGTAGCAGGGCGAATGGGTGGTAGGTGGACTGTAGGCCTTCTCTGCTGGGCTCTTGGATGCGGACAGCCGAAGGCGGTAGTGTGTGGGAACTCTGTAGCACTATTGCATTCAACAGTATATGTCAATTCAGTGCCACTGCTGCTGCTGCTACTATTATTGATGATGATGATGATCGCAGAAATACTGCACTTTTACATTTAGAATTTCATCACCCGTCAGTTCTCAGTGTGGAAAACTGCGAAATTCCTATCGCGCGTGAGCTGGGATGTCAAAGATAAAATCAGGAGTAAAAAGTATATTTTATGGAGAGAGCTGCCTCATTACAGGCTCCGGTTTAGCATCGTTTGATAACGAGAACTGCCATCTCGGCCAGTTTGACTCCTTCTTCTGCAGATTTTTCCCTACAGCTCGTTAAAACTTCCCACTTTGCAGGTTTTAACAGCCGCCGTCCACACAATGACACAGTTTTTCCCCCGCTAGGGATAGGCCTGGGCCTGAGAACGGCATTCCTGCGATAGCGCTTATCGACAGATAAAGCCATATGGCTTTGGCGCCACTGCCACAAAAACTTCCTCGTCCAGAGTCTGCCGGCGTGGGACCGCCGCCGCCGCCGCCGCCGCAGCCGCCGTTTCTGCCGCCTCATTTCCTGGACGTGCAGCACGCTGCGAGTGCCGGGGCGACACGTATTCAGTTTCACACTGCAACCTACATAGCAGCGTGTAAGCTTCCCGGTCGTTTGATGATTTTTGAAACTGTTCATTGGCTCTTGGTCGCTGTCGTACTGATTCGGCCTCGGACTACTTGGGGACAGAAGTTCAGGCCAACTTATTTCCGAGGTTCACGTGTGTGTGAAATCTTATGGGACTGAACTGCTAAGATCACCAGTCCCCAAGCTTACACACTACTTAACTTAAATTATCCTAACGACAACGACAAACACACACACCCATGCCCGAGGGAGGACTCGAACCTCCGCCGGGACCAGCCGCACAGTCCATGACTGCAGCGCCTGAGACCGCTCGGATAATCCCGCGCGGGGAGGTTCACGTAACACTGTTACAGCGTGTGGCTATGTGGTACATGTCTTCTCAATCTGCTACTGCCAGTCTTCAGAACAGTGTATAATCTCCTTCTGTGTCACTTGCGTCTACTGGCGGTGATAGAAATGGTGATGACTATTTAGTGAGACAAAAATAATTTAATAATTCTGAAAATCAGATACCCCTGCAATTTGAGGATGACCCTCAACGGAATCATTAGTAGCAGCACTCACAAGGGATTTACATTAGCGAGAGAGGTATGAACGGATTATTTTCCAGTGCCATGTTTCATGACTATGGTTAGTTTTACGATCTAGACAAAAAATATGTGTCTCGCTTTAGATAGATATGCAGAAGGCAGAGGGTTTCTCTGAAGAGCTGTCCTGGGAGAAAACTATTATTCGTTTTATGTTTTGACCGTGAAATTGGTAAGTTTAAGACTGCAAGCTCTTGCAAAGTGTGAGAATTACGCTCCCTTAACTTTTATGTATCGCACAAGCGGAGGTTCCGACACAGTCCTAGCTAGCCAGGAATTGATCCGTTTTCACTTACCTCCCTTCGGCTTAACTGCTTCGCCTTCTCTACAATTAAATGTGCCACAGGACAATAATAATAATTGTGTACACCCACCTTCACTTGCATGGTTATTATTCAATAATAAACGGATACATTCCTTCAAATTCTAAAGGTGGCAGGGGCAAAATACAGGGAGCGAAAGGCTATTTACAATTTGTACAGAAACCAGATGGCAGTTATAAGAGTCGAGGGGCATGAATGGGAAGCAGTGGCTGGGAAGGGGGTGAGACAAGGTTGTAGCCTCTCCCCGGTGTTATTCAATCTCTATATTGAGCAAGCAGTAAAGGAAACAAAAGAAAAATTCGGAGTAGGTATTAAAATCCATGGAGAAGAAATAAAAACTTTGAGGTTCGCCGATAACATTGTAATTCTGTCAGAGACAGCAAAGGACTTGGAAGAGCAGTTGAACGGAATGGACAGTGTCTTGAAAGGAGGATATAAGATGAACACCAACAAAAGCAAAACAAGGATAATGGAATGTAGTCGAATTAAGTCGGGTGATGCTGAGGGAATTAGATTAGGAAATGATACGCTTAAAGTAGTTAATGAGTTTTGCTATTTGGGGAGCAAAATAACTGATGATGGTCGAAGTAGAGAGGATATCAAATGTAGACTGGCAATGGCAAGAAAAGCGTTTCTGAAGAAGAGGAATTTGTTAACATCGAGTATAGATTTAAGTGTCAGGAAGTCGTTTCTGAAAGTATTTGTGTGGAGTGTAGCCATGTATGGAAGCGAAACATGGACAATAACTAGTTTGGACAAGAAGAGAATAGAAGCTTTCGAAATGTGGTGTTACAGAAGAATGCTGAAAGTTAGATGGGTAGATCATATAACTAATGAGGAGGTACTGAATAGGATTGGGGAGAAGAGACGTTTGTGGCACAACTTGACTAGAAGAAGGGATCGGTTGGTAGGACATGTTCTGAGGCATGAAGGGATCACCAATCTAGTATTGGAGGGCAGCGTGGAGGTTAAAAATCGTAGAGGGAGATCAAGAGATGAATACATTAAACACATTCAGAAGAATGTGGGTTGCAGTAGGTACTGGGAGATGAAGAAGCTTGCACAGGATAGAGTAGCATGGAGAGCTGCATCAAACCAGTCTCAGGACTGAAGACCACAACAACAAAAACAACAACACAACATTCCCATCTGCCTAATCTCTGTTCAACGTTAAAAAGGTAAAGATACAAGAATGTGACGAAACAAGGTCAACCTTGACATATCTACTGTTTTTCTAGAGAGCATTATATTTCATCTCGAACCGAAATTATTTATTGTAACGCTTCAATAGGTGATCCAATGAACATACCACGATCAAAAGAACACAGCACGATCAAAAGAAGTCTTGCAATTAAAAAGTGTATGATCAACACTTGTTTTGTAATGTCTTCAGTTCAAGTAAATGTCCATACCTCGATGTAAATTCCATTCAATGTACATGAACACACACTATTCACATTTTAGCTTCAGTTAGCCATTTCCCTTTACGATTCCTTTCGGGTCGCCCTAAAGAAAAATATACTGTTTCACATTGGTTAACATTAATTCAAAGAATAACTGCTTCGCGCCAGAAGGGCAACACCCCGATTCGTACTTGATCACCCCGTAAGCCGGCCGCACACACACTGGCTGCCTGAGCGCCTCTTCTGCAGCCGCTGAAACCTCAGTCCACTTCCCCAGCCACTTGTCACGTTTGGTGGTACCGTATTTTGTTGCTGCTCAAAATTTACCATCGTCCTCTTCCACTGTAAATGTCTACACCTACATCTACATCCATACGCCGCAAGCCACCTGACGGCGTGTGGCGGAGGGTACCCTGAGTACCTCTATCGGTTCTTCCTTCTATTCCAGTCTCGTATTGTTCGTGGAAAGAAGGATTGTCGGTATGCTTCTGTGTGGGCTCTAATCTCTCTGATTTTATCCTCATGGTCTCTTCGCGAGATATACGTAGGAGGGAGCAATATACTGCTTGACTCTTCGGTGAAGGTATGTTCTCGAAACTTTAACAAAAGCCCGTACCGAGCTACTGAGCGTCTCTCCTGCAGAGTCTTCCACTGGAGTTTATCTATCATCTCCGTAACGCTTTCGCGATTACTAAATGATCCTGTAACGAAGCGCGCTGCTCTCCGTTGGATCTTCTCTATCTCTTCTATCAACCCTATCTGGTACGGATCCCACACTGCTGAGCAGTATTCAAGCAGTGGCCGAACAAGCGTACTGTAACCTACTTCCTTTGTTTTCGGATTGCATTTCCTTAGGATTCTTCCAATGAATCTCCGTCTGGCATCTGCTTTACCGACGATCACCTTTATATGATCATTCCATTTTAAATCACTCCTAATGCGTACTCCCATATAATTTATGGAATTAACTGCTTCCAGTTGCTGACCTGCTATTTTGTAGCTAAATGATAAGGGATCTATCTTTCTATGTATTCGCATGCCTGCTTTCCTTTAAGTTCGTCGGAACAGTCTGCGCTTTAGTTAGATATGTAGTTTTTTGGATGTTCAGATCGTCTGTGAAAAGTGATGTACGAAGTTCGTTTTCGTCCAGATGAGATGGTAAGATTATCTGCACCTTTACAAGGTGTTACCGCTCACTGCAAGTGTTCCACGTTCACGCAGTGGGTGTTAAACTATTTCCTTGACACCCACAACACAGTTCTGTACACGCCCTACCGGATACGGAAGCCGGCCCTCAGCCTTTCGCAGAGGGCGCTGTTGCCAGCTGATCAGCCCTCCTCGCCTCACGACCCGATGTTAAAGCTCCGCTTCCTCCCTGTGCCCATGCGTTTTAATCGGGCGAGCCACGCATCGCAACAGCCTCTGTGCAGTTCGAAATTGTAACAAAGTCCCTTCCCTTGCAGTGTCTTCCGATTTGCTTGGTACCTGAGATTTTTGTATATTTTCTTCTCCATTTTCATTTTGGAATATCTGAGATATGTTCAAAAAGAGACAAATACTGAAGATAACAGAATTATATTTTACTTGATAATGGCTTAATGTAGAAGTTGGCCAATCGTGGAAACAAAGCTATTAATTTCGACCAAACACTTAAAAATAGTTTAGTGCAGAAAAAATTAGCACCAGTTTTCCGAGTTTTCGGTAAACGGAAAGAAAAAATGTCTTTTTAAAAATGAGAATACTGAGTAGCGCAAAAATTTTATTTCTGGCGTAATTCCTTAATGCTTTTTTATATTGGGACAGAATTTTCACTCGTAAAAATACATTCTAGATCACGAGGAACGTCTCTCGCTACTGGAGCTACTACATCTTTATTCGCACATAACACATTTTCTGTCTAGTTTTGGGAAACAGATTTCACATAAAAATACAATCTACAATGATAATAATTTATTTCATGAAGACTGCGTGTGAAACACAGCATTTCATATTACTTTACAAAGAGAATTACATTTTTTTTAATTTTCACAGTTCTCCTCTGTAAACCCAGGCTCATCTGTTGCAATGTCTCCGTGTATTTCATCGCAGAATCACTGATGATTTTGTGCTACGTAATTGTGGGCTAGTTCCATTACATCTACATATTTTGCAGTCTTCAGAGGGAGGGACAGAATTTATGCCTCATGAAAACTGTTTGCCAACGGCCTTACCGCAGTGGTAACACCGGTTGCCGTCAGATCACCGAAGTTAAGCGCTGTCGGGATGGGCTAGTACTTGGATGGATGACCACCAGTCTGTCGAGCGCTGATGGCAAGCGGGGTGCACTCAGCCCTAATGAGGCAAACTGAGGAGCTACTTGACTGAGAAATAGCGGCTCCGGTCTCGTAAATCGACATACGGCAGGGAGAGCTGTGTGCTAACCACATGCTCCTCCATACCCGCATCCAGTGACGTCTGTGGGCTGTGGATGACACTGCGGCGCCGCGCGGGGTAGCGCGGTCTTAGGCGTCTTGTCACGGTTCGCGCGGCTCCCCCCGTCGGTCGAGTCCTCCCTCGGGCGTGTGTGTGTGTGTTGTCCTTAGCGTAAGTTAGTTTAAGTTACATTAATTAGTGTGGAAGCCTAGGGACCGATGACGTCAGCAGTTTGGTCCCTTAGAACCTTGCCACCACATTACACAGCGGCCGGTCGGCACCGTTGGGCCTCATGGCCTGTTCGGGAGGAGAGTTTTGAAAACTGTTTAATATTGAAGGTGATCTGCTTTATGTGTTGAAGACCGTCACTGTTTTGTTACACAACACAGTCACTACTTAAAGTATTTCCTGCATTGATGTGGAATGTTCCATACTGCATTTCGTTGTGAAAAGCCTTTTCTAAATAATGTCAACACTTTCCAGGAATAAATCTTTTAATAGGTCAACGAAATTTAAAATTGTTTCTTTAGGAGCTTAGGTCACAAAAAAATGTACTCGTCCTTCTTATGATGCGACAGTCTTCGCTCAGTAAAAACCGTTGATTCCTTTCCTTGTTCGCTTTTCATTGTTTCTGGATACACAATAGCAGCAGGGCACTAAGGCTGTTATTGGCTCTGGGAAGGTGTGAGCAATTTTATGCAGACGACCGCATGTAACAAACAAAACGAAAAATCAATTATTGGATTAAAATATGATTTTTATTTTGGAAGACGAAATTGTCTAAGAATAAATACGGCAATTTTCGATCTTCACTCAGCACTGAACTAGTACATCTATTGTGTGTATTCCCGTACAGGTTAGACGTTGTACTTGACAGTCGCTTGCATGCATACATGTCCAAAGGAACTTTGCATCGTAACCAGAGTAACACGGGCACAACATTATTGTGTTCCAAATTTCTGTCTCTTCTGCTTGTGACTCGATTGATACTGATGAAACTATGCTGAATAAACAACTTGTACCTGGTTTTCATCCAGTTTATTAAAATAATCTAGTAGGCATACTTTTCGTGGCCAGTAAGCTTACAGAAAAAGTTGTACTTACCCATAAAATCACGACCAGTAATTCGATGAAATTTGTCTTTTCTACTTACAGTTTTGTGAGTATTTCCTCATTAGATGCCATTTTCTCACTTTTCGTTTGGATTCACTAGCATTCAAAACTGTCCTCTTTTTGGGAACGCCGGCCCCTGTGGCCGAGCGGTTCTAGGCGCTTCAGTCGAGAACCGCGCTGCTGCTACGGTCGCAGGTTCGAATCCTGCCTCGGGCATGGATGTGTGTGTTGTCCTTAGGTTAGATAGGTTTAAGTAGTTCTAAGTCTAGGGGACTGATGACCTTAGATGTCAAGTCCCATAGTGCTTAGAGCCTTTTGAACCATTTTTGGGAACAGGATTCCGGTAACTGTTTGCAACATGTTCGGGGAAAAGTGATTTCTCCCCCATCAGCGGTTTCGTATAAATCTCTAGATCCGGAACTAAATAGTAGTTCTCTTCCGAATAAGTCATTTACCTTTCAACGTATATAATTTATATACACTTACATGACTACTCTGCAATCCACACGTGAATGCCTGGTAGAGTGTTCTTCGAACCACTGTCAGAATGTCAGAATATTTCTTTACCGTTCCATTCTCTAACAGTGCGTGCGAAAAATGAACGCTTAAATGTTTCCGTATGAGCTCTGATTTTATTGCAATGATTGTTTCTGACTGTATAGGTTGGCGGCAATAAGATATTTTTACCATTGAGAGGAGAAAGATGGTAGTTGAAGTTTCGTGAAAATATCGCGCCGCAACGAAAAACGCCTCTGTTTTAATGATTGTCACCCGAACTCGCGTATCATATCAGTGATAATATATCCTCTATTTCTCAATAATACAAAATTAGCTGTCGTTCCATGGACCTTTTCGATGTCCTCCGTCAATCCTATCTGGTAAGAATGTTTACTAGAACAAAAAAACACCATAAATGACTGAAGAATACTCTACTGTTGCGTAACTTACCGGTACCGAAACTACATCTGGGTGCGTGACGCTGTTGGTGGTGATCCGTCCAACGGCCACGGCTTGGTGTTACTGAAGAGGAGCTGGTTAGCCCTCCCTCGACAGAAATATGACAAGACACTATACGTATACTCTTTAAAGTCACCTGCACTCAACAAATGAGCACTTAAAAAACAGCTTTCACACACCATAGGGGTCTTAGTTTCGTAGGACCAAATTGAGGAGCAAATCTCCATACTCATAGGACAACTCAGTACATGGAATTAGCACAAATAATATGTAAATGCATCCCATGTAGATATGAAGCTGCGAATTCTATATTACCAAAATCAACAATACACCACAGAAATTAGCTTAATTTTTCCAGGAACTTCCAAACAGACCAGAAAGAGTGATCCATAAGGATATTCTTCAGTTTAGGCTTGAATATGCAATGACAACTACTAAGAATTTTTTTAAATTCCTGTGATAGCCTACTGAGAATAGCTTACTTGTATGTGCGATTAATCAGTATTCTCCATCGGTTTTCTTAAATACGCGACCAGTTTTTATCCTTGAACTGTTTCTCTTAGTTTAAAGATTAGGTATTTATTTTTTGTTTTTATTTATTTCTCAAGTAAAGACCTGCTGCCTGTTATTATACAGCAGGTCGTACGTCATACAAGTTCAGTTCTATTATTAGCACATTTTTTGTTGAAAAATTCTCCAAAAGGATAAAATAAAAAATAACGAATAAACATGTGTGTATATAATAAGTACAAATGCAAATACACAATTTTGTTTAAACTTGTTGCTAACTTAGATAATGATAATAAATAAGATACATAAAACCTTGTGAATGTATTTCAAATTAAAATTAAAAGTATATTTAGTGCTAGAAACAAGAAATGGCAGTTTCACTTACATATGATGTGACAGGTTTTCCCTTTATACCTTCTGCGTGTATGGTTACATCTCTTACACATGTTGTCTTGACAATGGTAATACTTAATTTATTGTATTGATTAGTTATGTTATAATGTGTTTCCGAACTTAAGATAACAGCGGAGATTGGGAGTTGATTTAAAACGTCATAGTTTGTTGAATCAGGTGCGGGTGCGCGGTAGAATTTCGAGCGTCACACATGATGCGCCGAACGAAGAGGGAATGTCACATCTTCAGATAGTATTAAACGCTACGAAATGGTATAACAAACAGCTACATAGAGAGTTACATTTTCAGATTGATTCGATTTAGTGTCGTAGAACCTTCGCTTAGAATTGCTTTGTCTGTATGTTTGTCTCGTCTTCACTTCCTGTGCGCGATATAGCATCCCATTCCGTGTCTGTGCTTGTGCCTGCGGCGTTTAGTACGTACTACTGATCTGTCCGATGTGGAGCCTGTCTTATTCTCCAGATTATGGTCTCTCCTGTTTGTATATCGCACATAGTGCTCGCGATTCTTCGTCTGCGACGTTGTTTATAGAGTTCCAGACATCTTCTTTGCGTATTAACTGTCCCTGCCCTATGTCCTGGTTCCCTAAATTCCGTCTTATACTGCCTGGGGCATCGCATATGAGCACTGTGTGTTCAGGTGTGCCGTTCTCACCACAGGCACAAGTGTGAGTCTGTTTAGATTAGGTGACTAAATATACTTCAGCCTTAGCCAAAAGTGACGTGAAACGGTACGGGATTCACTGGTTACGTCATCTTGAGTAGTAGGTTCGGCTGCCTGGTTGAAAAGGACTTTCATTCCCTAAGTTTGACAGTTTCGTTTTAACAGTAAAAAAAAAAAAAGAAATGTGTGGCATTGTTCGGCAGGAGGCCCCATCCAGAGAAGTTCGGCCTCCGGCTTGCAAGTCCTATTTCAGGCGACGCCGCATTGGGCGACTTGATCGTCTGTGATGATGGAATGATGTGACCTCAAAAAAGGAAAAAAACGGCTCTGAGCACTATGGGACTTAACATCTGAGGTCATTAGTCCCCTAGAACCTAGAACTACTTAAACCTAACTAACCTAAGGACATCACACACATCCATGCCCGAGGCAGGATTCGAACCTGCGGCCGTAGTGGTGACAGCACAACGCCCAGTCCGAGAGCGCAGAAAATCTCCAAGTTGAGCTGGAATTGAACCCGGGCCCGCTATATTGTAGGCACACATTACCGCTCAGCTAAACAGGCGGACTGTTTTGACACTGAATGTGATGAATACGTGCAGAGTGTGTTGTTGACGGCGGTTGGAGATAGAAGAGAGGGTGTGAAGCCTAGCCGTGCACTCGACGCCCCCCGGTGTGCAGAGGTGGCGCGCAGGGCAGCCTAGCTGTCCGGCGAAGGACGGCCGTGGCCAACGCGAGCGTCTGCGACATTCCAGTTCCTACCAGTTCAGATTAGGAATTCGCTAAAAAACAATTCGCCTTGTTCGCTTTTTTGAAAGCCATGCCTTACATGGAAATGGCGAGACCAACCGGTTAGCAGACTGCTCGCTAATGCCGCGTCGGGATTCAGCCGATTGTCCGTTTCATTGCGCTCTGCATATCGAGTGAACCGTCCATGCCCAACGGTTCCCAAGCTATTTCTACAACGGCACCCTGTTTAAACCTGTTCCTGTGGATAGTATTCGTTGTCTTTCAACCACATATTTTAATTGTACGTTACCTCTACGAATATGCTGCGCAAGGCACTGTATCAGTATTACGGATTTTCCGTCCTATTACATCTCGTATTCATCACTGTAGTGTGTTGTATCTTATTTTCATGCTTCTTACAAGGTACCTACATGCACAATGTAAGCACATCTTCGAATATAGTTTCTCTAAATTTGCGCAACAAGTTCTCTTCCAAGAATTACCATTTAAGTTCTCGGAGCATTGGTGATACACTCTCATATGAAGGGCTTATTTCAATAGTGGTTCAAGTCCATTTTTGTTCATTGTGAGATACAGAGTCCTAAAGTTAAATGAGCGCTGAAAAGTCTGCAGTTGAGATACCAGAAATATTCAAGCATATATACTTGAATATTTCTGGTATCTCAACTGCAGATTTTTCAGCGCTCATTTAACTTTAGGACTCCGTACTCGTATCTCACAATGAACAAAAATGGACTTGTACTACTATTGAAATAAGCCCTTCATGCCGGCCGAAGTGGCCGCGCGGTTCTGGCGCTGCAGTCTGGAACCGCGAGACCGCTACGGTCGCAGGTTCGAATCCTGCCTCGAGCATGGATGTGTGTGATGTCCTTAGGTTAGTTAGGTTTAACTAGTTCTAAGTTCTGGGGGACTAATGACCTCAGCAGTTGAGTCCCATAGTGCTCAGAGCCATTTGAACCATTTAAGCCCTTCATATGACCTTTACCGTTACAATCATAGCGTGGCGTCTCTGAATTCTTTTGATACCTCTGCCTCGTGATGACTGGGTGTTGTGTGATGTCCTTAGGTTAGTTAGGTTTAAGTAGTTCTAAGTTCTAGGGGACTACAACCACAGATGTTAATTCCCATAGTGCTCAGAGCCATTTGAACCATTTTGATATCTGTTGTAGTGCCTACTTCATAATGATTCCAAACATGGGAACAGTACTCTAGAATTACCATATCGCAGTGTCTGTGTTATACTATGATGGAAAGTTGCATGTCCAAAGGAACTTTGCATCGTAATCGGAATAACCGTAAGCACTGCAATACCGTATTTATCTGCCGATACCGGGCAAGCGAGTACGTCTGACCTGTACAAGAATATACATAATGGCTCTACGAGTTCAGGTCGTAGACGCACGGTTGACGACTTATGGAGGTTTGGGTGTGGCCATGAGTCGTCCACGAATAGCGAAATGGTAAAGCGATTGCTAGCGATAAGCGACAAATCCGGGTTCGAGCCCCGGTCCGGCACAAATTTTCATTCCCTTCACTCCATTCTACAGCTGATGGTAGTCCTTATTCGCAACTGCAAATTAATTTGATATGTACTCAAGAATTGGCCACTGCAGTGCCTTGTCTGTGGTTCCCTTACATGTGTTTTCGATTTTCCCAGAACACTTTCAACAAATTTAAATCTTCCATTCATTGATTTTAACTAATCGTCCCACTTCATGTCGCTTGTTATTTATTGTCCTACATACGTATACCATGTCACGTGCTGAAGATGGATCTCCAATCATCTTGTAATGGAATACTGTCGGTTTCTTTCTCTCTGTTGTATTTTGTATCTATTCACATTTAAAGAGAGCTGCAATTCATTACATCTACTGGAAATTTTCCTTAGGATCGTCCAATGAATATACTTTTCAGTAGCAGACAGCAGCAGCAACACTTCACAATCTGATAGCGCCGCCGGTGATATTTGATGAATCGTTTAGATATACTGAAAACGTTAACAGTTCCATTGCGCTTTCTTGAGGCAAATCCGACGTTACTTTCGTTTCTGTGGAACATTCGCCGCCCAGCATAGCATACGGGCTTCAATATGTCAAAAATTCATCGAGCCAGTCGCATTTCTGCATATTTCATGTCATTATATCTTGATTTTCAGTCAACCAATCAGTACTGCGTCGAACGCCTTTTGGAAGTCTAGAAGACGTAATCTGCCGAATCGTGTGCATCTAGTCTGAAAGACACCGCGTGTGAAAAATACAAGTTTTCTTTCACACGAGTGGTTTTTCCCACTCCGTACTCATTCTCCGAAAGAGGCTTGTTTTCCTATAGGACGCCATACTGTTCGAACTTATGCTACTCTCTAGGATCCTGCGACTCACGAACTGCAACAATACAGGTGCATGTCAGATTCTCTGCAGTATTTTTTGCAGCGAGAGAGATAGAAGTCTCCTTTGTAGCGACATTCTCCTAAGTGGATCTTTGTTGTCTTTCATTATTTTTGTTGGTACATACATATCTAGGGCATAAATTCTTATAGGTCTGAAATTAACCACGCCTCTTCTACGTTTCTCCGTTTTAAATTAAATGTGCTCAGTTCGTCTTCAAGAAGGATGTCTCCCTCTCAAAATGGCTCTGAGCACTATGGGACTTAACTACTGAGGTCATCAGTCCCCTAGAACTCAGAACTACTTAAACCTAACTAACCTAAGGACATCACACACATCCATGCCCGAGGCAGGATTCGAACCTGCGACCGTGGCGGTCGCTGGTTTCCAGACTGTAGCGCCGAGAACCGCTCGGCCACCCCGGCCAGCGATGTCTCCCTATCACTTCTATCAAATACAAATACACATAGACTATTGTCCTGGTTGATCTGTAACTGCACACTAACCGTATGGGATATGGCAGTCCGTCTTGAACTTGCTGTGCAGAACCATCAGAATGAGATATGTCAAACAAATAAATTCCAAGCCGGTGCTACTCGTGTGTATTACCAGAACATTGAAAACTAGTATGAAATGCTAATAGATAGCCGCCAAGCCAACAGTTACAAGCTATTGCACAATTACCGATCAGTGAATCACTACACTTTTAAGCACAAAGATGAAGTTTTGAAGGTAGTGCCAAGTATATCCAGGCCACGTCGTGAATACACAAATCATGCTCTCTTGAAGCCTGCATAATCGTCGTATAATTGTCATAAAATCTTAGTTTCATAACACGAAAGTTCCAGGCCGAATGCACGTCTTAAAAATTCATCTTACACAAACGCTGTATGAGGAAACAACGCATTATTCATTTTGTCGCGTTCATGGAAAGGAATTGTGCTGAAACATCAGAATGGACAATATCACAGTATTTATATTTAATATAACTTCATTGTGTATGTGAAGTGTTTCAGCCTGAAAGAAAACATTGATTATGCGAAATTATCGCTGAAACCATTTTGGCGTTCACAAAAAATTATTTTCATCAAGCCTGACCGACAATTCCGTATTGTTATTGACAACCCCATTTCGTCATTGACGTACCTTTCTTTTTGCCTCTTTTTGTGCTTTGCTGTAATAGCATCTTTTTCGTATATCCCTCTTTCCGTGATGACACTCCATAACGCCATGTAACACACAATACACTTAGCACTCGTCGCAGTCACGCACACAATACCCATGCACGCTAGATACACTTCGCTGATATAAGCAGAAGGGCGCTAGCTCAGTATTTTATTGTTGTACCACTTGCGTATACGTAAATAACTCGCATTGACTAAGAGTGAGCTAATGACTAGACAGGCAGCTTGCGGTATTACAGTACTGCACATGTTCAAGCATAACCGCAGCTGAAATTTAAAACCGAAAGTACTTCATTCAGGAAAGCAACAATTTTTTATAGGTTGAGTAAGTCACGTAGATTGATTCAAAGATACAATTTTCCCACCGTCACATAATACGGCACATGTCTGAAGGTGTAAGGTACCTGTTACTTTCTACCTCGCATTCTGTTTCGAACGCCACACCTCGCTGAAACAACAGTCGTAGTCCTCACTAAAAACTCAGGCTGTCAGACTGTTTGGTTCTCTTCATACCTCATAGATTCTATATCCGACGGGGAGCGACAGTTTACATCCACAGTGCCGTAAGACAGGGGCTATCGAACTCCAGTACATTGGTATGGCCTCTGACATGTTCATCGCAAAAGATATGCGGTTCTTTCATCGAATGTAGTGCGAAATGTGGTGTGAGGAGGGCCATGCTAGCGGTATTCAACGAATTCGAAAGTAAAGTTCTATGTACTGACTTTGCAGAAAATACTAAGAAATTTTGGTCTTATGTCAAAGCGGTAGGTGGATCAAAACAAAATGTCCAGACACTCTGTGACAAAAATGGGACTGAAACAGAGGATGACAGACTAAAGGCCGAAATACTAAATGTCTTTCCCCAAAGCTGTATCACAGAGTAATGCTGCACTGTACTTCTTTCTCTAGACCGTCGCACAGATGACAAAATGGTAGATATCGAAATAGATGACAGAGGGATAGAAAAACAATTAAAATCGCTCAAAAGAGGAAAGGCCGCTGGACCTGATGGGATACCAGTTCGATTTTACGCAGAGTACGCGAAGAACTTGCCCCCCTTCTTGCAGCGGTTCGCTGTAGGTCTCTAGAAGAGCGTAGCGTTCCAAAAGATTGGAAAAGGGCACAGGTCATCCCCGTTTTCAAGAAGGGACGTCGAACAGATGTGCAGAACTATAGACCTATACCTCTAACGTCGATCAGTTCTACAATTTTGGAACACGTATTATGTTCGAGTATATTGACTTTTCTGGAGACTAGAAATCTACTCTGTAGGAATCAGCATGGGTTTCGAAAAAGACGATCGTGTGAAACCCAGCTCGCGCTATTCGTCCACTAGACTCAGAGGGCCATAGACACGGGTTCCCAGGTAGATACCTTGTTTCTTGACTTCCGCAAGGCGTTTGATAAAGTTCCCCCACAGTCGTTTAACGAACAAAGTAATAGCATATGGACTATTAAACCAATTGTGTGATTGGATTGAAGAGTTCCTAGCTAACAGAACACAGCATGTCATTCTCAATGGAGAAAAGTCTTCCGAAGTAAGTGTCATTTCAGGTGTGCCGCAGGAGAGTGTCGTAGGACCATTGCTATTCATAATATATATATGACCTTGTGGATAACAGCGGAAGTTCACTGAGGCTTTTAGCGGATGATGCTGTAGTACATCGAGAGGTTGTAAAAATGGAAAATTGTACTGAGATGCAGGAGGATCTGCAACGAATTGAAGCATGGTGCAGGGAATGGCAATTGAATCTCAATGTAGACAAGTGTAATGTGCTGCGAATACATAGAAAGACAGATCCCGTACCATTTAGCTACAATATAGCAGGTAAGCAACTGGAAGCAGTTAATTCGATAAATTATCTGGGAGTACGCATTAGGAGTGATTTAAAATGGAAGGATCATATAAAGTTGATCGTTGGTAAAGCAGATGCCAGACTGAGATTCATTGGAAGAATCCTAAGGAAATGCAATCCGAAAACAAAGGAAGTAGGTTACAGTACGCTTGTTCGCCCACTGCTTGAATACTGCTCAGCATTGTGGGATCCGTACCAGACAGGGTTGATAGAAGAGATAGAGAATATCCAATGGAGAGCAGCGCGCTTCGTTACAGGATCATTTAGTAATCGCGAAAGCGTTACGGAGATGATAGATAAACTCCAGTGGAAGACTCTGCAGGAGAGACGCTCAGTAGCTCGGTACGGGCTTTTGTTAAAGTTTCGAGAACATACCTTCACCGAAGAGTCAAATGGTTCAAATGGCTCTGAGCACTATGGGACTTAACATCTTAGGTCATCAGTCCCCTAGAACTTAGAACTACTTAAACCTAACTAACCTAAGGACATCAAGACATCCGTGCCCGAGGCAGGATTCGAACCTGCGGCCGTAGCAGTCCCGCGGTTCCGGACTGAAGTGCCAAGAACCGCACGGCCACCGCACCGAAGAGTCAAGCAGTATATTTCTCCCTCCTACGTATATCTCGCGAAGAGACCATGAGGATAAAATCAGAGAGATTAGAGCCCACACAGAAGCATACCGGCAATCCTTCTTTCCACGAACAATACGAGACTGGAATAGAAGGGAGAACCGAATATAGATACTCAAGGTACCCTCCGCCACACACCGTCAGGTGGCTTGCGGACTATGGATGTAGATGTAGATGTAGAATCAGTAAAATAACACAAGATTGATCACAAGAAAGCATTGTGTTGTGGTCTTCAGTCGGAAGATCGGTTTGACGCAGGTCTTCCCGCCAGCCGATCCGCTCCTTTAGTCAAGTTGTGCCATGCATTTATTTTCACCCCAGTTCGACGCAGTACCTTCTCATTAGTTACTCGATCTGCCTATCTAATCTTCAAAAGTATGCTGTAGCCTTTCTTAAGCTTATATTCTCTTCTTATCTGAAGACATATAAACTATCAAGACATCCAATGGAATAATATATATACTGAGAAAGCTCAGAAATAGAAATGCATTTGTTCAGTTTCACTTCACTTCATTCCGTGTTCAATAAGAAAATACATTAAATGAAACTTTTGTTACGCTTACGAACGCTAGCCCAGCACTGGAAACGTATTTAAGTGGTAGTGCGCCGGTCTCCGGTCTGCTGTCGAAAAATCAGAAAACTACCTCCACAGAAGTCTGCTGTTCACTATCTCTTTACTGCGTTGACATCTACAATACCCAAGTACACACCTGCACCTCAGACGTAATGGTTCATTTCGTCGATCGAACGTCTTCTGGCTACCCAAACCTGCTCTCGATCACCAATGAGCTCACGCCAACTCCCGTTGTCTCGCCACACACACACACACACACACACACACACACACACACACACACACACAGTACGCAGCTGCTACTTTCAGTGTCTCGGTCTCTCTGTCCTTTTGTCCCAACTTTTTGAGGAATCGCGTCTTTAGCACACTCTACGTATATCACGAGTTGGCAACCGGCCCGGCCCGCGGGAGAAACTGGTGGGAGAGAGAGCGAGGCATTCGTTTTGTACTCCGCTCATGACGCATATTCGGATATCCTCCATCCTGTTGTTCGCAGTTTTTCTGTTTGCATTCTGTATAATACTCTCGATACGTGTTAAATTCGAGCTATTTAGACTTAAAGTTTTTAAAATGAACGGAAAAAAGATGATGGCTTAATTTATTTAGTGTTACAGAAAGAATTCACGCCTATACGGTCAGTCATCAAAAGTATTTTCGGACAAACATTTAAAAAAGCCCTACTAATAGTGTTGCGGATATTAACATACTAAATTTCAAACACGGCAATGATCTGCGTGTGGCGAAAAGTGGCAAAGTTACTCCTAATTCCTTGTCGACTGGGAGTGCCTGTCTAATTGCTGTATGTTGTTTTTCTATTCTTCCTCGTATTACTATTAGTAAATAATTCTTGTCCATTGTGTACGTATTAGGATGCTGCACCTGTTCAAACTGAAGGCAATTTATAATGAATTAGCTGGAAACAGTTGCTTTTATAGGCGTTTATTTTTCCATAACAACATTTCAAGATTCTTGGCACCGCATCTTCAGATGTTTGCATCTATTTATGTGTCATGAACATTGTTTCTTTTCTAACGGCATTAGAGAACTGCGCAGCGGAAATTTTTAAGGCAACTACTATAAACATTGTATACGGTAAAATATCTGGGAGTAACTAACTATCGAGAGGACCTTAAGTAGAGTGACCACGTAAAAGAAATAGTGGCAAAAGCAGATGCCATACTCAGATTCATAGGAAGAATCTTAAGGAAATGTAACTCACCCACGAACGAAGTGGCTTATAAAGCTCTTGTTCGACGCATTCTTGAGTATTGTTCATATATGTGGGATCCCTGCCAGGTAGGACTGATAGAAGAGATAGAGAAGATCCAACGAAGAGCGGCGCGTTTCGGCACTGGATCGTTTAGTCGGTGCGAGAGCGTTACGGAGATGCTCAACAAACTCCACTGGCAGACGTTACAAAAGAGGCGTTGTGCACCACGGGAGAGATTTACTATTGAAATTTCGGGACAGCACTTTCCGGGAAGAATCGTACAACATATTACTTCCTCACAACATACCTCTCGCGTAATGACCGAGCGGTTCTAGGCGCTACAGTTTGGAACCGCGCGACCGCAACGGCCGCAGGTTCGAATCCTGCTGCGTGCATGGATGTGTGTGATGTCCTTATGTTAGTTAGGTTTAAGTAGTTCTAAGTTCTAGGGGACTGATGACCACAGAAGTTAAGTCCCATAGTGCTCAGAGCCATTTGAACCATAGCCACAACAAGAAGAAAATTCGAGAAATTAGAGCCAATACAGAGGTTTACCCACAATCATTCTTCCCACGTGCTATTCGAGAATGGAGGGCTCAGTTAGGGTACGAAAAGTACCCTCTGCCACACACCATTAAGTGGCTTGCAGAGTAAGAGTAGTTGTCACAAGTAAATAAACAATGTTCACAATAAGTAAATAAACGTAAACACATGAAGATGAGGTGAATGTAAAACGAATATACTCCGAACAACGTGAGTTTTGAGGCATAATTTGATGGCGTGGCATATCGGGAAAGGAGTACCAGTCATATTGGTGAGTGACTCCATAAACATTAACCTTACGGGCGCTACAATTTTGACTTTTTACGCTGGGAGCGCTGCTGTCGCGTCACGTGACGAGGCAGCCCGCGAGCTGAAGTAAGAAAGTGCATCAGGACCACGGGTCAGCAAAAGGTTTGCCAATGCCTGCTGTAGAATGTCTGCTTCCGAACAGTTACTGATAATAGAGGAGTGGCGGCCACGTACGCCTCCCCTGCAAACGTCTAAAGACATCGCAGTTGCGCCACTCTTCTCGCCTTTTGAACCGTAAGATTTTAGCAGCTGCGGGAAAATTCGCCTGCATTTTATACAGACCACCTGTTGTGTTGTAGCTCTCCAGACTTGTTAAGCCTCTGTACTAAGCTACATACAACGTCGCAAGCCCTTATGTTCACTTGCCTACGAGTTCTTAGCAATGCTCTCTCGAAAGGACAAAAGACACTCGAGTCGCCTCGTCTCCACTTCTTGACAATTGTTCTGTTGCGCGCTCCAGAGGTACCAATTACACTACAGGCCATTAAAATTGCTACACCGAGAAGAAATGCAGATCATAAACGGGTATCCATTGGACAAATATATTATACTAGAACTGACATGTGATTACATTTTACCGCAATTTGGGTGTATAGATCCTGAGAAATCAGTACTCAGAACAACCACCTCTGGTCGTAATAACGGCCTTGATACGCCTGGTCATTGAGTCAAACAGAGCTTGGATGGCGTGTACAGGTACAGCTGCCCATGCAGCTTCAACACGATACCACAGTTCATCAAGAGTAGTGACTGGCATATTGCGACAAGCCAGTTGCTCGGCCACCATTGACCAGACGTTTTCAGTCAGTGAGAGACCTGGAGAATGTGCTGGTCAGGGCAGCAGTCGAACATTTTCTGTATCCAGAAAGGCCCGTACAGGACCTGCAACATGCGGTCGTGCATTATCCTGCTGAAATGTGGGGTTTCGCAGGGATCGAATGAAGGGTAGAGCCACGGGTCGTAACACATCTTAAATGTAGCGCCCACTGTTCAAAGTGCCGTCAATGCGAACAAGAGGTGACCGAGGCGTGTAACCAATGGCACCCTATACCATCACTCCGGGTGATACGCCAGTATGGCGATGACGAATACACGCTTCCAATGTGTGTTTACCCCGATGTCGCCAAACACGGATCCGACCATCGTGATGCTGTAAACAGAACCTGGATTCATCCGAAAAAATGACGTTTTGCCATTCGTGCACCCAGGTTCGTCGTTGAGTACACCATCGCAGGCGCTCCTGTCTGTGATGCAGTGTCAAGGGTAACCGCAGCCATGGTCTCCGAGCTGATAGTTCATTCTGCTGCAAACGTCGCCGAACTGTTCGTGCAGATGGTTATTGTCTTGCAAACGTCCCCATCTGTTGATTCAGGGATCGAGACGTGGGTGCACGATCCGTTACAGCCATGCGGATAAGATGCCTGTCATCTCTACTGCTAGTGATACGAGGCCGTTGGGATCCAGCACGGCGTTCCGTATTACCTTCCTGAACCCACCGATTCCATATTCTGCTAACAGTCATTGGATCTCGACCAACGCGAGCAGCAATGTCGCGATACAATAAACCGCAATCGCGATAGGCTACAATCCGACCTTTATCAAAGTCGGAAACGAGATGGTACGCATTTCTCCTCCTTACACGAGGCATCAGAACAACGTTTCACCAGGCAACGCCGGTCAACTGCTGTTTGTGTATGAGAAATTGGTTGGAAACTTTCCTCATGTCAACACGTTGTAGGTGTCGCCACCGGCGCCAACCTTGTGTGAATGCTCTGAAAAGCTAATCATTTGCATATCACAGCATCTTCTTCCTGTCGGTTAAATTTGGCGTGTGTAGCACGTCATCTTCGTGGTGTAGCAATTTTTAATGGCCTGTAGTGGACTTCGTCTGCCCTATCGTGAAGTGAAACACTGTACCTCAAATGAACGGCTAGTGATGCACCGTGTGTGGCGGAAACGCGCTGGCCTGCATCCCGGCCGGCCGCTGCACAGACCGCGAGGAATGCCCGCCGGACTTTCTCCGCGCCGCCCGCCTGCTTTTTGCCGCGCTTAACGAGTCTTAACGACGTTGCGTCACGGGCCACGGCCGGCTCGCGACCTGCTTGTGGCTCTGCTCGAGTGCTCCACAGTCCGCGGCCAGGCGCCGACCATCAGCTGCGCGCAGACATGTGCCGCAGTAGCCGAGAGCAAACGGAAGCGCGTCCCATCGGGCATAGCTCCAGAACAGTATCCTGGTAGCGAGTGTCCCACCAGGCGCGCTTCACCCGCTACACTCTGCTGCTCTGTGCCGTCAATCTCGTTCTCTTTCCACACGTTCCGGCTGTGTGCAGCATGCGGTAGCTACGTATTCTCTTGTCCGATTACAATGCCGTAAAAATATTTTTGTATAAATTAGAGTATGTCAAATCTGTTCCTGCATCTACAGCCACATGATCACCGTCCAACTCACGTTTAAGTGCCTTTAAGCTACTTCTCTATCGTCCCACTCTCGTATAGCGCTTGGGAAAAACGAACACTTCAATCTTTCCGCGTGAGCTCTGATTTCTCCTATTTCATTTTAATGGTCATTTCATCCTATGTAGTTGGTCGCCAACAAAATATTTTCACAATCAGAGGAGAAGGTTGGGATCGAAGTTTCATGCTATGGTACTGTCGCAGCGAAATACGCCTTTGTTTCAATGACTGCTACCCCATTTCGTACATCAGAACCGTGGCACACTCTCCCTTATTTCGCGATCTACATCTACATATATACTCAGCTAGCCACCAAGCGGTGTGTGGCGGAGGGCACAATTCGTTCAAAAGTCATATTCCCCCCCCCCCCTCTCTCTCCCACTCGTGGATCGCGCGGGGGAATAACGACTGTTTGAACGCCTCAGTACGAGCTCTAATTTCCCTTTTCTTTGAATGGTGATCATTGCGCGATTTGAATGTTGGTGGTAATAATATATGCTCTACATCCCCGGTGAAGATCGGATTTCGGAATTTAGTGATCAGCCCATTCTGTTTAGCGCGCCGTCTATCTGCAAGTGTGTCCCACTTCAAACTTTCTATGACATTTGTAACGCTCGCCCGATGGCTAAATGTACCAGTCACGAATCTTGCCGCTCTTCTTTGGACCTTCTCAATCTCTTGAATCAGATCCAACTGGTAAGGCTCCCATACAGACGAACAATACTCCAAGACTGGACGAACTAACGTATTTATGCTATTTCCTTCGTTGAAGGACTGCATCGCTTCAGGATTCTATCAACAAACCGCAATCTAGAGTTCGCCTTACCCGTTACTTGTGTAATCTGATCATTCCATTTGAGATCATTTCGAATAGTCACACCCAGATACTTGGCGGACGTTACCGCTTCCAAAGACAGAGCATTTATTTTGTACTCGTACATTAATAGGGATTTTCGCCGTGTTATACGCAGTAGGTTACACTTACTAATATTGATAGATAACTGCCAGTAATTACAATACACATTTATTTTCTGCAAATCCTCATTGATTTGTTCACAACTTTCGTGTGATACTACTTTCCTGTAGACTACGATGATACAAAATGAGCTGCCCTTCTTTGAACTTTTTGGATGTCCTCCCTCAATCCTATCTGGTAAGGAACCCATACCGCACAGCAGTACTCCAGAAGAGGGCGGACAAGCGTAGTGTAAGCAGTCTCTTTAATAGACCTTTTACATTTTCTAAGTGTTCTGTCAATACATCGCAGTCTTTGGTTTCCTGTTTGCTTTCCCCACAAAATTATCTATATGGTCTTTCCAATTTAAGTTATTCGTAATTGCAATCCCTACGTATTTAATTGAGTTTACAGCCTTTAGATTACTCTAATTTATCGTGTAGCTGAAATTTAGCGGATTCCTTTTAGTGCTCATGTGGATGAGTTCACACTTTTCATGATTCAGAGTCAATACCCACTTGTTGCAACAACAGATATCTTGTCCAAATCATTTTGCAATTCGTTTTGATCATCTGATGACATTACACGACGTTAAATGACAGCATCATCGGCAAACAAACCAAGAGGGCTGCTCAGATTGTCTCCTAAATCGTTTATGCAGACCAGGTACAACAGAGGCCTGTAACACAATCTTGGGGAACGACAGATATTACCTCTGTTTTAATCGACGGCTTTCCGTCCGTTTTTACGAACTGTGACTCCTCTGACAGGAAATCACGAATCCAGTCACACAACTGAGACGATACTACATAGGAACTTAATAGATTTAGTTGTGTTTCACTAGAACGACAATTTCTCAATGCTTGTTGGCTGTTTGTCAGTAAATCGTTTCCTTCCAGGTAATTCATAATGTTCGAGCACAGCGTATGTTCCAAAATCCTCCTGCAAATCGACGTTAATAATACGGATCTATAATTCAGTGGATTACTGCATTTCCTATCTTCGGTACTGGTGTGACCTGTGCAACTTTTCAGTCTCTGGGTACGGATTTTCCACGAGTGAGCGGTTGTATGTAATTGCCAAGTATTGAGGTTTTCTTCGGTTTTTACTAGACATTAACACTTCTCGCACTCTCTCGTGTAATGTGGCTGCCAGACGTCGGTTCATTCAAAATCGTATGATCCTAGGTCAAATACAAGGCACCAAAAGCAGCCAATATATGAATTTTCAAAAACTAAGACATGACTTATACATCTTCTTACTTGTCGACTGGATCAACTTAGATGCTTCTACTTCGTACAGACTGGTGCGACTGCGTACCTCAGCACGAGACATTAATTCCCAGACGATAAATGTAAACGTTTCCGAGAGAAAGGTGTCCAATGTGACGATCTGGCAGCATACTCTGAAAGGAACCTGACTGGTATACGACCTGGACCGGAAGCCTTGCCTTCCTTAAGTGTTTTAAGCTGCTTCGCTACACCGAAGATATCAACTGCTAAGTTACTCATGTTGGTAGTTGTTCTTGATTCGAATTCTGGAGTATTTAGTTCATCTTCTTTTGTGAAGAAATTTCGGAAAACTGTGTTTAGCAACTCTGCTTTAGTGGCACTGTCATCAATAACATCACCATTGTTATCGGGCAGTGAAGTCTTTGACTGCGTCTTGCGACTGGCGTGCTTTACATGCGACCAGAATTTTTTTGATTTTTCTGCCAGATTTCGAGACGGAGTTCCGTTGTGGGAACTATTAAAAGCATCTCGCATTAAAGTTCGCGCTAAAAATCGAGCTTCTGTAAAACTTCGCCAATCTTGGGGATTTTGAGATCTTTTAGATTTGTCATGCTTTCGTAATTTCTACAACACTGTTCTGACCTGTTTTGGATACCGTGGGGGATTGGTGCCATATCTTATTAATTTATTCGGTGCATATGTCTCAACTGCCATCGATACTATTTCTTTGAATTTAAACCGCACCTGGTCTCCGCTTACATAGTCAGATTAGAAAGAGTGGAGACTCACTCATATGAAGATATCAAGAGAATTATTATCACCTTTTTTATATAGATATGTTTTTAGAGCTAGTTTTGCGATATATGCATTGAAATTAAAACTTGTATTTTCAATTTCGCTCGATTTTTCACATCGGAACATTTTTCACCACATACTCAAAGAATAATTCGCTAAAAACATTTGATTTTTTTATGTGTGATTGGTCAACATTTTGGTTTCGTAACGAACGCCTTACCTTATCACTGTTTATCGTGTTCGTTGTGAAGTTCTGCTATTAGTCAAACATGCGCACTTAGTACGCAAATGTCCTATTGAAATACTTTCATTTCGAGTAACTTACAATCCTCTACGTTTTAGACCATACACACGAAATGCAGCTGAAGATTCGAAAAAGTTTTTAAACTTGTAAACATACCGATAGGCGCGAGCTGCCGTAGCTGCGAAACGACAGTTGGTTTATACTCGCCACAGCCGTCTAGTTGTTTGACACGCGTAGCTGAACGTTAACTTGATTTGCGCATTATTTATCGACGATAAAGAAATAATTAGATTCGCCAGATTAATCAGAAGAGTGAAACGTTCAGCTCCTGTTTTAAGAACGAAAGAGCAACAAGGAATGATGTCTTTTTGTTTCGCTTTTGTTTTCTATAGTGTGTCCGTTACAAGTTTCAACTATCTCTGTTGTTGGTCGAAAAAAAAGAAGGTATACAAGATTCGTGGTGGTGGTGGTGGTTGTTGGGACGTTTAAGGGGGACTAAACAGCTAAGGTCATCAGTCCCCCAACAAGATTCGTGATGACAATAATATATACAACAGTCTGACAAAAAGAGAAGAATTTTTCCTTTCAGAAGACTCGTATTTAATTCGAATGAAATAAATCGGGCAGACCATTGAGTGACACACTGAAGCTAGCGAGTAGACGATGGTGATAAATATGTAACTGTGTTTCTTCCTGGGACTCATATTATTCGTTAAGAGTTCCAGGTTTCTCTGGAGGCGTTTGCCGTGGCAGTGGGATTTTCGTGTGTGTCTGTAGTCGCGTCCCGTAGCACATGCGTTTCCTGTAGGAAAGTAATTATGTCATCTGATCTGCGTCTACTGCAAGCACCGTACACACAGTAATGGTCGTAAGTAGTGGCGCGATGTGTTGTTCGACAACTGCTCGCCGTGCGGATTTCGCCGTGTTGTGCGGAGTGCCTCCACAGCCTCACGTAGGCAGCTAATCTACGGGCGGACGCTGCAGCTGTGCCTGCTGCACTGACGGAACACAGACGCAGACATCGACGCCAGTTGTTGTGTCCTAGTCCTTTGAAGTAGTGTATCAAAACTCTCGTTTAACGCTTTGGACGATTCGAAAAACCGTAGCATTGAAAACAGGCCGGGCGGACTGCGATGAGACCTGCCGAGTAGAGGAAGTCTTACGGAGCTACTGCACAAACAGGTCAGCGCTCTTGAGAGGCAGCACCACTTGCATACAGATAGTTTTCTGTTTCACTCTACTGCACAAAGAAATGTTATGCAGGGCGCTATTTGTGGCGTGCATAAGGTGACTGTACGTTACTACACTTATGCACGCTGTCAGCATTGTAGGTCTTACGAAATTGTAACTGAAAAGTTACAATTGTAACTGAAAAGTTCATGCAAAGCCTTGATTGACGAGATCTGATAACAATCGCATGTGGGTTGTCATAACCGCAGATGTTATTATTCCGATTTTTAAAAGTACCACTACACTTGACATAGACATAGTTGTATGTATGGAAGGAGTATGAGCAGCATTCTGCTGAATAAACCAGAGTACAAAAGTCGTGTGATCTAGGTACTAGTTGGTGATCCCGAAAGGACCGCGTGCTAATCTTTACTCCTGCGTTACTCTCCAAAGTGACATGTGCCCACCGCTGGCAACGCGAACCTGTTGAAAGTGCATTATCGGACCTCTCCATCATGGGGTCCCGAAAATCCGAGTTCTCACATCAAGGCTCCCACTCTTCAGCATACACATAGTGTTGAAAGCAAAAGAAAAGTTATTCCATATTTTGAGAAGTGCTAATACAGACCGAAAGAAGAATAAAATGGCCAGTAAACGTGGTCTCTGAAACGCGTACCTTAAGCGTTACGACCACTTGTTCGTCTTTGGTAATGTGAAACGCATCTCTTCATTGAGTGATTGATCATAGCTTAGGGTACGCATTGTATGGCGCACGTCTAAAGGACTTTTTCTGTTATGGTACAAACTAGCCCTCTCAAAATGTGCAAAGCGAAGAGTCTGCAATAGAAGAGACTTGTTTCACAGTAGTGAAGGTGAAGAAGCGCTCATAGCTTTTAAGGTATGCGTATCGGAGCCCTTGTTTACTGGACATTTTTGTTTCGTTTTGTCTCAAAATATGGAATACTTTTTTTAACACCTTGCATACTTCCCGTTTCTCGAAATTGTCAGCAAAGTATAGTGTGAGATCAGTTCAACACAGGACTGATACAGGAAATGGAGAACATTCAAAGAAGAGCAGCACGTTTCGTCACAGGTTCATGTAGTAAGCACAAACGCACCATGGAGATGCTCAGCCAGCTCCATGTGGCAGACACTGCAAGAGAGGCGTTGTACATCTCAGTGTGGTATACTGTAAAAATTCCGAGACCTTTCGTTTCTGGAAGAGTTAGCCTGTTGTGAATGTAGTTAACTGAATGCTGCTATAAATTCAGCATAAACATCCACAGTAGCAGAAAAGTGTTTCCCTGCTATAGCTCATTAAATGTAGCAAATGGATGCTATGATTATTAAATACTTGTCTGACAGGGCAGCAGTATAACAGAAATGTGACAACACAGTATCAAATAATACTTATTAAGAGTATGTTACAGAATGGTTCCGGGCTTTGGTACAATTTATATGTCACTTGATGTCCTAAAACTCCACCTTCATTATTTGGGTTTGGATGGAAATATTTTAATAAATCAAACGCAGAAATAATGCTTAGAATGTGATCATTAATTACTAATATTCACTTTCCACATAATCACCAGCCAATTGGATACATTTCTACCAACGATGAACAAGTTTTCTGAAGCCGTCACGGAAGAAGTCGACACTGTTTCCGCAACCACAGTCTCACAGTGCTCTCAATGTCTTCATCAGAAGCATGATGATGTCCCCGCAGATCGTCTTTCATTATCGAGAACAGAACGGTGCTAAACCTGGACTGCACGGAGGATGCCGTACGGCGGTGAGGTTCAGTCTCTGAAGTTGTGCTGTGGTGGCACGTGAAGTGTGTGGTTTGGCATTGTCATGCTGCAGGAAAACATTTCCCTTTTCCTTTCGCACCCTTGTTAGCCGTCGTTTCAGATTTCGCAGTGTTGTGATGTAACACTCTTGATTTATTGTTGTTCCACAATCAAGGAAATGAACATGGATAACATCATTTGCGTCCCAGAACACTGTGGCCACGATTTTTCCACCTGAGGGCTGCATCTTGAATTTCTTTTTCTGGGGCGAGTCTTTGTGTCGATATTCCATAGACTGATATTTCGTCTCCGGATTGTAATGGTGTACCCACGTTTCGTCTCCTGTCACAACTGAATGGAGAAATGCGTCACCTTCATTCTCGTTAACGCGAGAGGGGTTCCTGGCAAATTTCAAGTCTGTGCGCTTTCATTTCAGGAGTTGTCACCGGGGTACCCATCGTGCACGGATCTTCCGATAGCCAAGCAAAGCAATAACGTGACCCACACGTTCTTGTGAAACGCCGGCAGTTTCTCTCTGAGTGATACGACGATCATCCTGAATCAGTCTGTCAACATTTTGCTTCTAAAATTCGGTGGTTGCTGTCACAGGACGTCCAACTCTTTGTTTGTCACGCAGGTCAGATGTTCCCGCCTCAACATCTTTAAACTTACTCGCCCAACGACACACAGTTTCATCAAAAACTGCTTTCATTCTCTGATGAACCTACGTTGGGGTGACGCCTTCAGCTGTCAAGAATTCAGTGACTGCACGTTGCTTAAATTGCATTGACCGACCGTCTGCGCAGGGTTCCGTACTTCTCTCTGTAACAACACAAATGTTCAATGCTACGGCTTCCCGCCAACTGGAGCTGTAGAGAAGAGGCTACGGAACAAGCCAGTATGTGGTGTCACCGCCAGACACCACACTTGCTAGGTGGTAGCTTTAAATCGGCCGCGGTCCATTAGTACATGTCGGACCCGCGTGTCGCCACTGTCGGTGATCGCAGACCGAGCGCCACCACACGGCAGGTCTCGAGAGACGGACTAGCACTCGCCCCAGTTGTACGGACGACTTTGCTAGCGACTACACTGACGAAGCCTCGCTCATTTGCAGAGCAGATAGTTAGAATAGCCTTCAGCTAAGTCCATGGCTACGACCTAGCAAGGCGCCATTAGCCTTACATAGCTTGTATCTAAAGAGTCTCACTTGTATCGTCAAGAGCGATGTACAACAAGGATGGATTAAAGTTAAGTATTCCAGCAGCTACGTACTTTTCTTTATAGCATTCATTACGTATCTTGTTTCAGAGCTCACGCCAATCTGCGTGAGCTTAACGCGTGCCTTCCGGCTACTTCCGAGTGGCGTGGCTGTCTTGCTACGCCACAACACAGTACCTGCCGCATACCAATGCTGCCAACTGTTGAAGAGTTACGAAGGTGGAGGCATTACTTTTAGTCAACCCGTGAAACATTGCAGACACTACTGATAGTCCGACTGCTCCATAAACAACGACTGCTAGGTTGGGAGGTAGCCTCCAGAGCGCTGTGCGGAGCTATCTGCAGTCACAGGGCTGACATCTAACCGATGGTGTGGTGCGGTCTAAGTGCCCACAGCATGCCGTGTTCTGGTGTCTGTGGGCGTCAGGATTTCCAGGTCCGCCAGTACAAGGTGGAACCAATGTAGTCTGCAGTTAACAGCGCTCCCCATTGGCTACCTGCGGACGTACTCGACGTGTTGGAGGAAGTGGTGCAGAAGTAGGAAGAGGTCCGCGGATTGTGAGCGCCATCTGGAGGCTGCTACACGGAGCTGAGACACGCCAGGCGACTGGTTGTGCCCGTGCGGTGGTGGCCCCTGGCGGTATTTTTTGTCTCCCTCTGGCCTGGTACATAACACAACCAATCGACCGAACAGCTCGTGAGATATTCGAGAATATTATGGACAATCGTTCTTTCAGCGAACCATTCGCGACTGGTACAACGGTACACGAAGTACCCTCCGCCACATACCATAAGCTGGCTTATGGAGTGTAGACATGGATGTAGATCTATGGATGTCTGCTGTTAGAAAACAGATGATACTAAATATAGTAAGTACCTCTTCCGTTGGCTGTTTCCTCAGCTACACGTAATCGTCTCAGACAGCTCGACATGTGTAGCCTATTCCGGATGCAGAACTTTACATTTTAACAAGAGCAAATGTTTTAGCACAATCAAGGATAAGAAACAGAACAATTGCTGATTACGAGTTGCATATACTGGGATGTCTGTAGGGATTTGATCATGCTCACCATACAACCATCTACACATTACCATACAAAGTTAATCGTCGGTAAAGCAGAGACCAGACTGAGATTCATTGGAAGAATCCTAAGGAAATGCATACCGAAAACAAAGGAAGTAGGTTACAGTACAATAGTTCGCCCACTGCTTGAATACTGCTCACCGGTGTGGGCTCTGTACCAGATAGGGTTGATAGAAGAGATAGAGAAGATCCAACGGAGAACAGCGCGCTTCGTTACAGGATCATTTAGTAATAGCGAAAGCGTTACGGAGATGATAGATACAGTGGAAGACTCTGCAAGAGAGACGCTTAGTAACTCGGTACGGGCTTTTGTTGAAGTTTCGAGAACATACGTTCACCGATGAGTCAAGCAGTATATCTCGCGAAGAGACCACGAGGATAAAATCAGAGAGATTAGAGTCCACACAGAGGCATACCGACAATCTTTCTTTCCACGAACAATACCAGACTGGAATAGAAGGGAGAGCCGATACAGGTACTCAAGGCACCCTCCGCCACACACCGTCAGGTGGCTTGCGGAATATGGATGTAGATTCAGATGTAGACAAGGTTTCATAACATAAATATGTTACAATACTTGTTTCATGTTTATAAACCGTTTCGTTTAATAGACCTTATAATTAAAGTTTTCCCTCAGACATTTAAGTCTCATCTTTATCTGCTTCCATCAGTATCGCAGTTTTGTTCAAATAAATATATTACATTCACACAGAAATTTAGCTAATAAGTCACACATCCTAGTACCATCCGCATGTAAGAGATGGTCGACAGCAATTTGCCTCTTTCGGCGAGAGTCTACTAAAAGGGCCAGTAGATATTTTGGCGACAGTCTAATTGATAATCCATTACACTCACCTCACAACACGGGTAATCAATAACTTTGATCCGACGTAAATGACTAGGAAAAGAACCGTGGTTGAATCTCATTCTATTTGCTTTATCTGCCTGTACTTTTGAATAACTATTGCCTCTTATAATTTTAGATTGATTCCACCTGCTTTCCTATTCTTTAAAGATTACTTTTTTAACAATACCGGTACTGTTAATTTCCATTCGTGACAGTTTGAAACGTGTTTGTTTTACGTTTATTGCCTCACCTGCTAGCCTGTCCACGTGGTGATAGCACATTGTTCCCATGTGGCACATTACCCATATAATTTGCATATACTGGCCAGCTGCATTGCTTCTTTTTTTTTTTCTTCCTGGGACTCAGAATAAGTTTGAGGTCTCAACATCATACTGGACGACCGCACGGATTCAGTTACACTGTTGCTATAAGACATGGTTAAACGTTTCTTTGGTGAGACGTTTCTACCATGGCATGTGCTTCCGCAGAGGTGACAGTCGTTTCTTTGGGGAGAGAAAATTATTCGTGAGATCCAGTGTAGAAATTAACACTACTTGCCGTCCTGGGTGTACTTTCTATCATTATGAATTTCGTAGACCTCCAGATATTTTTCGCGAATGACATTTCGTATTTATACTTCCTTATAGGCTACTGTCTTGTCTATGTAGTAGATACATATCGTTAAGATGGAGATTAGCATTGAGTATATACGCTGATATATCAGTTCCGGCGAATATGTTGCAAGCCGTTTAGCATGTGTCATAGCGATGCACAAAAGGTTAGCATAGCTATATTTTGGGCGGAGAAGAAGATTTTACGTATGACGTATTATCGTATCTAGCTTTTGTTCTTTCAAAAATGGTTCAAATGGCTCTGAGCACTACGGGACTCAACTGCTGAGGTCATTAGTCCCCTAGAACTTAGAACTAGTTAAACCTAACTAACCTAAGGACATCACAAACATCCATGCCCGAGGCAGGATTCGAACCTGCGACCGTAGCGGTCTTGCGGTTCCAGACTGCAGCGCCTTTAACCGCACGGCCACTTCGGCCGGCTCAAAAATGGTTCAAATGGCTCTGAGCATTATGGGAGTTAACATCTGAGGTCATCAGTCCCCTAGAGCTTAGAACTGCTTAAATCTAACTAACCTAAGGACATCACACAAATCCATACCCGAGGCAAGATTCGAACCTGCGACCGTAGAGGTCGCGCGGTTCCAGAGTGAAGCGCCTAGAACCGCTCGGCCACAACGGCCGACTTTTATTCTTTTTCTAGACGTGTTTGTGTTTGGTGAGTTGCTCTACTGCGGAGAAATTTTTATGCTAAATTGAGACTTTTACCAGACGAATTTCTGTAGCAGGCAATAGCAAGGCTTCGAACCGCAGTCCTGCCGAATACGAGTCCATCGGCGCCGTAGCGCGGCCGGTGTGCCGTTCACGTGGGAACTAGGGGAACACAACGGGGGTTTTGTGAGGTCGCCGCTCAGAGAACTCGGAGTGGCTGCAGCGGGCGCAACAAGTGGTCGCCGAGCGCGTCTTTTATTACGAACGCCTCGCCGGCCGATTACGTAACGGGACACACAAACGCCCACTTTACGCTAATCACCGTCGGAGGGCCGTAGGCAGACTGCGACTGCGGCCGCGTGGGACCGCGGGCCCCGCCTGCCATTGGCTACGTCACCGGCGCATGCGCAGTGCGAAGGCGCGCGCGGCGTGGCCGCCGACGGCGGGGCAAGGATCATCGCTCCCGCAGATGATTCACGCCACTTCTTTCACCGCCGTTCTGAACAGCCCCGCCAGTACGACTCTTGAGCGCGGTGGCGACGCCCAGTCGGCGTGGAGTGTCGGGCGTCTTCACTGCCACCGAGAAGGCAGCGCTTCCTGTCTTTGTTCACGCGTCTGGGAATCAGGGCTTCTCCGCTTCCCACTCTAGTGTTTGCACTCGTACTGGTGGAAAGCGAGGTGGTACCGGAACGTCTCAACATCGAAGACGGAGACGCCAGTTCGCAGTCAGTTAATCGTGTGCATTGAACAAGTGGCAGTTATTTTTTTGTGATCAGCGGTTTCAGTACTACATGCGATCGGTTCAGATGTGTTTTGTCATCACTGTAACTGATTAGAATTACGAAACGCAGTAGCGAACTAGGCGTGAGTCGGTATTCCTGTGCAAACTTACACAGTTTAAGTGCACATTGAAAGAATTTGGTGTGTTGTCACTGACATGCCAACGAATTCGTTCGTAAAATTTCACGAGTTGTTTTAGTTGTCGTTACTAAGACCTGGTCGCTCGTTTCTCGACTGCAGTGCTTGCGAGTAGCTGTGTGTGTTTCTGACGTCACGGCACTGATTAGATAGCAGCCGACAAGTCAGTTTCTCCGAGAGCACTTATCTGAGTGGAACCGTCGATGGATGACAGCTGCCGATCGGACACAACCGTAGCAGTGACGGAGCACAAGTGTGATGTTCCGGAGTTTACGGGTAGCCGCAGCTGAGTGATCCTGACGGAGTAGTGTCGTGTGTCCGGGCCGGCGAATATACGCATATACGGTAGACGGTGTATGGCGGCAGCCTCGTGAGTGACGGTTGTCGCGTCGCGGCTGGTGCGGGCGGCGGCAGCGGGCCCCGGCAGACGCGTGCAGCATGAGGCGGCGGCGGCAGGCTGCCGGACACAGAAGCTGCGTCGGCGGCAGCAGCAGGCGGGCGCATTCGCCGGTTCCGCGGCGAGGCTGGCGAGCCCGGCAGGAAGTGCGGGCGCGGAAGACGGCCGCTGCCAACCGCGCGCCGGCATGGGAGCGGGCGCGGACGCGGACGCGGCCGGTGCCGGCACGTTGGCAGCCGTGGCGGCGGCGAGCACGGAGAGCGTCAGCTCGAGCCGGCGCATGCGCTGGTGCTACGCGTGCCGCGTGCTGGCGCCGCTGAAGCTACAGGCCGCGCAGGAGGGCCCCCGCTTCCCGTACACGCCCCGCCCCCTGCGACGGCCCAGGTCCTACAACCGCGCGGGGACCACGCCGCTGCCCTCGCCACAGACCGCCTCCTCTCGCGCAGACCTCCCAGTAGAGCCGTTCCCCGGCCAACTGAACAACTCGATACAGGTTCGTCTACAGCCCACAACTGTGTATGTGGCTCTCTACCTTAAAGGTTAATTACCCTCAGTGGGTAAGGGTGCGGTGGGGTGTGGGGTAAACTCAAAATTTTTTATGTGGTTAAAGCAAACATAGTTCGATTATGAAACATCCTGGGAGATTAAAACTGTGTGCCGGACCGAGACTCGAACTCGGGACTTTCGCCTTTCGCGGGCAAGTGCTCTACCAACTGAGCTACCCAAGCACGACTCACGCCCTGTCCTCACAGCTTTAGTTCTGCCAGTACCTCGTCTCCTACCTTCCAAACTTTACAGAAGCTCTCCTGAGTTCGAGTTCGAGTCTCGGTCCGGCACACAGTTTTAATCTGCCACGAAGTTTCATATCAGCGCACACTTCGCTGCAGAGTGAAAATCTCATTCTGGATAGTTCGATTATGTTTCAGGAACGTGTTTTACATTATTTAATAAACAAAACAGTCTAGATCACGTTTTAATAACATGCTACTTCTATTACCAACTTCGGTCAAATTACACTATCTTCATATTAACGGAATCTTCCGTCGGTTCTTGGTAGAACAACATTATAATAATAAATGAAAAGCACCAGTTTGCTTTGTAGAACAAAAGCAAACTGGTGCTTTTCATTTATTATTACACTATCTTCCGATACAACACTGGAATAAGGAGAAATAAAAAGATTATTTCTTCCCTGTCGTACAAGCTATTTATGATAAAATATGAAATAGATGGAAACACAAGTCATATAAAAGAGAGTACGGCAACTAATGCTTTATCTTTATTCTAGAGTTTTGCTACACCTAAAGATCGCCTAATTAGACCGAAACTAGCAATAGCAGTGATGTAAACTATTTTGTTCTTTCTCCTGCTGCGAAATGCCGCCTTTCTCTAAACCAGTGAAAGTCTTCCGAACCTCAGCCACTCATCATGGTCGGCGCTTCATTCAGGCACCGCGCTGCTGCTATGGTCGCAGGTTCGAATCCTGCCTCGGGCATGGATGTGTGTGATGTCCTAAGGTCAGTTAGGTTTAAGTAGATCTAAGTTCTAGGGGACTGATGACCACAGCAGTTAAGTCCCATAGTGCTCAGAGCCATTTGAACCAAGCCTGTCTGTCCAACAGCCATACGCTTCGCCACATAACCCACCCACTTCCATTACAGCCATAAGTACGTCTTATTTAGTAACCTGTTCGCTGATCCGTTTGTTTTCCTAACACGCATCTATTCACTTCTGAGCAACAGTTAAATAGGAAACACTTTTCTGAGGTTACCCAAAATATTATTTCTCTGATTAGCAACCGCCTTTCGACTCCTTAGCCCATTGTGAGATGACAGTTGAATGTCGCAACCGCTGATAAAATGACTTGCGGCTTATAGAGTATGTAACCGATGCAGATACAGAAGATACATAAAATGACGATATAACGAATATTCACAAAGAAAAGTATTACATTTTCATGTTATACTTCTCTATGTACAATACATGTATTCCTGTTGTCAGAAATAGTTTTTTTTATCTCTCTAAAATCTGAGACAAGGAGAAGGAAACGTTGTATCACAATTATGTGAGGGCAGCAGTTTCATCAAAATATATTGTACATTTTGACTCTCAGTGTTACACTCTGTATTTTGTGTTGTGTGCTTCCTTCGAGATTTGGGTGTTGTCAAAACAGTTAAACGAATGTTTCGCACCGGCGTTTTCTGAAACCGCACACGGAGTCTTATTTATAGTATTGTGAACACATCCACTCCTTATGTTTGCAGATCCTTTTGTCAGGGGTGCTTCTAATTTCGACTGTGTTTACGAAAAATGAGACAAAACATTCATTTCAAATTCGTGATAAAATAACAAAATGTTAAAATGTGTGTGAATTCCTAAGGGACCAAACTGCTTAGGTCATCGGTCCCCAGACCTACACACTACTTAAACTAATTTATGCTAAGAACAACACACACACACACACACACACACACACACACACACACACACACACACATATACACAGATACACACATATGCCCGAGGGAGGACTCGAATCTCCGGCGGGACAGGCCTTGCAGTCCGTGTTATGGCGCCTGAAACCGCGCGGCCACTCCACGCGGCGACAAAATAACACGAATCATTTGAGACGTAGAGAAACTTGCCTCTACCACAGTCATTATAGGAAGTCACTTTCACTAGTATCATGCGAGCTCAAATTAAATTACGCAACTAACATGTGCATCCTTGATACATAAATCCACATGAATCGCAATAACGTCAATGAATAATTGAAAGAGCATAATAGTTCGTCCACAACTTTGAGAAGCTGAAGTACGACATGTTTCAGATAGCAACCAAAAAATAACGGGTTTTCATTACTGTCTTATGAGAGCTAACCTGCCGTGTTCTCATTGCCAGAACCTGAAACTGCGGTAGGGATGGGACATTATACACAAACTAACATCGATATCAACGATTAATCCATCGAAAATATTTCGGTATGTTTGTTGTTTGTGCCAAAAATTTAGTTTTAAAATACAGGTTAATAATGATTGCACGTGTTATTTAAAACTATGAGGAGTGGGTTTTATGAATTAATAGAAAATTCAGGAAATCTAAATTTAATTATGGATTATTTTACTTTTAAATAGAGAAGTCTTAGGAAAAAATAAAAAAGTTATGCTACAGCATATGAAATGATAGACAGAAAAAAATCACACAAAATACAGATAATAAGAATCAGCTTTTAATCCGCTTCTTTGAGAAGAAATTGGTTCACCAGCTTTTGAAAATAAACTTTCTGCTGGGTCTGATCTCTCTACAACAGATAAATAATTCCTGTCTATCTGACACAAGCTAGAACTAGGTTGAGATATCTTCTTTCAGATTTCCTAAATGTCCAGGGGGTGGTATTAGTATATATATTGATAATTCTTCAGATACGTCTTCAGTGTCTAGAGTAGTCGCTCTCTTTTTTGTAGCTTCCATATTTCCAGTATCTCCGCCAACCATACTTTGAAGTGAGATGAGGTTACGAAAATACAGTCAAAATTTCTTCAAAAAAAAGCTGTATGTATCATTCTTATGTTGTAAATATTTCAATGTTACAAAAAAATTAGAGTTGAGTTTTCTCTATTATGAGTTAGATGATGATGATGATGATGATATTAAAAAATAACAATAATATGCGACGATACCGCCTACAAAATATTTATAATGCCAATACATCGGTGAACAGATATCGTTTAGAAGTTTCGCGTAACTGATTCCGACACATCGATGTATCGCTAACGGATATCCCAAACCCAAATGACAGACACCACGTTTCGTACGTATTTCATAAGTGCGACATTAAAGATACGTAATCTTCCCTAAAGAACTACGAGAACACACACACATGTAAGAGCACACGCCCCAGTAGATATAAGTAAACACATAAAATGACAAATACGAGCAGAAACAGTGTGCAGCCATTAGTAAAGGAATATGTGTTATATTTGCACAATCACATCAAAGCAAAAATTCAAAAACCAAAACACATCACTGCAGACCAAAGATTTTTATGCTGGCACAAAAATCTTTGGTCATTTGCCAAACAATATTAAAAATCTGACAGATAGCCAACCAACATTTAGAAGTAAATTAAAAGAATTTCTGAATGGCAACTGCTTATACTCAAAAGATGAATTCTTAGATATAAGGTAGTAACTGTAAAAAAAAAAGAAATTAATTATTTTGTATAAAGAAAACGTACGTTAAAGTGACACGTTCGACATCCTTACGAAATGTCATATTCATAATCTATGGGACAAGGATTAATGAATGAATGTATGTATGTATAGACACAAAATAAAAAATAATTTTGAATTAATATATTTTGAAATAAAATTACGGTTAAACGATTGTAATGGGAACTTAAAGATTATGTACTACGTGAATGCTGTGACCAGCTACGAGTACACGAACATTCAGTTCAGTTACTGCTACAGCACGTTTACTACAAAACACTGATTCGGTAAATCCTTTAAAGCAGAAGTGCATTCAAAAATTAAAATGAAACTTTAGACTTCCTGACAGTTCTAAGCTTTTAAACCCAAGTTTAGCAACAACAATCATGTCTTCCTGTTACTCTTTGTGACAATGCTCTCTGTCAGACCGTCGACTATCGATATTTAACAGCGCTTTTCCATTTCGCACAGCAGTTTTATATATATTTTATTTATTACAAGCATTATAAAGACTTACATGAAAGCATCGTACACAAGAAATAACATGTATGCTGTCGAGCATAAATAACTGCTACTACTAAACAACACATAAACTGAGAAAGTTGTACTGTATTTGTATACATCGTGTCACTGTATTGTAGTAACCGAAAAGAAGGGAAAAAGGAAAAGAAAACAAATTCTACTCAGAATCAGCAATGCCTTCAGATGTTCCCCCCACTCGAACGTTGCGTGTCCAAGCACTATCAGCTCATTGTCGATCACTGCCCTGTCTGTCTTTAGAGCTAGTAATGTGTGCGGAACAAGGCCAGCGCCCCGTTAAGAAGCGAGTCCTTCCTCTTGTGAGTTCCAAGCGCTTCATTATATTCTGTTCCCTCACGCCTTGGAGACTCTCATGTCAGTTACAGCTATCTAGAAATGTAAAAATATGAGGGAACGAAGAGTCAGAGCATGTTAACAACAACTGTGATACCTATATCCATATTCTGTAAACCTCTGCGAAGTGCTTGGCAAATCTCACGTGAAGAAAAAACAAAGAAACTGAGATGATGGTCGTAGCTATACCCAGGCAAGCTACGAGTACTGTGAAAAACAAAATGAGGAGCCCTTGTTTGACGACTTGGTGGACCTCCGGACCTTATCTTACTGCAAACAGAAGAGTGTGAGAGCCACAACATTTCAAGCTGTTACGTCAGCAAACGTCGACAGGATATCGGGATGCTTTTTGCTCTCACAGTTTCTTTGACCGGAATTTTGCGGCCGCTATCACGTCTTCCTTTTAGACCAATTATAAATAATAATAAAAAGGAAGTCTGGAGTTTACGTCCCTTTAACGAAAAGGTCATTAGAGAGTGCGCAGAAGAGCGGCTCGGGGACGGAAAAATGGAACGCCTCCAAGTCCCTGAGTGACCTGCGAAAATCTAAGTCTGGATGGCAGGAGCGGGAGTTGAACTTCCGTCCTCACTGCTGCGAGTCCAGTTTGCTAACCAATGCAAAACCTTGCTCGGTCGTATCAACAGAGCCCGTATTTATAAATAAATTCGAATATGGATATAAGCACGACAAATACAGAAAAAATCACGAATATGTGATATATGATTTGTTTTGGTCCGCACGTTACCCTCAGTTATATAGTCAGTCTACAACGAGCACCATACTGAGATTCCCTTGTGTGAAAGTTTATTTTTATTTTATTTATTCGTTTATTCGTCGTTTGATCGTCTGATACAACAGTATAGGGATTGTGATGATGATGTTTGGTTTGTGGGGGCCTCAACTGCGCGGTCATTAACTCCCGTACAAAGTCCCAATTTTGACACAGTCCAATTTTTACACAGTCCAATCTAGCCACTGTCACTGATGATGATGATGAAATGATAAGGACAACACAAACGCCCAGTCCCCGGGCAGAGAAAATCCCCAACCCGGCCGGTAATCGAACCCGGGACCCCGTGATTCGGAGGCAGCAACACTAGCCACTAGACCACGAGCTGCGGACGTATAGGGAATGTGAGATACATTACAGAAACAATATAAGCACATAAAAACATATACAAAGTAGTGCAGGATTAGGCGAGGATAAGGCAGGAAGTCGGCCATGGCCTTATGAAAGGAACTACCTCGGCATTCATCTTCACAACGTGGGAAAAGTATGAAAAATCAGAGTCAGGCTGGTCGGACGAGGAACGAACTCCGCTCCTGTAGAACGCGAGTCCAGTACATTAACACGGGTTTAACCATATCGATCGGTTCGTAATTGGAAAGGAAACCACATACACATAGTCTGCAAGGGAGTTACAACACGCACAAGAAGTATAATCAGTGATGTAATTCTAACATGAATCTTTGTTATATACTCTCTAAAAGCTGTTTCCTTCTCCAGCTCTCTTACGCACAGGGGTCAGGCAAATATATAGAGACATAAAAAACACATCACTGTACCATGCCTATTACGGTGTAGGAAACTAGATGGTATTTAAAACAGTTTCCAATCGTCTCGCAATGGATAAACACGGGTCCTGTATGCTTTTCAACGGAACCTTATACCATTCTTCCTGCAAAATAATTAGAAATTCATGAAACGATGGTGGAAGTGTGTATCAATCACGCAACCTTCTATCCAAAGTAGACCACAAAGGTTGAAAATATTGAGCTGTGTTGGATGTGGTGGACAGCGGAAATACGACAATTCATCCTCGTCCTCAAAAATCCACTTCTGGGCGACGCGAGCTATTTGAACTGGGACCCTGTAGTCTTGCAACGCAGCATCACCACTGAGGAAAAATATTGTACCATGGGATAGAAGTGATAACCCAAAATGGTCATATAATCCTTAACAGTAATGCAATCTTGCACACTTAACATGGTTCCAATGAAATATCACGATATGGCTACCCAAATAATGACCGAACTCCCACCCTGTTCCACTCTTGGTACGTAAACTCGGCCAGAAGTTGGAAACAGTGTGAAACAAGACTCATACGACCAAAAGACTCATCCGTTGCTCCATAGTTCGGGTTTTATGGCTTCGGCACCACGTTTTCCTGTTAAGGACATCTGCATTAGTGATGAGTGGTTTTGGATTTCCAGCTCGCCCTGCAATTTCTTGCTTGTGGAGCTACCTTCGTGTTGTACTGGTGCTGACGGACTCGCTATATGACATTCAGCTCTGCAAGTGATTATTGCAGCTGTTGTCTTCTTATTTTTCGTCACAATCCTCTTCGATGACCACTTGTCTTGATCGCTCAACACATACTTTCGTCCGCGTTGTGACTTTAGTGGATGATGTTTTTCCACTTTCCCTGTAGTCAGTATAAATCTTCGATCAGTGCCTCTTGAATGAAACACCAAGCCGGCCGGGGTGGCCGAGCGGTTCTAGGCGCTACAGTCTGGAACCGCGCGACCGCTACGGTCGCAGGTTGGAATCCTGCCTCGGGCATGGGTGTGTGTGATGTCTTTGGGGTTAGTTAGGTTTAAGTAGTTCTAAGTTCTAGAGGACTGATGACCTCAGAAGTTAAGTCCCATAGTGCGCAGAGCCATTTGAACCATTTTGAAACACCAAGCACTTCGGCTGTCGTGGCTACGGAAGCGCCCACCATACGAACACCAAGAACTTTCCCATATTAGAATTCACTTTAGCCTTGTCATAATACACTCACAACTACACAAAACACTGTTCTAACAATAACTGACACTTGCACCGTATTGAGGACATTGCAGAGGTGTCGTTCGTGGTCGAATACAACGGCGCCACCTGCAAGCTTGGCTGGTATCTGCATTTATGTTCAAGCATTCATTTCTTGCTGTGTTTCCATAGTTTTGCCCAACCTCTGTATGACCTCAAAGTGGCTCACATGTCTTTGAGTAGGAGTTGTTATTACTTGTTTTGGTTGGGGGGAGCACAATTACGAGTGTTTTAGTTGTGGTAATCACTATTGATATAAGATGAACATCAACAAAAGCAAAACGAGGGTAGTGAACTGTAGTCGAATGTGGTGAGGGAATGTGCTGAGGGAATTAGATTAGGAAACGAGACACTTAGAATGGTATTTAGGCAGCAAAATAACGAAGTAGAGAGGATATAAAATGTAAGAATTTTTAGCATATTGCGCTGGTTAATAAATGAAATTGTCATACTAGTTTTTGCGATTTTAAGCATGGTTTCTAGATACTTGTCGGCTGCGTTTGACACCTCGGCAGGTAGAAATCTAAGAATTTTTAGCATATTGCAGCCCCGTGAGCAACTGTGATAGACTAATATTTTGAAGAAACAGCCTCAGTTGCGCAAATGTTCTGGTATTTACCAGGTTTCGGCTAAATTAATCTAGCTTTCTTCAGAAGCACAAAATTGCTATAACATGCCGGAGTAAGGCACAGTCAACATTAAAATTAAAACCTATAGTACCGTGGTACCATGTCGAATTAAAACTACTTAACTGAAGTCCAGCCTCGGCATCTCTTCACCACGCGGTCAGTTGGCAACGGCAACTACGCTGGCATATAAAATGTAGACTGGCAATGACAAGGAAGGCGCTTCTGAATAAGAGAAATTTGTTAACATCCAGTAGAGATTTAAGTGACAGGAAGTCTTTTCTGAAAGTATTATGGAGTGTAGCTATGTTTGGATGTGAAACATGGACGATACGGAGTTTAGACGAGAAGAGAGTAGAGGCTTTCGAAATATGGTGCTACAGAAGAATGCTGAAGATTAGATGGGTAGATCACGTAACTAATGAGGAGGTACTATACAGAACTGGGGAGAAGAGGAATTTCTGGTAGAACTTGACTGGAGGAAGGGATCGGTTGGTAGGACACGTTCTGAGGCATCAAGGGATCAGCACTTTAGTACTAGAGGGAAGCGTGGAGGGTAACAGTCGTAATGAGACCAAGAGATGAATACACTGAGCAGATTCAGAAGGATGTATGTTGCAGTAGTTACTCAGAGGTGAAGACGCTTGCAGAGGATGGAGTAGCATGGAGAGCTGCATCAGACCAGTTTTTGGACTGAAGTCAACAACAACAACAATCACTTTTGGTCTGCAGGTCTCCAACATAATCTCTTGCCATCAACACATATTTGTATGTGTGTATGAAGGATACAGTAAGCACACACAACTTTTAAAACAGGGGATTGCAGTGAGCTATTGTAGAGCTTTGTGACAAAATTCGAATGGCGCTTCTCTGCAGTGTAAAAATTTCATTTACTCAACTATCAGTTTTACGCCAAAAAAGCTGTTTCGTCAGCATGTTGGCATTAAACAATGAATGTATGACTTAACGACTGCATCTTTTGCTATAGACATATGTTTCTTAACATCGCTCACTATTACTCTAGTCTTGCATGTGTGTCTCAATATCTGTTTTCCTCAGCAATATTTTACCTGTTTGGTGCAATGTTTCGTAACAGAACTTTGCAGAAACATTTTGTATTGCATGGCAGCTGGTCAAACACAATTTTGGCGACACTGAGTTCGTAAGGACAATGTTTGACATTTCGCGTATCGCAGAATGAGAGCATTCGAACAAATTTATAAAATGTTCCATAGATGATGGTTTGTATGAAAGATAAGCCTAGACTGCGCCAATGCCGGATTACATTGTCTTCACTTCGCTGGGACGTTTCTTGTAATACAAAACAGGATGTAATCACAACTACACAGAGTTAAAACCGACAGAGGAGGTGAAGTTAAATATGGATGGAGGTCACGCAAGAACCCAATTGTAATCGGCGACATACTTTCACACCACTTTCTTCCCTCTGATGTAGAACACACGTCTCTATATAGACTCGAGATAATACGATTGTCGTTTCCGTGTTGACGTGTTAAAGTTTAACTGAAAAAATTTTCACTGCGAATACTGTAAGCATTGTGTTTTACCACCTCTTCCGCTTTAACCGTATTTGATGCAGCAACAGACAACAAGAAAGCTAACTGCTGCCAGACTTCGTAGTACCAACGAGTACCAGATATAAATTAATCCTTAAAAAGGTTTTTCCAAGCTGTTTTTGTACGAGATAGCGTGATCAGCCAATTATGTTTGCAAATTTTCCTGAAACTACTCAAATGTGCATATTATTTAGGTAAATCAACTGAACGTCCGAAGCTGCCAACGCTAAACAGATGTATTTGCTTAATGTATCAGTTAAGTTCGATTGTTCGCTTGTCTAATGTCGTCTGCTCATTCGGCTTTGATTTATTTTGAACCGTCTCTTCGCTGCGTTGTGTTAATCTAACGCTCAGTATAATACTCTTGCTTTGCAGAAACAGCCTCCTTGCCAAAAAAAATAGACTTCCAATCTCGCGTGTGTATTTACGTAATAAGGCTGAGTAAGACGTTTCTTGCGTGACATAGCGTACGTTAACTAAGCATTGATAATTGCTGATTGTCGACTGGACTACGTGCTGCAGATGCTCGGCGGGTAATTCCAACTTCCAAAACTTGCTCCAGCTAAGCGAAATTACTTTCTACCGTTTCATCCTCTGCAGTTGATACCATGCATCAAAGTGTATCCATATGTGTACACGCTGCAAAGCAGTTCAAAAATGGTTCTAAGCACTATGAGACTTAACATATGAGGTCATCAGTCCCCTAGACTTACAACTACTTAAACCTAACTAACCTAAGGACATCACACTCATCCATGCCCGAGGCAGGATTCCAACCAGCGACCGTAGCAGCAGCGCGGTTCCAGATTGAAGCGCCTAGAACCGCTCGGCCACAACGGCCGGCTACATCATCCGTAAGAAGGATTTCTGACGGTTTGACTCGGTTGCGTGAACAGTGAACAGTGAAAAGAGGAGAGTATTTCTCATCTAATGTTGCCTTTATTTTTTCCACATGCGGTAAGATTTACCTAGTAGTCGATACAAAAAAAAAAAAAAAAGAGAGAATGTGCGATAATGACGGATTTAAATGAAATAATCGCGTTTTAAACGATAGTCTGGGTGAAATATGATAATTTATATTGTGGAATGCTTTGGGATAATCGTGTACATAAAAAATAAATGTTTATAACCGGTACCAATTGTCTCAGCTGTTGAAAAGACCTCTCAAATAGATTTAAAACTGTTTATCTTGTTATAAGTTACACAATCACGTGGTCTAGTCACATCAATGTGACCCCCTATCAAAAGCCTGTCGCAGATCTCTGCGATTCGTGCAGGAAGAGTGTCAGTGAGGTTCCAAAAGGTAACGACAGGGCTGTGGAGCAACGACGTCTCCAGCGCCGTGGCCACGCTAAGTTTCTCGACTAAGGACCTCTGGCGCGATCAGTCCGGTCGAGGTGGTCCCATAGATTCTCGATCGGGCTTAAATCCAGGGAGTTTGGTGGCCAGAGAAGTACGGTAAACTCATCCCGGTGCTCTTCGAACAACGCACATACAATGCAAGCTGTACGACACGTTGTGGTGTCCTGCTGGTAGATGCCGTCGTGACGAGGAAAAGCTAACTTAATGTAGGGATGGACATAATCCCCGACGATAGATACATAGTTGTGTTGATGCACAGTACCTTCCAGAATGACGAGATCACCCAGGGAATGCCACGAAATCATTCCGCAGACTATAACGCTCCCTCCTTCGGCCTGGACTCTTTCGACGATTGTTCCGCAACCGTACACGCCAAAGGCCATCTGTCCGATGGAGCACGAAACGTGATTGATCTGAAAAGACCACCTATCGCTACTTGATGGACGTCCAGTTGCGCTACTGGCGTGCATATTCCAGCCTTCATCGTTGATGAACAGCAATCAGCATGGGCGCGTGAAACAGGCGCCTGCTGCGGAGGCCCATACGCAGCAAAGTCCGCTGAACGGTCGTTGGGAGACACCATTGGGAGCCCCTCGGCTCATCTGGCCGGTCAGTTGCTCAACAGTTGCCGTGTATTCGCCCGAACACATCTCCACAGCCGTCGTTCACCCCTGTCATCTATGGCACGTAGTTCACCATAGTTGCCTCGGCGCCGATTTTGGGTAGCGCCATTATGTTAAGCACGCTATACTTTATCCACAGCGGCACCCGAACGGTTTAGAAACTTAGCCGTTTCGGAAATGCTTCCATTCTTGGCCCGAAAGCCAATAGTGATGCCCTTTTGCACGTCAGATATATCGCTACGTTCCCGCATTATGACAACGACTGCACTGTTTTCCGCTTTCCCCAGACACGCTTTATATACATCTACATGGATACTCTGCAAATCACATTCAAGTGCCTGGCAGAGGATTCATCGAACCACCTTCACAATTCTCTATTATTCCAATCTCGTCGCGGAAGGAATGAACACCTATATCTTTCCGAACGAGCTCTGATTTCCCTTATTTTATCGTGGTGATCGTTCCTCCCTATGTAGGTCGGCGTCAACAAAATATTTTCGCGTTCGGAGGAGAAAGTTGGTGGAGGGAATTTGGTGAGAAGATTCTGTTGCAACGAAAAACGCCTTTCTTTTAATGATTTCCAGCCCAAATCCTGTATCATTTCTGTGACACTCTCTCCTGGTGGTGCCACCTACCACCTGTGAATGGTTATTGCACGTTGACGTCCTACATACGCGATGGTCACATCAACGTGACTGGACCGTGTATACGCTCTGTGCTTATCCCTACACGAGTGGGAAAATAATACGCGTTTTGCTCAGAACCTTGGCTGTAACTACGAGAGATGGAGTTGCGCACACCAGTGTACGAGGGCCATTTTCCCACGCCTCGTTCACAAATACACATGAATGAAGGTCTCGCCGCTGTTTATCGCCTGCCTTGCGATAAACACTGACCTGCAAACTGTACGCGGACGCGTGTGAAAACCCGGCGCAGTACTTACGTTGCTGAGGTGTAAACAAGCGGCCTCTACCACTTGTAATCATGAACTATGTACTCCAATTCCGTTCGAACTTGCAATGGCGAAAATGATGGCGTGTCTTGGAGTAAGTTGATCACGTCTGGTCTCCACAGCCGGGACTTCAGCTGCTGTTGTGTATGCAGTTGTGAAATGCGGATTATGCAGTCTCGTAAATGTCCTATCTCTGCCTGTCAGAGGCCATCGGTAGCATTATACCTGCCTCACACCCTTCTCCGTAAATCTGCATTTACGCTCACCCGCAAATCATTGCAAATAGTGTGGGAGAGACTGCATCACACTGTCTCGTTTATTTGTTTCTTGCCACTCCGTTCACACAGAGGGCGTGACTAGACTGGCAGTGTGCGATACTCTGAGACGTACTTCTCTATTCTTTTCATCGTGCGTCTTACAGCAGCTTCGATTAGGAACTACATCTGTACTCTGCAAGCCACCTTACGGTGTGTAGCGGAGGTTACATCGAGTACCACTAGAATCCCCTCCCTCTCTTCAACCCCCCCTCCCCCCCCCCCCCCCCCCCCCTCTATTCTGCTTCACTCGGGAGTGGTGCGTCGGAAGAACGACTGACCTTCGTGCGAGCTATGATTTCCGCGAGACTTACGTGGGAGGAAGTAATGCTTTCCCCGACACTTTCTGGGACATACGCTCTCGCAATATAAACAATAAACCTCAACGTGAAGCACGACGCCTGTCTTGTATCGTCTGCCACTGGAGTTTGTCCAGCATCTACGTGATGCTCCAGCGCTTGCTTGACAATCCCGGTGGTTAGCGCACTGGACTCGCATGCCGGAGGACAAGGGTTGAAATCCGCGTCCCGCCACCCAGATTTAGATTTTCCGTGATTTCCCGAAATCCCTTAAGGAGAATGCTGCGATGGTTCCGTTGAAAGAGCACGGCCGATTTCCTTCCCCATCCTGGAAACATTCCGAGCTTGAGCTCCGTCGCTAACGACATCGACGTCGACGGGACGTTAAAAACTAATTAATGATCCGGTGACGAGACGCGCCGCTCTCCGTTGAGTCTTCTCTACTTTTTGAGACCTAGTAAGGGGCCCCAGACTGATGAGCTGAACTCGTGAATCAGTCGCTGTTCGAACGATTTTTTAAATTTGATTTTAGTTTACTGAACCACGCTGCCAATAGCATGATACAAATATAAATTCATATTTCCACAGACGTCTCAGTATAAATAGTTTGAACGATGAGCTTAAGTTATTTTACAATTTCCACATAGATTGAATACATACAGCTAAGGAATGGTGACGTATAAACTGTAGACAAAATGGAATATAGGAAAGAGAACTCAACGGAGATTTGCAAGCGTACACCGCGAGATCAGAGTGTTTAGGCAACCACAGATAGAACACCAAATTACATATACACACGTTACACAGTCTCGCAGAAAACAAAAAATTGTTTTGTGTATTTCAGGATCTTCACGACATAATAAAACATGAGCGCTTATTGGAAAGTCAGTTTCAATTTCACGAGGTTTTGCAGGAAGTGGTTTTGCTGTTCTTTGAAAAAAATGCAGGAAGTGGCCACTTGTTTCGACCCTATGATTCTTCCACTGAATCTCAGCCTGGCATCTACTCTTCCTTATTACTCAACAATGGGTTCTTTTTTTGTGGTAAGGTCTTATGCGACCAAATTGCTGAGGCCACCGGTCCCTAAGCTTACACACTACTGAATCTAACTTTAACTTACGCTAAGGACAACACACACACCCATGCCCGAGGGAGAACTCGAACCTCCGACGGGGTCAGCCGATCGAACCGTGACAAGGCGCCCTTGTCAATTTCTGTCATTTAGCGTTTCTGTTACGGTCCCGACAGATAAAAAAGTTAATGAGCATTGGCACTTCTCCTTTTTATATACGTTTCATTTCACTGTAGGCCCCATCCGATACGGTCCCACGCACTTGAACAAGATATGAATAAAAGTCATAGAAAAGTTTCACACGCAGCGTCTTTTAAAGACAAACTATTACGTTGGTGGTAAGTTTGAAGCGTTTTTGTTTTGCATGTTGGTATTCCGGTTTGTTGTTGTGGTCTTCAGTCCGCACACTGATATGATGCAGCTCTCCACGCTGCTCTTTCCTGTGCAAGCCTTTTCATCTCCGAATAACTGCTGCAGCCTACATCCTTCTGAATCTGCTTAGTGTATTCATCTCTTGGTCTCCCTCTACGATTTTTACCCTCCACGCTGCCCTCCAATACTAAACTGGTGATCGCTTGACGTCTCAGAATGTGTCCTACCGACAAATCCCTTCTTCTAGTCAAGCTGGGCCACAAACTCCTCTTCTCCCCAATTCTATTCAATAACTCCTCGTTAGTTATGTGGTCTACCCATCTAATCTCCAGCATTCTTCTGTAGCACCACATTTCGAAAGCTTCTACTTTCTTCTCGTCCAAACTATTTATCGTCCCTGTTTCACTTCCATACATGGCTACACTCCACACAAATACTTTCGGAAAAGACTTCCTGACACTTAAATCTATACTTGACGTTAACAAATTTCTCTTCTTTAGAAACGCTTTCCTTGCCATAGCAGGTCTGCATTCTATATCTTCTCTACTTCGACCATCATCAGTCATTTTTCTCCCCAAATAGCAAAACTCATTTACTACTTTAAATGTCTCATTTTGTAATCTAATTCCCACAGCGTCGCCTGAATTAATTTGGCTACATTCCATTATCCTCGTTTTGCTTTTGTTGATTTTCCTCTTATATCTTCCTTTCAAGAGACTGTCCGTTCCGTTCAGCTACGCTATTGGTTTATTTATGGATTGTCAGTTTTTATTTGTACTTCGCTTTTGCTATTTCAGTTTACATATTGTAATTTTGTCATTGGTAAATAGTGAGTGGAGCTGTGGTCGCTAGAAAATGGAGTGCCAAGTAGAGAAATCGGAACTTTTCCGACATACTCTTCTGTTTGAGTTCAATAGAGGGGAGACAGCAGCGGAGGCCGCCAGAAACATTTGCTCCGTGTACGGGGGTAATGCCATTGAACAGAGCACGGCAAGAAAATGATTCTCTCGTTTTAAGGAGCATCATTTTGACATTAGTGACTTTCCACGTTCAGGAAGACCTTCAGGGTTTGATGATGAACGTTTAAACGCATTAATGCACAATGATTCACGCCAGTATACTCGAGAACTGGCAAATGCGATGAACTGTCAGCATTCCACCATCGCGCAACATTTGCGTACAATGGGAAGGTTCAAAAATCGGATGTATGGGTACCGCACGCTCTAAGCCAAAATCAAAATATCAGCGGGCGGCCATATGTGCCTCTCTACTTGCTCGTCATTAGTTGTCTCATAAACAACACCGACGATTCCTATCCTGTATCGTTATTAGTGACGACAAATGTTGCCTTTATGCTAACGTAAGGAAAAGAAACGAGTGGGTGAGCCCAAACAAAGCAACAGCTCCCCATACAAAGACATGCGGGCATCCACAAAAGATGCATCTGGTGACACAGCGACGGTGTGGTGTACTACGAATTGCTTCTCCCAGGTGTAACCATCATGCTGGCATTTATTGTCAACAACAGACATGCCTTGCAGACGCAATCCAGGATCAACGACCAGGAAGACTGCATGAAGTGATGCTACTCTACGAAAACGCCCGCCCGGATTCTGTTTGACTTACAAAAAACATTCTACAGGAGCTGGATTAGGAAGTCATTCCGCACCCTTTGTATTCATTTCACCTTTTCCGCTCTGTCGCACAGCCTTCCTTTCCAGATGAAAATGCGTTCCGAACACGGGTCGACGAGTTCTTCCCGGCAAAATCACGTGATTTCTACAGAACTGAAAAGTTACCACAGTGTTCGCAGAACGGAAAAATGCTACGAACTGACTTACCAACGCAGTATAATGTCGCGGTATCCCAATAATGAAACAGCTAAACCTACCGATTTGCTTTAGCTGCAAGTGAACCTATAGCGTCATTTTTCTCCATAGCTTTAGACATTTTCGCTTCAAGGTAAATGTTTGACTTTGTTGGCTTACTAATCGGGTAGTCACTTTCAACTGTACTTTTACATCTGTCGTAATTTGCAAAGTATAGTTTGCCTGCATTAAGAACTACTTACCAATCTGCACCAAATATGACTGGATATTACTATAATATTTTATTGGATTACTCATCCTCATCGAGTACCTCGTCATTCGCTATAAGTCTGAGATCCAATTAACAATCTTCACTAAGCCATAAATTATGATACTCAAATAACTTGAGAGTAGTGGTTCTTCAGTCTGCAATTGCCTCTCATATCTATTCGTAATGTTGGGGCGCCTGGCATGCTATGAATGAAATTAAACCTACTACGTACGTTATCCACACTCCAGCTAGTAAGACGATTTAGTTTTGCATCTTCGAGTACTTGTTTCGTAACATTGCTAGTCCCAGTTGTGATAGATTGCGTACTGTAAGGCCTTCAAACCTGACACTGTAATCTTATCGGATCAGATTGAATATTCGTGCCATTTCCTTGAGATAACAGTTTTCTTTTGACAGCTGCACGTCTGTGAACCGTCAGAGAGTACAGCAAGTTCCGTTTTGAGTTAAACACGCATGGCAGTACTCTAATGTTGACATAGTCTCACAACACTGCATTTTGAATCACATTCCAAGTTACAATATACCAAGGTTGGCGTGTTTCCTTTCAACCATTTTCTGCCCCGTCCCCCAGTCTCTTTTCTCTATCTCTCTCTCTCTCTCTCTCTCTCTCTCTCTCACACACACACACACACACACACACACCTCTCTCTCTCTCTCACTATCTATTCTCTCTCTCTCTTTCTCAAACACACACACACACACACACACACACACACACACACAGACAAGCATACAATTGAGTTTTTAAAACATCTAGCTGCAACGATAGATTCACTTCCTTATGACAAATCGCTCTACTTCAGTTGCACATAAAACGGTTTGATTCCTTTCTTTTTTTTCCATACATTCGTCTTGTTGCATAGATGGCTAAAGGATGTGGAAAGAAACGAAACAACACTTAGAATCAAAATATTTACGCTGTATTAACGAAAACCTATCACTACACTGCTTAATACTGCCTGTGCTTACAACAGCTAAATGTAGCCTTGTAAACTAGAATTAAAACTGCTCTCTCCTCATCTATATCAGGTAACAGTCGTTCACGTTCTACTGAAAGTTAAATATTTAATTTAATACATTGACTGCAAAGGGCGAAGCGATGGTTTACTCTCTACAAGACAAATGGTCCGGAAGGTACAATCACCAGCTTACATTCACCTACACCTACTGCCGTGTTCTGCAAACCACAGTCAAGAGGGTGGCAGAGGGTACTCCCACCGTACCCTACATTAGGGCTTCTTCCGTTCCATCTGATTTTAGAGCACAGGAAGAATGTCTGTTTCAAAGCCTCTGTGCACACTGTAACTGGTCTAATTTCGTCTTCGCGATCGCTACGGGAGCGATACGCACGGGATTGCAATATATTCCAAGATTATTCACTTTCTGCCAATGCATTCCATGATGCTCTTTCGTGGGTCAAACAAATCTGTGACTATTCGTGCTCCTTTTCTTTGTAAACGTCCAATATCCCCGGTTAATACTGTTTCGTGTGTGCTCCACAGACCTGACTAGTACTCTAGAGCGAGAGTGTTTTGTAAGCAGTTTCCTTTGTTGACTCACTGCTTTTTTCCCAGCGTCCTGTCAATAGACGGAGGTCTGCTGCTTGCTTTACCTACGACTAAGCCTATATGATCATTCCCTTTCACATTCCTACATATTGTTTTCACCCATGACGGTGTATGAGTGTCTGATTCTAATTGTGACTCTTTGATATTGTGTTCAAGGGTACTACACTTTTCGTTCCGCAACATGCACAGTTCTAGATTTCTGGACATTTAAAGCAAGTTACCCATTCCTACAACCCTTTGAAATCTTTTCAACACCTAACTTGTTTGGTGGGGTCTACTTCATTGGTGTGGTGGCTTGCGTGCCTCGGTGATATAGATAGCCGTACCTTAAGTGCAATAACAACGGAGGGATATCTACTGACAAGCCAGACAAACATCTGATTCCTGAAGAGGGGCAGTAGCCTTTTCAGCAGTTACAGGGGCAACAGTCTGGATGATTGACTGATCTGACCCTGTAATATCATCATACGGCAAGTTGTGTGTAGCGGTTTATGTAACCGTCCGTACGGAACACGGTCTGCAATTTCACGTGGTTTGTGCACTAGTGTGCTTCGGATACCTTGTTGTGAAGGGGTGTAACTGCTCGAGGCATGTAAGTGCAAATCTGTATGTGCCGGTTTACGTCGGACGCCGTGTCCTAGTGTGCCATCTTGTCTTCACTTGACGAGCACATCCAGAAGTGGAAGTTAATTATTTTCCTGTATCTCCATCATGAATTCGATATTCGAATGCAGCGAATTCAGATATTGCAGCAAGTCATCCTGGTTACGTTGTCCGTGCGACCAGATTACGAACGTATCCGAAAAAAAGCACGAGCGGTTGTAGACTTCCGACTCAGGGGCTTCTTCTTCGAGTGTCTTAGATATACTGGCCACCACTGGTGACGGCGGGCAATTCATCGCTGCTCCGTCTGCTTGTTTATAAGAAAGAAACTAGAATAACGTAAGTACGAATTCAAATAGTTTCGCTAGCGCTGGTTCAAACATCACACACCTACGGGGAGGAGGTATACAGCAAAATTAAGAAGCTTGACATGCTTCGGAACGGGAATGACACCACCTGACCTCCATTGTGTTTCTGCTGAGAGGCACGACGACTGAAAATAACACGTCGTTCATCACATCAGAACTACAATCGGTAGTCTACATCTACATCTGCATGTACATAGATACTCCCCAAGCCACGGTGTGGAGGGTACCCTGTACCACTTCTAGCCATTTCATTTCCTGTTCCAGTCGAAAACAGTGCGAGGGAAAAACGACTATCTGTGTATCTCCGTATGAGCCCAATTTGTCGTATCTTATCTTCGGGGTCCTTACTCGCAATGTATGTTGGCGACAGCAGAATCGTTTAGCAATCGGCTTCAAATGCCGGTTCTCTGAATATTCTCTAAACACAATAGTGTTTCTCGAAAAGAAGGTCGCCATCCTTCCAGGGATTCCCATCTGAGTTCCCGATGTATATCCGTAACGCTTGCATGTTGTTCGAATCTACCAGAAACAAAACTAACAGCCCGCCTCTGAATTGCTTCGATGTCATCGACCTGAAACGGATCACAACCACTAGAAGAGTACTCAAGAATAGGGCGTAACAGTGTCCTACATGCGGTCTCTTTTACAGGTGAACCACTCTTTCCTAAAATTCTCCCAATAAACTAAAGTCGACTATTCGGCTTTCCTAGCACAATTCTCACATGCTCGTTCCATTTCATGCCGCCTTCCAACGTTACGCCCAGATATTTAAACGACTTGATTCTGTCAAGCAGTACACTAGTAATACTGTAATCGAACATTACGGGTTTGCTCTTCCTACTCATCCACATTTCTACCTTTAGAGCTAGCTGCCATTCATCTCAGCAATCAGAAATTTTGTCCAATTCATCTAGTATCTTCCAACAGTCACTCAACTTCGGCACCTTACCGTACACCATGGCATCATCAGCAAACAACCGCATATTGCTGCCCACCCTGTCCGACAAATCATTTATGTATGTAGAGAACAACAGTGGTCCTATCACACTTCTCTGGTGCGCTCCTGACGACACCGTTGTTTCCGATGAACACTCGCCTTCGAGAGCAACATACTGGGTTCTATTACTTAAAAAGTCTCCGAGCCACTCACATATCTGTGCACTTATTCCATATGCTCGTACCCTCGTTAACAGCCTGAAATGGGGCACCGTATCAAGTGCTTTCCAGAAATCTAGAAATAAGGAACCTGCCTGTTGCGCTTCGTTCACGGTTCGCAGTATACCACGTGTGAAACGGGCAAGCTGAGTTTCGCACGAGAGATGCTTTCTAAAGCCATGCTGATTCGTGGACGTAAGCTTCTGAGTCTCAAGAAAGTTTATTATATTCGAGCTGAAAATATGTTCAAGGATTCTGCAGCAAACCGAAGATAGGGATATTGCTCTGTAATTTGGCGGGTGCGTCCTTTTACCCTTCTTATATACTGGAGTCACCTGCGCTTTTTTCCAGTCGCTTGGAACTTTTTGCTGGGCGAGACACTCACGATACACGCAGGCTAGGTAAGGGACCTGTGCCGTAGAGTATTCTGTGTAGGGATCCCATCCGAACCTGGTGATTTATTTGCTTTCATATCTTTTAGATCTTCCTATATGCCAGGTATGCTTATTACTAAGCCGTCCATACGGGAGTCTGACCGACGGCCAAACGACGGTATGTTTGTACGATTCTCCTGCGTGAACGATTTCTTGAACGTGGAATTTAAAACTTCGTCTGTCGCTTTGCTGTGTTCTAGTGCCACACCAGACTGGTCAACAAGGGACGAATGGAAGCCTTAGATGCGCTTAGCGATTTTAGATAAGACCATAATTTTCTCGGCTTCTCTGCCAGATCGTTTTCCAAGGTGTGACGATGGTAGTTGTTGTATGCTTCACGAATCGATCTTTTCACAGACGCAGAAATCTCTATTAACCTTTGCTTGTCGTTATTTGCGCGTTCTCTTTTGAACCGAGAGTGCAGCAACCTCTGCTTCCTCAGCATCCTCAGAATTTCGTTATCAAACCATGGCGGGTCTTTTCCGTCCATTATCCACTTGCTAGGCACATAACTCTCCAGACCACCATTTACAATGTGCTTAAACTTTGCCCATAATTCCTCTACACCCATCTTACTCGAACAAAAGTCAATTCACTGTCTAAGTGAGAAGTTAACAACTGCTTATCGGCTTTATGTAGCAGAAACACTCTCCTAGCCTTCTTGACTGATTTATCAACTATCGTAATCATAGTTGCTATAATGACATCATGATCGCTATTCCCCGTTTCTATACTGATGTTATCGATAAGATCCGGCATTTTTGTAGCTACAGGATCTAAGATATATCCACTGCGTGTGGGGTGCCGAGCTAGCTGCTCAAGACAGTTTTCCGAAAACGTGTTCGAAAATATATCGCATGACTGTCTGTCTGTACCCCCTGCAATGAATCCATAGACATCCCTATTTATACTCAGTAGATTTAAGTCGACTCCAACTATAGTCCGATCCACGAACGATGGCGGTTCATGCACGTCGAGGAACGGAAGCGGACTGCAATGTTGACGATTCCAAGCGACAGTTGCGGTTCGCGCATGCGCGTGCTTTCCGCTTGAAGAAAGCGTATATCCTGCAAATTACATCTCTCGTTCGCTTATGTAGAATTTATCACTTACCACCCCAATCAGCGATGACAACTCGCAACAAATGGAATCGAAATTCACTAAACAGCTCGCTACGACCACGTTTAATGCTCGCATTACCTATGGCATTTACAGCAGAGCGGTTATAAGATGCTGAACACTCATTGGCTGTCGGAGAATACGTGACGTAGATGCGCAGAACAAGCCCAAACTCGACCGCCATCGTTCGTGACTCCAACTATAGTATTGCTTGATCGGGGTATTTACGCGCTATTGACTGTAGACTTTCTTTTACTGACTCTAGAACTGTCACATCGGAATCGGTGGTCGGTAAAAACATCCAACAATTAACTTGGTTTCACCTATACCTCTTATACACGACAAGATAAATTCACTGTCACACTCAGCTTCGACCTCATTAGAGACAATATTGTTTTCAACTACAATGAACACTCCCCCTGCAGTGACCTGTAATCTATCTTTCCGACATTTTGTACGACTCGCTAAATATCTCAGAGCTTTCCATTTCGAGTTTCAGCCAGCTCTCGGTTCAAAGAAAAATTTGAGCGCGAGAACTTTCCTGGAGGGCAGTAAATTCGGGGACTTTACTACGAATACTTTGACAGTTTACTTATAACATTACGACAGTGGAAGTGTCTCTGTTCTGCATGTGAACTGGCGAGTGTTCATCAGAGCACCTCGAACTACCACCTAGCGTAAAAGACCTTGTGCACTCCACAAGTATTCAGCTACCCGAGTAGCTGCTTCCTTTGCACCCCTGACCTATCAGTGGTAGTCCTACAAATGGCCACACGATAATACAGGTCTAAAAATCTGCAGCCAAGATCATCACGTAGTTGACGAAACCTTCGGTTGACACCCTCCAATTGGTTCCAAATCAAAGGGCCCCTATCAACTCTGGGAACTATGCTGCAAACTGCCAGCTCTGCTTGCGCGCTACACACGAGGCCAGCAGCCAGCACTACCTCCGCCAGCCGCCTGTGCGAGCTGAGGGTGGTCTCAGAACCCGTGCAACAGACGTCGTTGGTGCCGACGTGAACCAGAGCTCACCAAAAGAGCCAGCCAGGGAGAGGATCCGGCACACTCGAGAGATTTCAAGAGGACTCTTCTCGCTGCACCTGCAGCTGGCGTCGACGCTCTCCCTGTGACTCGCGGCAGTGGGTACAAGCAGTTAGCTGGTCTCAAGCCAGGAGAGCACGGCAGTCGGCCACTTGCAGACAAGCTGCTTGAAGCGAGCAGGGAGAACATCTGAGAACTGTAAGCAACTGCTCAGAAGAAGTAACGGACATTTCTACCTTGTCTGTACTAGGAAAGGGGCTAAATTTCGCATCGATAGCGACGACCCTACCAACAGCGGAATTTATTAGCGCGGTGGAACAGGTTGCTCTCGCACTTCCACGTAGCACTGCAGAGGGAATATGATGTGAAACACGCCGGATATTTACTTAGGCTGCTCCACCGAAACCAGACATCTGCAAGGAAAAGTGGAAAGGCTTAAGAGGCTGCGAAAAAGATTCTGAGACTATCATTCTCACAGCAGACAAAGCGAACTGCACGATCCTCCCATCGCGTCAAGTATACAAGCAAAAAATGTACCACCTATTACAGGATGACGCCTGCAGTGGAATTGAAGACGATCCTATCATCATACCAACCATGTGAAGTAAAAGGCCATCCAGCTTCTCCAGCACACGTTCCAAAGGAAGAAGACGCTGAAGAGACTTTGTTCACGAGCTGCTGTGCCGCGCAGACTTTGCGGACTGCCAGAAATTCACAAGAAGAAATGCCACTCCACCACTTTTCAGCAACATCGGCGCACCAGCACATGAATTAGCAAACATCTGACAGCAATGCTAAGTCCTGTGGGTAAAATGCTACTAACACATACGGAATTCGGCGCATTTCATCCGGCAGCTCCGGAACTTACGACTGGGTCTACAAGATGTCATGGTGTGCTTCGGCGTGGTATCTCTCTTTCCAAAGGTATCACTAAGATACTGCCGAAGTCTCATAGGCGAAAAGTTGGGTCAACGCTAACGAAACTGTTTGAATTCCTATTTTCTGTTCGACGGGAATCATTACGAAAAAATAGACGGAGTAGCGATGAGCTGCCCACTATCACCAGTGGCTCGTATGTCTAAAGATACACCCGAGGAAGAAGCCCTCCAGTCGGAAATCTATAACCGCTCGTGCTTTTTTCGATATGTAGATGATAAGTCCGTAATCTATGTGTCCTCGGAGTCTTTCGCGACGGCACACATGAATAAAACGTTCTCGGTTTTCCAGCCACATCAGTTCGAATAAAATCCTCGAGCTTTCGATTACCATCTCCGCCATCGTCGTCAGGAGTTCACTGACTGCTGGGGCTGCTACGGTTTCTCGCTTATATAGGCATGATGACATCATCAGCAGCCAACCAGATAGACCCAATGCTCTGCGCGCGCAAGTCGACCCGGGCAGCTGGCAGATCTATTGCCCGTGGCAGCACCGGTGACGTCAGGTGGCGCCAGGGGCGCATCTGTCTTTGCTTCCTTTCGATGTCCAACGCTCTCCCCCATGCCCTGATGAGTGTGTATCCCTGGTCTCTGTTGAAATTGTTGACGTTTAAACGAATCTCGGCCGCTTTACTTTGTAACGGAGTCCCGATATATAGAAACAGGGTGTTTCAAAAATGACCGGTATATTTGAAACGGCAATACAAACTAAACGAGCAGCGATAGAAATACACCGTTTGTTGCAATATGCTTGGGACAACAGTACATTTTCAGGCAGACAAACTTTCGAAACTACAGTAGTTACAATTGTCAACAACAGATGGCGCTGCGGTCTAGGAAACACTATAGTACGATATTTTCCACATATCCACCATGCGTAGCAATAATATGGCGTAGTCTCTGAATGAAATTACCCGAAACCTTTGACAACGTGTCTGGCGGAATGGCTTCACATGCAGATGAGATGTACTGCTTCAGCTGTTCAATTGTTTCTGGATTCTGGCGGTACACCTGGTCTTTCACGTGTCCCCACAGAAACAAGTCACAGGGGTTCATGTCTGGCGAATAGGGAGGCCAATCCACGCCGCCTCCTGTATGTTTCGGATAGCCCAAAGCAATCACACGATCATCGAAATATTCATTCAGGAAATTAAAGACGTCGGCCGTGCGGTGTGGCCGGGCACCATCTTGCATAAACCACGAGGTGTTCGCAGTGTCGTCTAAGGCAGTTTGTACCGCCACAAATTCACGAAGAATGTCCAGATAGCGAGATGCAGTAATCGTTTCGGATCTGAAAAATGGGCCAATGATTCCTTTGGAAGAAATGGCGGCCCAGACCAGTACTTTTTGAGGATGCAGGGACGATGGGACTGCAACATGGGGCTTTTCGGTTCCCCATATGCGCCAGTTCTGTTTATTGACGAAGCCGTCCAGGTAAAAATAAGCTTCGTCAGTAAACCAAATGCTGCCCACATGCATATCGCCGTCATCAATCCTGTGCACTATATCGTTAGCGAATGTCTCTCGTGCAGCAATGGTAGCGGCGCTAAGGGGTTGCCGCGTTTGAATTTTGTATGGATAGAGGTGTAAACTCTGGCGCATGAGACGATACGTGGACGTTGGCGTCATTTGGACCGCAGCTGCAACACGGCGAACGGAAACCCGAGGCCGCTGTTGGATCACCTGCTGCACTAGCTGCGCGTTGCCCTCTGTGGTTGCCGTACGCGGTCGCCCTACCTTTCCAGCACGTTCATCCGTCACGTTCCCAGTCCGTTGAAATTTTTCAAACAGATCCTTTATTGTATCGCTTTTCGGTCCTTTGGTTACATTAAACCTCCGTTGAAAACTTCGTCTTGTTGCAACAACACTGTGTTCTAGGCGGTGGAATCCCAACACCAGAAAAATCCTCTTTCTAAGGAATAAATCATGTTGTCTACAGCACACTTGCACGTTGTGAACAGCACACGCTTACAGCAGAAAGACGACGTACAGAAGAATGGCGCACCCACAGACTGCGTTGTCTTCTATATCTTTCACATCACTTGCAGCGCCATCTGTTGTTTAAAATTGTAACTACTGTAATTTCGAAAGTTTGTCCGCCTGAAAATGTACTGTTGTCCCAGGCATATTGCAACAAACGGTGTATTTCTATCGCTGCTCGTTTAGTTTTTATTGCCGTTTCAAATATACCGGTCGTTTTTGAAACACCCTGTACATGAGCCAACACTTTTGTATTTTCGAACTGTATTTTATGTCTTTTTTCTAGGCAATGCTCCGCTATGGCCGACTTGTCAAGCTCCCTTTGTTTTGTATAGCGTTTGTGCTCAGTACAACGCTCCGCAACCGTACGAATTGTTTGTCCGATATACATGCTGCCACACTCACAGGGTACACCATACACGCCGGACGCTCGAAGAGCAACGTCGTCTTTAACAGGGCGCAACATATTTCGTATCTTGGGGGCGGGCCGGAACACTGATCTTAGCCCATGTTTCTGCAGCAGACGTCCTAACTTGCTGCCAGTTGCTCCACAGCATGGCAGGAATGCAGTCCGTTTGGCCTCTTCTACTGATTCACCTGGTGTCTTTCGTCGGCGGCCCTTGGAAGCGTTTGCGATTTCTCTTTTGCTCTATCCATTTTACCCGAAAACACGTTTAAGTTCTGCAGTTCAGACTGTACATGGTCGTCATCAGAGGTAATCTTGGCTCTATGAACCAACGTGTTCAGGACCGCTTTCTTGCGTACAGGGTGGTGGAAACTATTGGCGTTCAAGTACCGAAAGGTTTTCTAAGCACACTAATGCACAGCGCACGCAAAATCTCGGGCCACGGCAGTCTAGCAATCGAACTGCAGCATCCACAGGCCGTGTTCCGTACGAACGGTTACAGCAACCGCCACATACAATGTGCCTTGTGATCGAAGTAGCCGAGACCAGAGCCTGCTGAGTACGAAGAGCAAACTTGTGACGGCTATTATCCCATATGTCGGGAACACAACAGCAATAATCGGAAGAATACTCCAGACACACAACGCCAAGTGCGTGTTCCGCTCACCAGCCAAACGATAGTGCAGTTGGAACAGTCAAGGATGACTTAGGGTCGCGGCAACCGAGAGTCTACAACATCCCTTGCCAGTGTGATAAAATGTATGTAGACCGCGCGGAGTGGCCGAGCGCTTAGAGGCGCCATGTCACTGACTGCGCGGCCCCTCCCGTCGGAGTTTCGAGATCTCCTTCGGGCATGGGTGGGTGTGTTGTTCTTAGCATAAGTTAGTTTAAGTAGTGTGTAAGTCTAGGGACAGATGACCTCAGCAGTTTGATCCGTTAGAAATTCACACACATTTGAACATTTTGTATGTAGGCCAGAGTACCCGGACTGTACAGGAGAGGCTCACTGAGCTCAAACGCCACACAGAGAAGGGACAGCCGACAAAGTCTTCCGTGGCAGAGCACTGTGTCTCGCACGGACATGCCACGAATTAAGTCGGCACCCAGTTGTTGCACTAGCCCATCAGCTTCTGGCACTGAATTCTTAAGGGGGCTGTAGAAATCCGACTAAATGATGAACTGGAAATGATCGTATGGCGTCAGTGGCCGGGATTCCCATGCGGGAGGTTCGGCCGCCAAGTGCAAGTATTATTTAGTGCGACGCCACATTGGGCGACTTGCGCGTCGACAATGGTGATGAAATGATGATGACAGCACAACACCCAGTCCCTGAGGGAAGAAAATCTCCCACCCCAGCCGGGAATCGAACCCGGGCCACCGTGCGTGGCATTCCAACGCCTTAACCGTTCAGCTGTTGGGGCGGACAATGACGAACTGATAAATAAAGACAGTGACTTTCAGTTTAGCAAGGCCTGAGGCCAGCCTTGAGCGTGGTCAATGCACGGCGGCAGTCTACTTGGAAAAACGACCCCATCTCGGGAACTTCAGAAGACGGAACGGAATTGTCACCGCGCCAGCAGAGAGCCATGTCCGGCGCTGGCCGCGGCGCGACTGAGGACGCTGGGTCGAGCCCCGGCGGCGGGCTTCTCCCACCATTTCGGCAGGTCCGCCCCTAAAGCCAGCCCCTGGGGGAGGGGGACAGCAGGGCATAAAGTCGGCGTCCACCAGGAACGCCTGAAGATAGTAAGAAGTGGGCTTGTCGAAACATTGCGCCTTCTAGACGATGCCACCCGGCTGAATACTGGAGAAATATTCAAAATCAGTCAACAATCCTTTTACGTCTCTCTACATAGTCTCCGTCACGTTCTATGGCTTTACACCAGCGTTGTGTAAGAGCGTCTGTTCCCTGTTAGCAAAAGCTCTTGTCCTGTGCTCGTAGCCACGTTTTCGCTGCATGAATTACGCTCTCACCATCTTCATAGGGTGTCCCACGTAGAGAATCCATATCTGGTCCAAACAGATGCGAGTCCGACCGTTCGCTCGACGAAAGATCCGTACCCAAAGACTGGAAAGTTGCACAGGTCACACCAATATTCAAGAAAGGTAGTAGGAGTTCAAAAAAAAATGGTTGAAATGGCTCTGAGCACTATGGGACTTAACTTCTGAGGTCGTCAGTCCCCTAGACTTAGAACTACTTAAACCTAACTAACCTAAGGACATCACACACATCCATGCCCGAGGCAGGATTCGAACCTGCGACCGTAGCAGCAGCGCGGTTCCGGACTGAAGCGCTTAGAACCGCTCGGCCACAACAAAATTTCAGGCTGCTAATTTTTTGTGTTTGATCACTGCCACTATCAACAACAACAATAATAATAGTACTGCCTGCAGCAGTGCAGTCCTCATTACATAGTCACTGTTGTGCAGTGCTGTCAATTTGTCGTTAACCTGTTGTGAAGCAGATATTGAAGTAATTTCTGGTCCTTTGCGGGAGCTACCTACTGCTCGTAGAAGTCATTTTCGGGAGATTTTTACACATATGTGACGTATATGTTTCAACTTGGTGCCATAGATGTATGGTACAAAGTACAGGATATGTGAATAGTCAGTGGGATATGTGAAGAAGATGGTGTTCACAGATTCGTTTCAGAAATATAAATTCCGCCACACTGCATGATGCATATTTGAAAAAAACTGCAACATCGTAATTAATTTAACGTGTATTACAGATTATGAGGCAGTGATAACAGAAAAATCTTTTTAAAAAATAAGTTTAGTTTCATGGCTAACACAGTCGATCCCTTTTGTTTTCACCCCTCAGAAAATTTAATTCTACCTGTCAGGTAGTAATTACCCCCTGTTGGGGGTTTTCGCCATGATGCCTTTCACATTCCAAAGCTCATGGCTGCCTTTACTTGTTCACAGGTAATACCTTTCTAAAGCGTATTGTGCAATATTCGTGATGCTCAACGTTGTCAGTGCTGAGATGAAAAATTCGTGTTGACCTGTCAGGTAATCTGAAATTTCTTTCTTGTCACGCTTACTAAAGAGATATATGTTCGTACGTTTCCTGTGTACAGGCGTATTCAGCGATGCTGGAGCGGCCTTATTCCCTCTTCTACGCTGAGCTGACAGCTTCGAGCCTGATTTCGATAATTACCTTACTGTCAGAAGTTTAAAATATATTTTGGAAATCGAATCAGAGCGCCGCTCCACGTGTTAGCCACGTGTGCTGCACTGTTTGCTAGCGCGTCGCTAAGCAGGCTCCCGAGGCACGCGCCACAGCTGACTCACGACCTGTTGACACATTGACTTCCTGTAGCAACTTCTCACCGGTAGCTAGTTACCTACTCGGCATCCGCTCTTCTGCTGTCGAATGATTCGAGAAGGATGGCGCTTGGTTTGGAAGGTATTTTCACAGCGGCTGGTAAGTCAAAATCTATTTCCAGACACATCACGAACAAAAGGTATTGATGGTATACTCTATTTTTTAGAAGTAAGTGCCATGCTCAGGAAATGAGCGTCGGAATGAGATGCGAGAGCCTTGTGTTGGTCTCCCTGGGCAAACGGAGAGTGGATGTAGTTTGCCCGTAACTTCCAGCGAGATGTAAGGAAGTGCCAGGTGTGTGCGTGTGTCCTTGTCATGTGACTGGCAGCGACGAATGCTTCTGCAGGGAAGTGTTGTTTTGAATGGATGGAAATGGTATGGCAGATCGTCAAATCAGGCCATGCTCTGATCCAGGGTCCTCTTTGTGGGAGGGAGCGAGTCACATTTTGCTCTTGCTCCCCCCCCTCCCATACAACTTGTCATCACGCCCATAGCAACAAATTCTCAGAACTTTGTCAATATATTTACACTATGTACAATCGATGTGTGCATTCAGCATTATAAGTTTTTGGCCAAGACTTGAAGTGGAGCGAAAGCAAGATTCCGTAGAAACTACACAACGGAATACAGTTCGAATTTTCGTAGCCAAACAAAGAGTGGCACATGGACAAAATAATTGGGTATCAAACTGACCAGCGTGAGGTCTAGCTTTGCAGAAAAGGGTTTGGTTACTTGAAAGTATATATTTCACGAACAGCTGCTGCTACCAATGTAAATGAAGTGTCAAAAAATATCGAAAATAGAGACTTGTCTACTTTTTCTTTATCTACCTAATCAATAATAACAGCAGCATACCCATCGATATTTAAACATATACACTACTGGCCATTAAAATTGCTACACCACGAAGATGACGTGCTACAGATGCGAAATTTAACCGACAGCAAGAAGATGCTGTGATATGCAAATGATTAGCTTTTCAGAGCATTCACACAACGTTGGCGCCGGTGGCCACATCTACAACGTGCTGACATGAAGAAAGTTTCCAACCGATTTCTCATACACAAACAGCAGTTCCGGTGTTGCCTGGTGAAACGTTGTTGCGTACCATCACGTTTCCGACGTTGATAAAGGTCGGATTGTAGCCCATCGCGATTGCGGTTTATCGTATCGCGACATTGCTGCTCGCGTTGGTCGATATCCAATGGGTGTTAGCAGAATATGGAATCGGTGGTTTCAGGAGGGTAATACGGAACGCCGTACTGGATCCCAACGGCCGCGTATCACTAGCAGTCGAGATGACTGGCATCTTATCCGCGTGGCTGTGACGGATCGTGCAGCCACGTCTCGATCCCTGAGTCAGCAGATGGGGACGTTTGCAAGACAACAACCACTCGCACGAACAGTTCGACGACGTTTGCAGCAGCATGGACTATCAGCTCGGCGACCATGGGTGCGGTTACCCTTGACGCTGCGTCACAGACACGAGCGCCTGCGATGGTGTACTCAACGACGAACCTGTATGTACGAATGGCAAAACGTCATTTTTTCGGATGAATCCAGGTTCATTTTACAGCATCATGATGGTCGCATCCGTGTTTGGCGACATCGCGGTGAACGCACATTGGAAGCGTGTATTCGTCATCGCCATACTGGCGTATCACTCGGCGTGATGGTATGGGGTGCCATTGATTACACGTCTCGGTTACCTCTTGTTCGCATTGACGGTACTTTGAACAGAGGACGTTACACTTCAGATGTGTTACGACTCGTGGCTCTACCCTTCATTCGATCCCTGCGAAACCCTACATTTCAGTAGGATAATGCACGACCGCATGTTGCAGGTCCTGTACGGGCCTTTCTGGATACAGAAAATGTTCGACTGCTGCCCTGGCCAGCAAATTCTGCAGATCTCTCACCAATTGAAAACGGCTGGTCAATGGCGGCCGAGCAACTGGCTCGTCACAATACGCCAGTCACTACTCTCAATGAACTGTGTTATCGTGTTGAAGCTGCATGGGCAGCTGTACCTGTACACGCCATCCAAGCTCTGTTTGACTCAATGCCTAGGCGTATCAATGCCGTTATTAGGGCCAGAGGTGGTTGTTCTAGGTACTGACTTCTCAGGATCTATGCACCCAAATTGCGTGAAAATGTAATCACATGTCAGTTCTAGTATAATATATTTGTCCAATGAATACCCGTTTATGATCTGCATTTCTTCTTGGTGTAGCAATGTTAATGGCCAGTAGTGTATTATGTTTTCTAAAAGAACTTGAAAATAAGAATGATTTTCAAGAACAAAATGGTCATGTGTTTTGTGAACTTATTTGTCTAAAAGTAAGAAACAAATAGACTATAGAAACAAACGGCGCGACTTTGAATGATGCTGAAAATCATGTAGTGTATCTTAGCTGAACTGATCACCTGTTAGTGATGTAAGGAAGCCACAGAATGAAATTCCACCAGACAAATATCCTCTAGTACTCAGAAGGAAATTTTCACTCTACAGTGGAGTGTGCGCTGATAAGAATCTTCCTGGCAGAAAAAAATCACATGATATCAGCGGAAGAAGTCATCCGTGAGTTCCAAAGTGCTAGCAGCGCTCCAGCTAGCATAGTGGCTACGAATAAGGAGTTAAGGAAGACTGGCGTACAATCGTCCAGCAGCCCCTTGTATGTGACACGGTTCTACAGTCAGTGCTGAGGGACGCCTGAGTTGGAGTAAATAGCGATGCCACTGCACAGTTGAAGACTACAAACAAGTGATTTGGAGAGATGAGTCACGCTATACCCTGGGCAGTACGATGGTAGAGTTTGGGTTTGGCGAATGCCTGGAGAACGATACCTGGCATGAAGTGTAGTGTCAACAGTGAAGTAAGGAGGTGCAGGGGTTACGGTGTGGGGGTGTTTTTCGTGGTTAGAGTGTCGTCCCCTCAGTGCGCTTAAGAAAAAGCTAAACGTGGAAGAATATGAACACCATTTACAAATGTGCTGCGTGAGGCGATGACTGATTGTATCAGCATGTCAATGCACCATGTCATAAAGCGGCATTTGGGAGGCAATGGTTTGTGAACGATAACATTCCTGAAATGCACTGGCCTGTCCAAACTCCCGACGTAAGCCCAATGTAAGACCATCGTGACGAGTCAGAGCGTCGTCTTCGCTCCGGATCCCAGCGTCCAGCATCACTACATTCTCTGGTGTCTCCTCTTGAGATAGAGTAGGCTGCCATTCCTCCACAAACATTCAGACACGCCATTCAGAATGTCCCCAGCAGAGTTCAAGGCGTCATAAAGGCGAAGACTGGACACACCCATGTTAATGTTCTCTCGGAGGTGCCGGATACATTTGATCAGAGATTGTATATCCCGCAAAGGCGTAATAAGACTAAGATAAGAGACCTAAATAAGCTCAGTATGCGAGTGGAATAGGCCAAAAAATCGAAATTACTGTACCGGCGCAACGTGCCCACCAACATGCACTATACAGCGGCGTTCACATTGTACACTACGTGATCAAAACTACCAGGACACCCCCCAGAAACATACATTTTTCATATCAGGTGCATTGTGTTACCACCTACTGCCAGGTACTCCATATCAACGATCTCGGTAGTCATTAGACATCGTGAGAGAGCAGAACGGTGCGCTCCGCGGAACTCACGAATTTCGAACGTGGTCAGGTGATTGGGTGTCACTTGTGTCGTACGTCTGTACGCGAGATTTCCACTCTCCTGAACATCCCTAGGCCTACTGTTTCCGACGTGATAGTGAAGTGGAAACGTGAAGGGACACGTACAGCGCAAAACCGTACGGGCCGACGTCGTCTGTTGACTGACAAAGACTGCCGACAGTTGAAGAGGGTCGTAATGTGTAATAGTCAGACATCTAACCAGACCATCACACAGGACTTCCAAACTGCATCAGGATCCACTGCAAGTACTATGACAGTTAGGCGGGAGGTGAGAAAACCTGGATTTCATGGTATAAGCCACACATCACGGCGGTAAATGCCAAACCACGCCTATTTGGTGTAAGGAGTGTAAACATTGGACGACTGAACAGTGGAAAAACGTTGTGCGGAGTGACGAATCATGGTGCACAATGTGGCCATCCGATGGCGGTGTGGGTATGGCGAATGCCCGGTGAATGTCATGTGCCAGCGTGTGTACTGCCAACAGTAAAATTCGGAGGCGGTGGTGTCATGGTGTGATGGTGTTTTTCATGGAGGGGGTTTGCACTCCTTGTTGTTTTGCGTGACACTATTACAGCACAGGCCTACATTGATGTTTTAAGCACCTTCTTGCTTCCCACTGTTGAAGAGCAATTCGGGGATAGCGATTGCATCTTTCAACACGATCGAGCACTCGTTCATAAAGCACAGCCTGTGGCGGAGTGGTCACACAACAATAACATCCCTGTAATGGACAGGCCTGCACAGAGTCCTGACCTGAATCATATAGAACACCTTTGGGATGTTTTTGAACTCCGACTTCGTGCCAGGCCTCACCGACCGACTTCTATACCTCTCATCAGTGCAGCACTCGGTGAAGAATGGGCTGCCATTCCCCAAGAAACTTTCCAGCACTTGACTGAAAGTATGCCTGCGAGACTAGAAGCTGTCATCAACGCTAAGGGTAGGCCAACACCATACTGGATTCCAGCATTACTCATGGAGGGCGCCACAAACTTGTAAGTCATTTTCTGCCAGGTGTCAGGATCTATTCATCATGTAGTGTATATTTAGATGTAGAATAAGGAACACTGCGGCCAGCGCTGTTTCAATACACGGCAGTCGATAAACGAGTTTTACTGACGACATACGACATTGTCTCCTCCAAATCGAGGTTCTCACACTGCATTCTTGACACGGTGGCACGAAGATAAATTTATATGCTGTTATTCCTTTCACAATAAGTTAGGGAGTAGTAGAATACATCTTTTACAAAACAAAAAAAAAAAAAGGGAACGGAATGCAACATAATAACAGTCCAAGCGGAGATCGTAATCAGTTGCAAAAGCTTTTCTTTCTTATGCGTCAGTTACTGTCTTAAATTTTAACAAACCTACTATCATTCGTACCGTGCTTCTTTGAATACTATCCATACCCCTATTAGTGATAATTGTTATGGGCCTCAGACACTTGAGAAATATTCTAAGACGGAAGGCACAAGCGATTTGTAAACGGTCTTCTTTGTAGAATGACTGCATTTTTCGAGTACCCTTGCCAAAGAACCGAAACCACGGTCATTATCTACAACTGAACCTAGGCCCTACCGTTATATGATCACTTTACTACATATCCCTACCACTTGTCAGATCGACGTAACTGTGCGAGACGACTTACTCCAACTGTCAGTCATTGATATTCTATCTATAGAAAATATCTTTCCTGCGTTTTTGAAGTGCATAAGTTAAAGTCGATATTTGCACCACTTTGAAACCTTATCAACAACTGAGTGAACTTTTGTGCTGCATTTTTGAAACAGTACTTCATTATAGACTGAAGCGCCAAAGAAACTGCTATAGGCAAGCGTATTCAAATACAGAGATATGTAAACAGGCACAATAAGGCGCTGCGAACCGCAACGCCTGTATATGACAAGAAGTATCTGGCACAGCTGTTAGATCGGTTACTGCTTCTACAATGACAGTTTAACAAGATTTAAGTGAGTTTCAACGTGGTGTTATACTCGGCATACGAACGATGGAATACAAGATCTCCGAGATAGCGATGAAGTGAGGATTTTCCCCTAAGACCATTTCACGCGTGGACCATGAACATCAGGAATCCGGTATAACATAAAATCTCCGACATCGTTGCGGCCGGAAAAAGATCCTGCAAGAACGGGACCAACGACGACTGAAGAGAATCCTTCAATATGACAGACGTACAACCCTTCCGCAAATTGGTGCAGATTTCAATGCTGGACCATCAACAAGTGGCAGCGTGCGAACCATTCTACGAAACATCACCGATATGGCCTTGCGGTGCCGAAGCCCCACTCGTGTACGCTTGATAACTGCACAACACAAAGCCTTACGCCTCGCCTGGGCCCCTGTTGATGACTGGAAACATGATACCTGGTCGGACGAGTCTCATTTCAAATTGTATCGAGCGGATGGACGTGTACGGGTATGGAGACAACCTCATCAATCCATCGACTCTGCATGTCAGCAAGGGACAGTTCAAGCTGCTGGACGCTCTGTAATGGTGTGGGACGTGTGCCGTTGGAGTGATATGGGATTCCTCGTACGTCTGGATACGACTCTGACAGGTGACACGTACTTAAGCATCATGTCTGATCACTTGCATCCATTCCTGTCCATTGTGCATTCCGACGGACTTGAGCAATTCCAGCAGGCCAAAGCGACACCCCACACGTCCAGAATTGCTACAGAGTGGCTCCAGGAGCGCTCCTCTGAGCTTAAACACTTCCGCTGGCCACCATACGTACCAGACATGAACATTATTGAGCATATCTGGGATGCCTTGCAACGTGCTGTTCACAAGAAGTCTCCATCCCGTCGTACTATTACGGATTTATGGACAGCCCTGCACCATTCATGGTGTCAATTACCTCTAGCACTACTTCAGACATTAATCATGTCCATGCGACGTCGCTTTGCGGCACTTCTGCGTGCTCGCGGGGGCCCTACACGATGTTAGGCAGGTGTACCTGTTTCTTTGACTCTTCAGTGTAGATAACAGCATCATCTGCGAAAAGTCTGAGGTTACCATTATCTGCCAGATCATTAACACACAACGTGGACAGGAAGGGTTCCAATACACTTCCCTGCAGCATGCCTGAAGTTACTTCTGCATCTGCTGATAATTCTCCATTCAATATAACGAGTTGTGTGCAGCGTAGCAAGAAATCCCCAGTGCAGACACAACATTTGTTTCATAACGTATATGACCGTACTGTCATTAATAAATGTTGATACGGTGACGTGGTATCAACTCAAATATATTTAGGAAGTCCATAAATACATATATCTGATGGCCTCGAGCCACGGCTTTCAGGATGTCGTGAAAGAAAATTCAAGCTAGTGAAATCTCATCGGGTTACGAGTCAAGTCGTGACGTCGTCTTGTCGCAACGTTTCAACAAGTTTCCTTTTCGTCACGTTTAGGCGAAGTCTTCAGCTCATGTCCAGTTCGTTCCTTTATAGCTGCTGGACCACAGATTCGTCTGGCGAGTACGCAACGGGTGGGCCACTCGCGTACCTCGGGAAGACATGTCGCGGCCGACTCATCGCCTGAAGATGACGAATAGGAAACTCGTCGAAACGTTGCGACAGGACGACGTCACGGCTCGGCTGATAACCCGAGAAGAGTTCATCAGTGAAATTCGCCGAGAAAGGCTGCAGTCCCATACAGCTCAAATTAGTTTTCGCGTTATCGATATTTTCGGAATCCTTGCTGGTTGGTATGGAGATACCTCTTTATGTTTGAACACACAGCAGTATGTTGCAGGATTGTATAACAAATGTATGTCAAAGGTACTGGACGGTAGTTTTGCGGATGAATTCTGCTACCCTTTTGTGGAGGGGTATGGCGTGTGCTTCCTTTTGTTGGAGAGATGTGCCGTGTGTTATGATTAAAGGAGAGTCTAGTTAAACTGACTCCCTGATGGCCGGCACCTAGTATCACGCGTGGCTAGTCCAGCGAAGACGCTTGAGACGGCTGTAGTCTCGTCGCGAATGAATCGAGTGAGGTATCGCAAATACTGTGAAGGAGTTATAACATTGCAAAATGTGTCATATATAAGTGGAACTTAACGTCAACCGGGATGCTGAAAGGCAGGGAGGCTGTTTTTCTGGCCGGTGTAGCGTGGGTATGTGACGATTAACAGAGGAGCTGGAAACAAGGGCGGCGCGTGATGGTTGTGAGTCGAGTTTTGCTAGCCTACGCGGGGTTTAAGTGCAGGTATTTTTATATCTGCCGTCTTAATGTATACACACATCAGTGTCTTGGTTGTTTGTTTTCTGTGTCTGTCTTTCCACAAGCACGTCACGTAATTTACTATCTGATGTTTTCTGCACGGAACTAGTGCACTAGGCCTGTCAGTATGGGCCAATCATTTTGCGTCCACGCGTCACACTTAGATACCTGACTGCTGCTAGGGGGAAAATGAGAACTGGTTGGGAGGTACTAATAAACCTAAAAACATACTACTGCCAACAGCTATAATTATTGATCTGCAAATGACGTAACCACTCAAATGGTTCAAATGGCTGTGAGCACTATGGGACTTAACATCTGAGGTCATCAGTCCCCTAGAACTTAGAACTACTTAAACCTAACTAACCTAAGGACATCACACACATCCATGCCCGAGGCAGGATTCGAACCTGCGACCGTAGCGGTCACGCGGTTCCAGACTGTAGCGCCTAGCACCGCTCGGCCACTCCGGCCGGCTGACGCAACCACTGACGTAATGTTGTTGAGAACACCGTCCTCAGTCACCAACAGAAATGTCTACACTTATACCGCCTACACCCCGTATAAGCAACGCTACCAGCGCTGTTGAAGATTCCAACTCCGGCTAAAGCTTGCCACAGGCGCTGGACCCGCGTTACTCTGCCTTTGCGACGGTACTCGACTGCGAGGGACACAAGCAGGATTGCATAACATACATAGTCAGTGTGGTAGTGCGTGGTGGGATTCGATAGGAATTTCTTATCTTATCTAGGTGTTCAGACACAGTTATTTGTTACAGTTTCCTCGCCTTTTTCACCAACTTTCCGGGTCTGAAAATTTTCCAACTTGTAATTTCAGGCAACTGGACTACGAGTTGGACGAATTAGTACCAGTCAGAACTAATCCTGCTACGCTAACAGGACGCCACACTTTGATGCTAGTGTACTGTATGTAAACGTACTGCGATGCCGTGATGCTCAAGTTATGAAACAGTGGTGGGAAAGAAGTGTGTGAATCAACAACACGTATCACGGGATGACTTAATTTTTTCGGAACGTTCATATTTCTGCTTGTTGGGTGTTACGGAAAAAGAACAAGACGCGCGTACTAAGTGAAGCGCCAAAGAAACTGATATAGGCATGCGTACTCAAATACAGAGATATGTAACAGGCAGAATACGGCGCTGCGGTCGGCAACGACTATATAAGACAAGTGTCTGGCGCAGTTACTAGATCGGTTACTGCTACTACAATGGCAGGTTATCAAGATTTAACTGAGTTTGAACGTGGTGCTCTAGTCGAGGCACGAGCGATGGGACACAGCATCTCTGTGGTAGCGATGAATTGGGGATTTTCCCGTATGACCATTTCACGAGTTTACCGTGAATAACAGGAATCCGGTAAAACATCAAATTTCCGACATCGCTGCGTCCAGAAAAAAAATCCTGCAAGGACAGGTCCATAGGCGATTGAAGAGAATTGTTCAGTGTGACAGAAGTGCAATCCTTACGCCAATTGCTTCACATTTCAGTGCTGGGACATCAACAAGTGTCAGCGTGCAAACCATTCAACGAAACATAATCGATCCGAGCTTTCGGAGCCTTTGACGCACTCGTGTACTCTTGATGACTGCAAGACACGAAGTTTTACGCCTCGCCTGGGCCGGTCAACACCGACATTGGACTGTTGATGACTGGAAACATATTTCCTTGTCGGACGAGTCTCGTTTCAAATTGTATCGAGCGGCCGGGCGTGTGCAGGTATGGAGACAACTTCACAAATTCATGGATCCTGCATGTCAGCAGGGCAATGTTCAAGATGGTGGAGGCTCTGTAATGGTGTGGGGCGTGTGCAGTTGGACTGATAGGGGACCCCTGATACGTCTAGATACGATTCGGACAAGTGACACGTACGTAAGCGTCCTACCTGATTACCTGCATCCATTCACTTCAATTGTGCATTCCAACGCACTTGGGCAATTCCAGCAGGACAAAGGGACACCCCTCACGCACAGAATTGCTACAGAGTGGCTCCAGGAACACTCTTCCGAGTTTAAACACTTCCGCTGGCCACTAAACTTCCCAGTCATGAAATTTATTGAGCATATCTGGGATGCCTTGCAACGTTTTGTTCAGGAGAGATCCCCACCGCCTTGTACTCTTACGGGTTTATGGACAGCCCTGCAGGATTCATGGTGTCAATTCCTTCCAGCACTGCTTCAGAGACTAGTCGAGTCCATGTCACGTGGTGTTGCGGCACTTCTGCATGCTCACGAGGGCCCTACACGATATTAGGCAGGTGCACCAGTTTCTTTGGCTCTTCAATGTAGTTTTGTGGTTGTCAGCACTGCTCTCGCGGCAGCGCCACCGTGCTACACTGCTCCGGAAGCGGCCAAGTGCGCGCAGAGTGAGTGTGGCCTGGCTCCAGCTCGCAGTCGACACAGCACAACGGCCGCCCCTGCCGGGTGGGACACGTGTTGCGGCAGCTCCTGGTCCGCAGCTGCTGCTGCTGCTGCCGCCGTGTACGGCTGCCACTCTCACGTCGGCTTGCGTAAAAGCGCGATTTCTCTGCACCGGCAGCCTTGCCGCTACCGAACGCCGCCAGCCGCTTACGGAAACCGGACACTTCGCGGTGCGCTGCAGGGCTCTAATGAAAGGGAGAGAGCGAAATTCTACGCACGGAGGTTCGACGACACGCCGAAGGAGGAATGTAATGTTACTACAGCGATTACAAATGCGACTCAAATTTACAAAGAACTTGGCGGCATGAACCTGTGTTGTTCCCCCTCAGGTCTGGATGTGTGCCCTGATTCGGTTCGGAAGAGTTTTGTACAGCCGTTTCATCTTCTCCGGAGGCAAGCTGCGCCTTGTCCTGTGGCTACGCAGGGTCGGCCATGGTTAATCGGATTTGGCATGTTAAGTTTAAGGGATGGCCAGATGCCCTTCCTGCCGCCACCCCGTACCCCCAGGATGGCATTAGTGTAACCCAACTGTCTGTGTCTAGTGGAATCCATGAAATAGTGTGAATGTGTTCAGATGTCTCCGAGCCGTGTAACTGAGGCGTAACGTGGGGACCAGCCCGGTATTCACCTAGCGGGATGTCGAAAACCGCCTAAAAACCACATCCAGGCTGGCCGGCACACCGGCTCTCGTCGTTAATCCGCCAGGCGGATTCGATGGGGGGCTGGCGCGCCTACCCGAGTCCAGGAAGCAGCGCGTTACCGTTCTCGGCTACCCTGACGGGTACAGCAACATAGAACCTTCTGTTATTTATCGAGAGTCTCTCGTATGGCACTAATAACAGGAAAACGATTTATTGACAAACAGAACGGATCCAGAAAATACCGTCCGTGTCAAACACAACCAGCCCCTCATTCTCATGAAGTAATGAGTGCTATCGACAGGGGATTCAAATTGGTTTCATATTTATAGAATTCCACAAGTCTTTCGATGCCGTTCCTCACAAGCGGCTTGTTAATCAAATTGCGTGCCTTATGCAGGATCGCCTCAGTAGTGTGCAAGGATTCGTGATTTCCTGTCAAAAAGTTCACTGTTCGTACTAACTGACGCAAAGTCATCGAGTGCAACAGAAGTAATATCTGGCGTTTCCTAACGAAGTGTTACAGGCAATCTGCCGCTCCTGATCTACATAAACGACATAGGGGACACCCTGAGCAGCCCTGTTAGATTGTTTGCAGAAGAAGCACTCATTTACCGTCTTGTAAAGTGATCAAATGATCAAAACTAGTAGCAAAATGATTTAGAGAATATATCTGTATGGTGCGAAAAGTGTCAGTTTAGTCTAAATCATGAAAAGTGTGAGGTCATCCACATGAGAACTAAAAGGAATCCGCTAAATTTCAGTTACACGATAAACCACACAAATCTAATGGCTGTAAACTCAACTAAACACTTAGGGATTACAATTACGAATAATTTAACTTGGAATGATCACATAGATAATGTTGTGAGAAAAGCAAACCAAATACTTCGATTTATTGTCACAAACCTTGTCCGCCCTTTTCTGGAGTACTGCTGTTGGGTGTGGAACCCGCACTAGATGGGACTGACAGAGGACATCGAAAAACTTCAAAGAAGGGCAGCTCGTTTTGTACTATCGTGAAACAGGTGAGAGATTACCACGGACACGATACGTGCATTTGGATGGCAATTACCAAAATAAAGGCGTTTTTCGTTGCAGCGGGGTCTTCTCGTGAAATTTCAATCACCGACTTTCTCCTCCGATTGTAAAAATATTCCGTCGGTACTCATCTATATAGGGAGAAACAACCGTCATGATAAAATAAGAGAACTCAGAGCCCGCACGGAAGTGCTCGTTTTTGCCGCACGCCGTTCGTGAGTGGAACGATAGAGAAATAGCTTGAAGGTAGTTCGGTGAACCCTCTGCCAGGCATTTAATTGTGCACTGCAAAGTAATCGTGTAGAAGTAGATGTAGATAATCAGCTTAACTGAAAAGTTGAAAGGCTACTCCTGTTTAATGTAAGGGAGCACACAATTACAGAAAATATCGCTTGCTGTAAGCAAAGGGAAGCTACAGTCGCTACATTTCCAGAGATCATGCATCTCTACTGTTTTAATAATCGTAGCTTCCTTTTGGGTAAAATATTCCGGGAGAGAACTGGTTCTCTATTCGATTCAAATGGCTGTGAGCACTATGGGACTTAACTTCTGAGGTCATCAGTCCCCGAGAACTTAGAACTACTTAAACATAACTAACCTAAGGACATCACACACATCCATGCCAGAGGCAGGATTCAAACCTGCGACCGTAGCTGCCGTGTGGTTCCGGACTGAAGCGCCTAGAACCGCTCGACCACAGCGGCCGGCTCTCTATTCGGATCCCTGGTTATGAATACTCAGGAGCTTGTTATCATTACAAAAAATCTGGGATTCTAGGGGTCGGAGTGCAGAATGTTAGAGTTCTTAATCGATTACATAGGCTAGAAATCTTGAAAAGAGAAATTGATAGGTTGAAGTTACATAGAGTGCGAGTTGCCGTGGTAGACAGAATAGTATTTCTGCCTTGTGAGGACTAGGTTATTGAAAAACCGAACAGGGGGAATATAGGAGTTCTTTTACTAATGATCAAGAAAATAGTGCGGGTAAAATGCAATACCCATCATTGTGAACAAATTATGGTAACCAATACACATCGCTACCACGGGGATGGGTGTGGGCAAGATAAGTGAAATTACAACACGCTCGAAGGCATTTAAACTGGTCATTCTTCCTGCGCCCCCTACGTGACCAGATCGGGAAAAAACCCTACTACCTAGTACAATGGGATCTACCCCCTACGATGCAGTTGACAGTATGAATATAGACGAAGATTTAGTAGCTGCAATCAGTCGCTTTATAACGCTTTTGAAACTCGTATTCTTCCGTTATTTTCAACGTAAAACCGGACACAATTGTCATTCGTTCATCAACACGAGCATTCTGTGGACAGGGGAAATTTAATAATTGTTTTATCTTATCATTGGGTTCACGACTTATTCCAACACCCTTCTTCTAACGTTCTCAGTTTTTCATTCGCCCTCATTTTGGTGTAGTACAACTTTTCTTTCCCTTTTTGAGATCTTTCAGTAGAGCTTCGGCATCGACGACTGCAAACTGTCTCGGCATCCACAGCAAGCTCAAATTCCTAAAGCTTGCATTGTCGAATAATTTATTTATTCTTCGTTGTGCGTGACAAACTCTTATTCTTACGTGCACTGCCTCTGTTATTTATTTGAAGTACATGCCATTGTTCCAAACTGCGTAATATAAATTGTGAGTTGTTTACAACAATCGTTATTTCCAGGCAAGTACTCAAACGCGCACAATGGACAAAGCACAACACCTACTCTGACGGGGACCCATTAATTACCATTAGCTTGCCTTCGCCAACACATTTAACTCGTCTTGTGAAATATTCCGCGTAAATCAGTACCATCAGTTACGTCGAATATACACCATTGTCTACTCAAGGCCAATGTTTCGTTGATTTTTTTTTTTTTTTTTTTGGTCATCAGTCTACTGACTGGTTTGATGCGGCCCGCCACGTATTCCTTTCCTGTGGTAACCTCTTCATCTCAGAGTAGCACTTGCAACCTACGTCCTCAATTATTTGCTTGACGTATTCCAGTCTCTGTCTTCCTCTACAGGTTTTGCCCTCTACAGCTCCCTCTAGTACCATGGAAGTCATTCCCTCATGTCTTAGCAGATGTCCTATCATCCTGTCCCTTCTCCTTACTAGTGTTTTCCACATATTCCTTTCCTCTCCGATTCTGCGTAGAACCTCCTCATTCCTTACCTTATCAGTCCACCTAATTTTCAACATTCGTCTATAGCACCACATCTTAAATGCTTCGATTCTCTTCTGTTCCGGTTTTCCCACAGTCCATGTTTCACTACCATACAATGCTGTACTCCAGACGTACATCCTCAGAAATTTCTTCCTCAAATTAAGGCCGGTATTTGATATTAGTAGACTTCTCTTGGCCAGAAATGCCTTTTTTGCCATAGCGAGTCTGCTTTTGATGTCCTCTTTGCTCCGTCCGTCATTGGTTATTTTACTGCCTAGGTAGCAGCATTCCTTAACTTCACTGACTTCGTGATCATCAATCCTGATGTTAAGTTTCTCGCTGTTCTCATTTCTACTACTTCTCATTACCTTCGTCTTTCTCAGATTTACTCTCAAACCATACTGTGTACTCATTAGACTGTTCATTCCGTTCAGCAGATCATTTAATTCTTCTTCACTTTCACTCAGGATAGTAATGTCATCAGCGAATCGTATCATTGATATCCTTTCACCTTGTATTTTAATTCCACTCCTGAACCTTTCTTTTATTTCCATCATTGCTTCCTCGATGTACAGATTGAAGAGTAGGGGCGAAAGGCTACAGCCTTGTCTTACACCCTTCTTAATACGAGCACTTCGTTCTTGATCGTCCACTCTTATTATTCCCTCTTGGTTGTTGTACATATTGTATATGACCCGTCTCTCCCTATAGCTTACCCCTACTTTTTTCAGAATCTCGAACAGCTTGCACCATTTTATATTGTCGAACGCTTTTTCCAGGTCGACAAATCCTATGAAAGTGTCTTGATTTTTCTTTAGTCTTGCTTCCATTATTAGCCGTAACGTCAGAATTGCCTCTCTCGTCCCTTTACTTTTCCTAAAGCCAAACTGATCGTCACCTAGCGCATTCTCAATTTTCTTTTCCATTCTTCTGTATATTATTCTTGTGAGCAGCTTCGATGCATGAGCTGTTAAGCTGATTGTGCGATAATTCTCGCACTTGTCAGCTCTTGCCGTCTTCGGAATTGTGTGGATGATGCTTTTCTGAAAGTCAGATGGTATATCTCCAGACTCATATATTCTACACACCAACGTGAATAGTCGTTTTGTTGCCACTTCCCCCAATGATTTTAGAAATTGTGATGGAATGTTATCTATCCCTTCTGCCTTATTTGACCGTAAGTCCTCCAAAGCTCTTTTAAATTCCGATTCTAATACTGGATCCCCTATCTCTTCTAAATCGACTGCTGTTTCAGCTTCTATCACCAGACAAATCTTCACCCTCATAGAGGCTTTCAATGTATTCTTTCCACCTATCTGCTCTCTCCTCTGCATTTAACAGTGGAATTCCCGTTGCATTCTTAATGTTACCACCGTTGCTTTTAATGTCACCAAAGGTTGTTTTGACTATCCTGTATGCTGAGTTTGTCCTTCCGACAATCATATCTTTTTCGATGTCTTCACATTTTTCCTGCAGCCATTTCGTCTTAGCTTTCCTGCACTTCCTATTTATTTCATTCCTCAGCGACTTGTATTTCTGTATTCCTGATTTTCCCGGAACATATTTGTACTTCCTCCTTTCATCAATCAACTGAAGTATTTCTTCTGTTACTCATGGTTTCTTCGCAGCTACCTTCTTTGTACCTATGTTTTCCTTCCCAGCTTCTGTGATGGCCCTTTATAGAGATGTCCATTCCTCTTCAACTGTACTGCCTACTGCGCTATTCCTTATTGCTGTATCTATAGCGTTAGAGAACTTCAAACGTATCTCGTCATTCCTTAGTACTTCCGTATCCCACTTCTTTGCGTATTGATTCTTCCTGACTAATGTCTTGAACTTCAGCCTACTCTTCATCACTACTATATTGTGATCTGAGTCTATATCTGCTCCTGGGTACGCCTTACAATCCAGTATCTGATTTCGGAATCTCTGTCTGACCATGATGTAATCTAATTGAAATCTTCCCGTATCTCCCGGCCTTTTCCAAGTATACCTCCTCATCTTGTGATTCTTGAACAGGGTATTCGCTATTACTAGCTGAAACTTGTTACAGAACTCAATTAGTCTTTCTCCTCTTTCATTCCTTGTCCCAAGCCCATATTCTCCGGTAACCTTTTCTTCTACTCCTTCCCCTACAACTGCATTCCAGTCGCCCATGACTATTAGATTTTCGTCCCACTTTACATACTGCATTACCTTTTCAATATCCTCATACACTTTCTCTATCTGTTCATATTCAGCTTGCGACGTCGGCATGTATACCTGAACTATCGTTGTCCGTGTTGGTCTGCTGTTGATTCTGATTAGAACAACCCGGTCACTGAACTGTTCACAGTAACACACCCTCTGCCCTACCTTTCTATTCATAATGAATCCTACACCTGTTATACCATTTTCTGCTGCTGTTGATATTACCCGATAGTCATCTGACCAGAAATCCTTGTCTTCCTTCCACTTCACTTCACTGACCCCTACTATATCTACATTGAGCCTTTGCATTTCCCTTTTCAGATTTTCTAGTTTCCCTACCACAAGCTTCTGACATTCCACCCCCCGACTCGTAGAACGTTATCCTTTTGTTAATTATTCAATCTTTTTCTCATGGTAAACTCCCTTTTGGCAGTCCCCTCCCGGAGATCCGAATGGGGGACTATTCCGGAATCTTTTGCTAATGGAGAGATCATCATGACACTTCTTCAAATACAGGCCACATGTCCTGTGGATACACGTTACGTGTCTTTAATGCAGTGGTTTCCATTGCCTTCTGCATCCTCATGTCGTTGATCATTGCTGATTCTTCCGCCTTTAGGGGCAATTTCCCACCCCTAGGACAAGAGAGTGCCCTGAACCTCTATCCGCTCCTCCGCCCTCTTTGACAAGGCCGTTGGCAGAATGAGGCTGACTTCTTATGCCGGAAGTCTTCGGCCGCCAATGCTGATTATTTATCAAAATTTAGGCAGTGGCGGGGATCGAACCCGGGACCGAAGACGTTTTGATTATGAATCAAAGACGCTACCCCTAGACCACGGGTACCTGATTTCGTTGATAGCAAAACGTAATATACCGTCGCCCCGGATAAGATCCTTACACGCTTTGTGTAGCGGCTTTCGACCTCGGGTAAGGTGTTCGTATCCTGGTCGTGGAAGGAATGTTCTACATCGACATATATACTCCGCTAGCCACCAAGCGGTGTGTGGCGGAGGGCACAATTCGCGCCAATGTCATATTCTCCCCCCCCCCCCCCCCACCCTCCCTGATCCACTCGCGGATCGCGCGAGGAAAAAACGACTGTCTGATCGCCTCAGTACGAGCTCTAATTTCGCTTATCTTTGAATGGTGATGATTGCGCGATTTAAAAGCTGGTGGTAATAATATATGCTCTACATCCTCGGCGAACATCGGATTTCAGAATTAAGCGAGCAGCCCCTTCCGTTTAGCGCGCCGTCTATCTGCAAGTGTGTCGTCACCAGAAGAGGTCGCCTGATGTTCCCGTTCAACAGACTGTGCCCACGAAAAAAAATTGAATTAAAAATAAGGCAGCATGGACACTGCTGACCGGCGACCCGCCCTTCGGATGGCGCTCACCTCTGGCTGATATTCCAGAGCAGTGCGCTATACGCCTCTACATGCTCCCACCACCATGTTAACAACGCAAAAACAGCATCCACTTTCGAGGTGCAAACAATTTAGAAAAAAAGTAATGAAACTGATTACTAAAACACCTTTACTTACATTTTTAACCAACTACACTGGTTTCACTTTCAAAATAATTCCTTGTGCATGCACACACTTATTCCACCGGTGTCTCCATTGATCGTAGCATTACTGAAACTAATCTTCTAGTATACCAGCAAAAGCCATTGTTACAGCTTTTGGATGTCTTGTACTGTTACAAAACTGTGTCCGTTAACGAATGACTACATTTCTGGGAGTAAAAAAAAAAAGGCACGTAGCCATATCATGTGAATAAGGAGATTATGGTAGAACTACATTGGACCCTGACTTCAAAAACTGCCCATTCGCCAGTGCAGTATGCGATGATGTGTAATCGTGATGCAGGATACAACTGGTAGCAATGTGTGGGCGGACCCATTTTCGGAGTCTTTCGAGAATATCTTCGTAGTAGCATTAATTCACTATCTGGCCTGGGGTAAGCCACTCTTTGTGCACAATACCAATGGAGTCAGAGAAACACATAAACATGCATTTCACCTTCGACATTGACATGCGCTGTTTCTTTGGTCTTGGTAATTCCTACGGGCACCATTGCGAAATTTGACGTTTCGCCTCGGGCCAATTTTCATCACCAGTGATAGCTCGGTTCTGTAATTTTGGGTGCAATTCAAGTTGTTCCAATAGATCAGATGCTACAGCCATTCGACGATCTTTTTGTTGCTGTGTAGTTTTTTCGGAATTATTTTCGCCCTCAATTTTCACATTCCCATAATCTCAGTAAATATCAGGCGAATATTTATCCGATTAATCTTCAGTTCGTCTGCAATCATTTTCATGGCTAACCTTCGATCAGGTCGCATAGGTTCACTGACCCTGGCTGTACTGCCATGTGTTCGTGCGGTTGACGGTTACCCACTGCAGTGTTCATCTTCGACATTTGTCGCATAGAGCTTGGAGCCATTTGATTTCCTATAGGTGTGAGCCACTTGCGGTTGTGGTGGGGGAAGACCAAGACCGCGCGGCCCCTCCCGCCAAAGGTTTCGAGTCCTCCCTCGGGCACGGGTGTGTGTGTTGTTCTTAGCGTAAGTTAGTTTAAGTAGTGTGTAAGTCTAGGGACCGAGGACCTCAGCAGTTCGGTCCCTTAGGAATTCACACACATTTGGGAAAGACCACATGCACGCAGTGCCCGCGGTAACAAGCTGCAGGGTACTTAGTCGGTTATTTTGTGTTGTGTTCCCCTTGCGCATTGTATGAGAGAAAAGGGACTCTTACTTTATTCTCATGATCCTACGTGAGATATACTAAAACTGTTCCACGGCCTTCCTTGAATGCAGGTTTGCTACATTCACCCAACAAAACTTCGCGAGTACTACATCATCTTGTCATTTAATGTCCTCAAGCATTTCTGTTACCCTTTCTTATTTATGGTCTCCAACGACCTTTCTCGATCCTGCCAGCGGGTTTCTGAATTTTGTTTCGATGTTTACTGCTGCCCTGTCTGTTTGGTAAGGACTCCAAACGCCGCAGCAGTATTTCAGAACTGGCCACACCAGTGTCTTTTATGTAATTTGATGCACGGATATATCGCACTTTTCCAGAACAAACACCCTAGATGTCTATGTTTTCCCTGCTACTGATTTCTTGTGCTCAGCTAACTTCACACGTCTTCGTACTCCACCCCTAGATACTTAAATGTTGCAACAGCCTCTAGAAGTAATCAGATATTACTGGGTTATTAGTCTTACTTGTGGGCATCACCTTCCATTTACCTGCATTTAAAGAGATCATTACACTAAACGGAACGACTGTTACATTCGTCCAGATACGAACTTTCCAACAAACTGTAGTATCGTCATCGAACAGTTTGTTAATGCTGCCGACTTTTTCTGCTAGGTCAATCACGTATTCCGCTGACATTAGCGTGCCTGTTAACACCTCTGGCGACCCGATGTTATTCTCTTGTCTGTTGTCACTGGGTTTTATCAGCCAAAGAAATTAACAAGCCAATCAGATATCCTCGAACCTACTCTGTGTGGACTCTCTCCCCTCAACTATCACAATCATTGCAGTGAATAAACACTTGTATATCCCGAGTGCACCAATACAGTGCTCTCCGACTACAGCTGCTGCCACACGACTCGATTTTCGAACACAGTAACTGGTTTTATTGTTTTCTAATTATGGAATTATGCAGAGAGGGTAAATAACTGTATTTTAGAGGAAAAGCGCTTGTTTTGGAATTCTCAGGAATGACATCTTTACACTTCTGTAAGTGAAATAAAGGGTCGTATGGTACTGTCATTTGTGAGTCTTATAACGGATCAGGTACCTCCGCAGTATTACTTCTGCTCAAAAATGGTTCAAATGGGTCTGAGCACTATGGGACTTAACATCTGTGGTCATCAGTCCCTTAGAACTTAGAACTACTTAAATCCAACTAACCTAAGGACATCACACACATCCATGCCCGAGGCAGGATTCGAACCTGCGACCGTAGCAGTCGCGCGGTTCCGGACTGAGCGCCTAGAACCGCAAGACCACCGCGGCCGGCTACTTCTGCTAGAAATGGTCGTGCTCATATAAAAATTTAGTAATAAAATAATTGATTTTGTAAACTGTAGCAGGGTTTCACCCAGGCAGCATATTGTAACCGAAGGGAACCTGATACATTTCTAATGAAATGTGTACATAAATTATGGAGTAACTAAAACGATAAAATTTTGAGTGTTCTATGGCTTAAATAGATACTACACCCATTCTGACTCCACCGATAACTAATATTCACCATGCGCGATTTCAAAAAATATTTAATGGTGACCCTCTGCTACGTACCCTCAGACTCACAGTTGAAATATTAAAAGTTTTGGCTGGTTTCGTTATCTAGGGGCTGGGATACATAGCTGTCGCATTACAAGCCAAATACTGGTGAGTCTACTGAGTCTACAGTATACAATATGAATATACACATGAATCGAATGGTCGAAAGTTCCTATCACTCGGCAATTGCGAATTTTGAATGTAACATAGAAATTTATAAACGAAAGACTGCAATTAAATAAAATCTGCAGGTACCATTTTCAACGACTTTAAATGATGAGTACGATAGCAGAAGTACCTTTAAGCATTCCGTTTATTACTGCAAAACACTTATTGGTGCCGATGGTCCAGCAATTAAATAAAATATAAGCTGAATAACAGGGAAACAATAGATTCCTACTTTACGTAATTAGTTATGAACAACATAGCTCGCGAGATATTCACTTCTAAACGCATACTACGTCTTCACTGTAGAAGCCACGGAAATCTCACAGACCGGCCGGGGTGGCCGAGCGGTTCTAGGCGCTACAGTCTGGAACCGCGCGACCGCTACGGTCGCAGGTTCGTATCCTGCCTCGGGCATGGATGTGTGTGACGTCCTTAGGTTAGTTAGGTTTAAGTAGTTCTAAGTTCTAGGGGACTGATGACCTCAGAAGTTTAGTCCCATAGTGCTCAGAGCCATTTGAGCCATTTTTGAAATCTCACAAGTGCACAAGTCGGCACTACGAAATATTTCTATCTCCCGCGACCACGAGCAAACTGCTCAACACTGTCCAAGTATTTCCCGCGACCGTCCGTCGCGTCTTCCCGTCCAGCACTCCTCATGTCCCGTGCGCACCCCATGCTCCTCCCCCACTTCCATACAGTCTCTCCATTGACTTCGATAGTCGCCTACCGTAGTAACGAGCGCTGTGATTGGCTAAAGTGCTCCAGCGACGTCTCCAAGCCAACGCACACTCACAAACATATTGAAACACGTATGAAATACTGGATTTACGTTTCAGTAACTTGAAATTAAATAAATATTCCCACGGCTGGATCATAAACACGCTGTAACACACATTATTAAATACATAAACAAATTAAATAAACATATATCAAAGGAATAGAAACAGAAGCAGGCTAGTAGCCTAATGTCTCTCTTTGTGCTTTGTAAAACACAGTAAATATTTGACCAATTTCTTCTTGAATGGTATATATCGGATATAAACAAAGACATAGACGAATAAATATATTCATAAGCATGCTGCTACCGTTTTTTCGTGTAACTGTGGAGTAATTATGGCCTGACGCGATCAATAGTAATCGGCCACTTTGACCTCCAAGAACACATGTACTATTCAAGTTACGTGCCTGTAATTCATACCAATTTAGGTTTAAACTAATAGCTTTCTAAAGACACGTCGATTGATAAAATCGGATGAACCGTGTAGATTTGGAAACTCGTTGCTGGGTGTTACTTGTATAATTTACAGTCAGATACTAAACTTTAAACTAATAAAGATATTGAAAGTCTGGTAACACCATCCGAATCGTCGTGCAAATGATGGTAATGTACGGTACATGTTTCTTTTTACGGTATTATGATGCCTCTGGCTGTTATTAATTTCTACATGAACTGTGAAATACCTGACATTATGGTTTCACAAAGCTCGTCATCTTTGGCGCTCCCAGCATACAAATCTCCTTCATCGACACAAAGCACAGTCCTCGACGCAGTGTCAACATGGGTTCTCACGCAGTCAAATACAGTATTGTAGCCAGTCGACACCACACAGGGGGCAACAGTTCCACGTACAGACGTTGGCAGTAGAGGTTCCGCGGTTCTCCGAAGGCGGCGCCGCCCAACCGCTGGGCGCACGAGTTGCCACGCCCCCTGAGCGCCACGGATCACGTGGGTAAGACACCGCCCCGCTGTAGCTCTAGCCAGTTCAAGCAGGGTTCTTGCCCAGTTGTTGAATAGCTCCATTTAGCAGCAGTCGATGATCGTCATAGCGGAGTCACCACTACCTGTGTGAAAGTTGTACATCAGAACTCGCCTCGGGACTTACATTTATTTCTATGTAGCAACCTAACTTATCTTGGCTTTCCTAAGGGCTTGTATATGGATTTCGACGAGGACGCTCTGTACCAAAGTTGAGTACAATAAAATGTTTCTCTCAGTGATTGTGTTCTCTCCTGTTTGCCTCAAAACTCACGCACCATTCCGACGGGACATTCTACTTTTGATGAAGAAACTTCTTGGTCGCTCCATCTAAAGACTTCACCAATGGAGAGTCCGCCTCCGTAACGCAGCGGTAGCGTTACCACCTACCACGCAAGGCGGCCCAGGTTCATTCCCAGCAGGGAACTGGATGTTGTGTGTCCCTCATCACCATTTTCATCATCATTGACAAGCAAGTCGCCGAAGTGGCGTCAACTAAAAAGACTTGCAATACGGCGGCCGAACCCCGAAGGGGATATCCCGGCCAATAAATGCCGTGCGATCATTTCATTTTTTTACCAATGGGAACACACCTACTCTATTCTGGCAGGTTGTAGCCAACTGGCTTAATTGCTGACACTTCCGACATGCACATTTCAGCAGCACATGGCATTACACGGCACAAAATTCGACACGGAAATTGGATAAACGTTCAAAACACAGGAGTAATGCTCACGAACATTGCAATTATACGAAACTTTCTGGAAGATTAAAACTGTGTGCCGGACCGAGACTCGAACTCGGGACCTTTGCCTTTCGCGGGCAAGTGCTCTACCGAGTCTCGGTCCGGCACACAGTTTTAATCTACCAGGAAATTTCATATCAGCGCACACTCCGCTGCAGAGTGAAAATCTCATTGCAATTATACGTTTACAATATATGTAACATAATACGAAGAAAACAAAAACAGAAAGTTCTGTATCACTGCAGATAAATATGTAAATACTCGTCGATGATACAAGAATGAAAGCAGTGTCAACAAATATACTCGAAAATATAATATCCGCTTTGGAAAGCAATTCAGTCAAAGAAATTAATATTCGTTCAAGCTTTGAAGTCACTTAGTGTTATTTAAAATATTTGGGGCTTCAGTTGCGTGGAAAAGGTACTAACGATGAGAAGTCGCACAGATAACTTCTGCACAAACTAACATTAAAAATCAAATAAAAACAGACTCGATCGCGTTTCCAGATTTTTATTCGTTAGCAACCGGTTTCGGCCCTTTCTTAAGACCATCTTCAGGCTTTCCCCGCCATTATGGGTCCTGGTGGCGGCAGACGGAGCGAGATCCTTAGAAGTAAGGATGTCACACTGCATTCTGAAAACGGATCGAGACTGTTCTTATTTGACTTTTAGCATTTTATACCGGTCGCTTCTTTGTATCAATTGCAGAATGCTTTCTAAAATTTTAACAAAATTATATGTTTGTTACACAGTTGTTTTTGCCATTTGTCCTAATAGAAAAGAGCTTCCTGTCCTTTATATACTACGATATATTATCACTTAGTCGAGTTGTTCCAATACATCAGCTGCTACAGCCCTTGGTCGATCTTTTTGTTGCTGTTTGCGCCCTCAGTTTTCACATTCCCAGAATTTCAGTAAATACCAGGTGAACAGTTATCCGATTAACCTCCAGTTCGTCTGCAATCATTTGCATGGGTAATCATCGATCAGGTCGCATAGGATCACTGACCCTGGCTGTATTGTCATCCCACGCTGGCGACCCATAAACCAGTAGTAGATTCGTCATTAATAACTGACGAAGTAATGGCCACTCGCCCAATAAATGCTAAAGGAAAAGTGTAATATTTAGCATACCCTCGTTGATCGAAGAATCTGCAGCCGACGTTGGAGACCAAACGCACTCCACTAAGTAAACATGTGATGATTACCAACGTCGTAGCTCTTATTAGTCATTTCTTACCACTATTCGAAATTTTTAGTTTCACGTCAGATTATGGAGAGGAGCACTTCATATATCACAGAGCACGACGTGCCTCAGAAACCGTTCAGCAGTGAAACACGTTGTTTCACAGTACCAGCATTGTAGTGTTCCGATTATTATTTCGTGAAATATTAAGTATGTGGTAAGAAGTTAATTCTGTTACAACAGTGTCAAAGTCTGCGCTGTTCATAAAAAGTATCCAGCTCGGTATAACTGACTGCTGTCGGCGAATTGAATTACTACACAATAAGTTATAATGGTACCACTGTAACCTGTGCATTCATTAAGTTCACAGTTCACTCTGTTCATCGAAAACCGCCCACTCGACAAAGCCGGCCGCGGTGGTCTAGCGGTTCTAGGTGCTCAGTCCGGAACCGCGCGACTGCTACGGTCGCAGGTTCGAATCCTGCCTCGGGCATGGATGTGTGTGATGTCCTTAGGTTAGTTAGGTTTAAGTAGTTCCAAGTTCTAGGGGACTGATGACCATAGATGTTAAGTCCCATAGTGCTCAGAACCATTCGAACCATTTGAACCACTCGACAAACACTGTCCACACTTCATATTTTTCAAGTTCACTTAATGGGGCGACAATCCACGACGTGAGAGTACTACAGTAAGTTCGTATTTTAAATTTGAAGTCCATGACACGTATCGAAATAGTCGGTATTGCACACACTGAAAACCCTCCACTTTCAAGTTTATTTTTAGTGGTGTTAGTCCACGATATGAATCACTGTAAAATACTTAGCTTCATCGTCTGCAGTTTGTATCAAAATCGTGAGGGTTACCCAAAGCAACTGTCTCAAAAACTGTGGACACGTGACACGACAGTCTCTTACTGCCCTGCAGACACCCTTGTTACGGTTTCTCCATTTGACATTTCTACGTTTTTGGAGCTCGACTTCTCTCGCAGAACATTTTACAGATTACAATGTTTTACACTTTTGCGCGAAACAACAGGTGTAACAAATAGTGAGGAAATAATAAATACGGTAAAAATTCCGACATTCTTAGGTGTCCATATTGATGAGAATTTAAACTGGAGAAAGCACACTTTGGAACTCCTAAAACATCTTAGTTCAGCCACATTTGCGCTTAGAATCATTGCAAATCTTGGGGAGAGACAACTCGATAACTTGAATATTTTGCATATTTTCATTCAATCATGTCATATGGAATAATGTTTGGGGTAACTCATATTTAAAAAAAGAAAGTCTTCATTGCACAAAAACTCACTGTAAGAATAACATGTGGTGCTCACCCACCATCATCTTTTAGACATCTGTTTAAGGAGTTCGGCATTCTGGCTACTACTTCACCGTATATTTATTCCCTCATGAAGTTTGGTGTAAACAATTCACTAGTTCAAAAGGAACAATAATGTACACAATTACAACACCGAATGGGAAAATTAGAATCATTACTACACCTTAGGGTTGTCTTTAGCACAAAAAGGGAATGCACAATGTAGCAAAAAAATTTTGATCTCTTATGCAGTGATATAAAATGTCTGACAGACAACAAAGTAAAATTTGAAAACAAACTGAGAAAATTTCTCTTTGATAACTCCATCTATTTCGTAGAAGAGTTTCTATTACAGTACTGTTACTGAAATCAAATTACGCATTTCCATTGACTCCATCGTAGAGCTGTTAAAACAAGAGCATAGTGGTACAAGCTAGATGCAGGTTGCAGTGAAGCCTTTCGCAAAAACAGAAGCGAAGGACGTGTTAAATTTCAACGTCAGGACTCGTGGATTAGCGCAGTTTCTCTTCCATTGGCACGTAAACATTGAGTAACGGGAATGGAAACTGCACTCTGCTCACAGCCTGCGACTTCAGATTTACGAAACTCACCGCCGCTCGTTTCACTTTTCAGGATGCACCTCTCTGCGAACAATTAACACTCTCGAAGACGTCGGCTGTCGGAACAGCAATATGTGCACTGAGCAACATGTATGTGTCCCTGAAAGTTGCGTCCTCTTAAAAGCAGTGCATCGCTTCAAGTATATGTGCCGGCAACGGAAGTTCCAATATCTCCTAGCTCGGCGCAGCGCCCTGCAAAGTTGCCACGTCAGCTTTGTGTGCGCACACGCACAACCTTTCGCACGTGATCACACACACACACACACACACACACACACACAGGTGACGGCGCAACTATTCATTTGCATCAAAACGCTCTGTATCCCAGGTACCGTGTCTTGTGGAAACACTGCTGATTAAACATAATACGGCCGCTGTTGCACGTCAACATAGTTTATATGCTCCGCATTAACAAAAGAATGTTTCGTAATCGAACCTACAATAGTGTCACGTGTGTAGGGTGATGTTGTCGTTGAGAAATCCGTATTTCACAAATCGCACGTAAATCGTTCTTCAGTAAAAATTGTTAATGCGGAGCATATAAACTATGTTGACGTGAAACGGCGGCCGTATTATGTTTAATCAGCAGTGTTTCCACAAGTTTGTCCATATGCCTCATCTTTCCTTATTTTGTGGTTATCTTTTACTCCCTAATTACCTGTTACACACTTTACCCGGCGGTCTATTGGGTAATTCCAGCTCTTACCCACCACTCAATTCCACTCTCTCTGCTGCACATTCCAAATACCGAACACACTGTTCCAGAACTTTCATTGTACATGATTTCCAGTGGTGTTCTTTCAAATGTCTGCTACCTCTGTCTACTTAATCCGCCACACCACTCTGCAGCACTACATTTCATATACTTCCGTTCTTTTAGTTTCCTGATTTCGCCGCGGAACTCGGTTCGAAACACAGCCACGGTCGTCTTCTTCAATACCGCGTCAGTCTTTGTTGCCAGTAGGTACTCGCCAATGAGGAGAGCTTTCCCGCCTCTGCCATGCTTCTGATCTCTCCGTTGTTTGGCCAAAATTTACGCTTGGTACGATAGACGACACCTGTTTAAATTTGGGCTCCTTAACATCTTTTGCACACCAGACTCCGTTTCCTCGTTAGTACTCATAACTCACGACAGTGAGTCCGATGAGTCGATAGTACACAATCTTTTTCCAACAAAGCTGACGGATTCCCTGCGCACAAGTCGGCTGTAGTTTTCGCTCGTTTGCTTCACTCGTACAAAAAACGGGAAGCCTGCTGAACGACATCGACAGCAGTCTCGCACAGCAGCCGGGACCGCTGGCTTCCTTCTGGCAGTCCGTACTTTCACGTAGACCGCACACACGTCTGGCTCTGCCTTGCCGAACTTTCAAGTCTGCATCAGAGTAACCTAAAGGGTGGTTCAAATGGCTCTGAGCACTATGGGACTCAACTGCTGTGGTCATAAGTCCCCTAGAACTTAGAACTACTTAAACCTAACTAACCTAAGGATATCACACACATCCATGCCCGAGGCAGGATTCGAACCTGCGACCGTAGCGGTCGTGCGGTTCCAGACTGTAGCGCCTTTAACCGCTCGGCCAATCCGGCCGGCCCTAAAGGGTGGATTAAGGTCCAGTCCCTGACAATACGTGAGGTGTCAAGTGATAGGTCACAAGGTTTTCTCATTTATAGCTGCTATAAAAAAACACTGATTCTGATAACTGAACGAACTGCGATATTAGTATACATATGTTATAGTTGTTGTTGTTGTTGTGGTGGTAGTTTTCAGTCCAATGATTGGTATGATCCAATTCTGCAGTCTAGTCTATGCCATAAATTACTTTTCACCCATTCCATTTAGAACATCTCCCTCAGTAATTCGATGAACCCAGCTAATCTTCAGCATTCATCTCCAGCGCAACCTTTCCAAATCTTCCATTCTCCTGTTGTCTGAACTGTTTATCATCCACGTTTCCCTTCCGTACGCTGCTGCCCTCTAGACAAATGCTTTCAGAAACACTTCGTTATAGCAAAATTATATTCAGTGTTAACGGATTCTCTTTTTCAGTATCGTCTTCTTGGCAATTACCACTTTGCGTTCTATATCCTTTCTGTTTCGTTAGTTATTTTTCTGTCCTAATAGCGAAACCCCTCTAAAACTTATAGTGTCTCAATTCCTAATGTAATTCCCTCAGCATCGCCTGATTTGGTTTGACTACATTCCATTATCCTACTCTTACTCTCATTTCAAGACATTGTCCATTCTCTTCGACTACTCTTCCAAGTCCTCTGCCGTCTTTGGTAGGATTCCAGCGTCATAGACAAGCTTCAGTGTTTTTTATTTCTTCTTCCTGAATGTTAATTCCGTTTCCAGTGTACACCGGGGAAAGACTACAATTCTGTCTCATTCCCTTCTCAACTACTGCTCCCCTTTCACGTTTTTCGACACTGATTACTACCGTCTCGTTTCCGTACGAGTGGAACAGGCGCTACCTGTATTTTAACATTTTCATCTCCAGAATTTCAAAGAGTGTGTTCCAGTCAATATGGTCAAATCCACAAATTCTGTAAACGTAGATTTGCCATTCTTCAACCTGTCTTCTAATGTAAATCTCAGGGTCAGCACATAACAAATGTGGCCCTGCAATTAACGTTATATTAATGCAATGCTTTTCGTTTTAACATGTCTTCAATAAAAGTGTAACAAATTTTCAAACATTATACTTACATTTATTTCTGTATACAGTTTTTACAAGTGCCAAGATTAAATTTCCTTCAGTGAATTTGAATTCTTTGGAACGTTGTCCATCTGGCACACCGTTCACACAGAACTGGCTGACAAAAGTGTCATTTTCGTTGGAAGCATTTCGCTTTCAGACAAGTATATAAAATGCGTGTAAAATTATTTTCATGCTATTATCAGAAAAGACGTACACATTTATCCATCACGTGTGGTTTTTGCACATCATCGGCATTTACGCTTTATGACTATTACCAGATCCACTGCAGATACTGTAACGCATTAAGAAAAGAAGTAAAATGTAGTGCAAAACATTGATT